>NC_041728.1:180149160-180451246 GCF_004115215.2 Ornithorhynchus anatinus | reverse complement strand
GCTCTGCACATAGTAAGCGCTCAATAAATACAATTGAATGAATGAATAGAGGTCGGAGATCCCATCATGTCAGAGGTCATGCGTTCGAATCCTGGCTCTGCCGCTTACTAGCTGTGTGACTTTGGGCAAGTCACAACTTCTCTGTGCCTCAGATACTTTATCTGTAAAATGGGGATTAAAACTGTGAGCCCCACGTGGGATAATCTGATCACCCTGTATCCCCCCAGTGCTTAGAACAGTGCTTTGCACATAGTAAGCACTTAACAAATAACACCATTATTATTATTATTATTATTTGATCAGGGACAGGCTTTATGGGGTAGCAGGTGGGAGGGTGGAAACTGCCCCAGAGCAGAAAAGTTGGAGGTCAGAAGGGGAATTAAATCAATCGTATTTATTAAGCTCTTACTGTGCGCAGAGCCCTGAACTAAATGCTCTGGAAAGGACAATATAACAGAGGTGGTAGACACGTTCCCTGCCCGCAAGGAGCTGACAGTCTTGGATGGTGAGACCCAGTGGAGAGAGAGCTGGGGATTCAGGGGATCCAAATTGTAGTTCCACCCTGTTGTGTGACCTTGGACAAGTCACTTAACCTAATAATTATTCATTCAGTAGTATTTACTGAGCACTTACTATATGCAGAACACTGTACTAAGTGCTTGGAATGTACAATTCGGCAACAGATAGAGACAATCCCTGCCCAATGATGGGCTTACAATCTAATGGGGGGGAGACAGATGGACAAAAAAAAGAAAACATAATCATGATAAATAGAATCAAGGGGATGGACGCCTCATTAACAAAATAAATAGGGTAATAAAAATATATACAAATGAGCAGAGTGCTGAGGGGAGGGGAAAGAAGAGGGGAGGAGCAAAGGAGGCTTAGCTGAGGGGAGGGGAAGGGGGGAAGGGGAAGGGAGCAGAGGGTGGAGGGAGAGCAGTGAGGGAGCAGAGGGAAAAGGGGAAACCTATGTGCCAAGCACTGTTCTAAGCACTGGGAAGATACAAGGTAATCAGGTTGTCCCACATGAGGCTCACAGTTTTAATCCCCATTTTCCAGATGAGGTAGCTGAGGCACAGAGAATTCATTCATTCAATAATATTTATTGAGCGCTTACTATGTACAGAGCACTGTACTAAGCGCTTGGAATGAACAATTGGGCAACAGATAGAGACAATCCCTGCCCATTGACGGGCTTACGGTCTAATGGGGGGAGACAGACAAAAACAATAGCAATAAATAATAATAATAATAATGTTGGTATTTGTTAAGCGCTTACTATGTGCCGAGCACTGTTCTAAGCGCTGGGGTAGACACAGGGGAATCAGGTTGTCCCACGTGGGGCTCACAGTCTTAATCCCCATTTTACAGATGAGGGAACTGAGGCACAGAGAAGTTAAGTGACTTGCCCACAGTCACACAGCTGACAAGTGGCAGAGCTGGGATTCGAACTCATGAGCCCTGACTCCAAAGCCCGTGCTCTTTCCAATGAGCCACGCTGCTTCTCTATGATGGTATTTGTTAAGCGCTTACTATGTGCCGAGCACTGTTCTAAGCGCTGGGGTAGACATAGGGGAATCAGGTTGTCCCACGTGGGGCTCACAGTCTTAATCCCCATTTTACAGATGAGGGAACTGAGGCACAGAGAAGTTAAGTGACTTGCCCACAGTCACACAGCCGACAAGTGGCAGAGCTGGGATTCGAACTCATGAGCCCTGACTCCAAAGCCCGTGCTCTTTCCACTGAGCCACGCTGCTTCCCCAAATCAAGGGGATGTACATCTCATTAACAAAATAAATAGGGTAATAAAAATATATAGAAATGAGCGGATGAGCAGAGTGCTGAGGGGAGGGGAAGGGAGAGGGGGAGGAGCAGAGGGAAAGGGGAGGAAAGGGAGCTTAGCTGAGGGGAGGTGAAGGGGGGGCAGAGAGGGAGCAGAGGGAAAAGGGGAAGCTCAGAGAAGTGAAGTGACTTGTCCAAAGTCACACAGCCAATAAATGGCAGAGTTGGGATTAGAACCCACGACCTCTGACTTCCAAGCCCGTGCTCTTTCCACTGAGCCACACTGCTTCTCTAATAATTATGTAATTATGGTCCTGGTGAAGCACTTACAATATACCAAACACTGTTCTGTTAGAGTAGATACAAGCTAATTAGGTCGGACATAGACCCTGTCCCACATGGGGCTCACGGGCTAGCTATGAGGGAGTAGGATTTAAGCCCCAGTTTACAGATGAGGAAGCTGAGGCACAGGGAAGTGAAGTGACACGCCCAAGATCTTACAACAGATAAGTGGTGGAGCGGGAATGAGAACCCAGGTTCTCCTGACTCCCAGGCCCGGGCTCTTTCCACTAGGTGACATTGCGTGTCAACCTCTCT
This sequence comes from Ornithorhynchus anatinus, assembly GCF_004115215.2. NCBI lineage: Eukaryota > Metazoa > Chordata > Mammalia > Monotremata > Ornithorhynchidae > Ornithorhynchus > Ornithorhynchus anatinus. Next base: position 180,448,864 of record NC_041728.1, on the reverse strand, counting down.
GCGGGTTGATTTCTTCCCTCTCCTTAAACCCGTGAACCCCAGTGGGAGAGGGACTGTGTCCGACCTGATCATCTTGCATCTGCCCCATCATCATCATTGGTATTTATTGAGCACCTACAGAGCAGAGCACTGAACTAAGCACTCGTAAGAGAACAAATGCCAGCCCCTCCACATGCACATCGGACCCCATTCCTTCGCACCTTATAAAAATTCTTGTCCCTTCCCTCAACAGCCATCCTCAACCATTCACTCTCCAATGGCTCCCAGACATAATAATAATAATAATAATAATAATGTTGGTATTTGTTAAGCGCTTACTATGTGCCGAGCACTGTTCTAAGCGCTGGGGTAGACATAGGGGAATCAGGTTGTCCCACGTGGGGCTCACAGTCTTAATCCCCATTTTACAGATGAGGGAACTGAGGCACAGAAAAGTTAAGTGACTTGCCCACAGTCACACAGCCGACAAGTGGCAGAGCTGGGATTCGAACTCACGAGCTCTGACTCCAAAGCCCGTGCTCTTTCCACTGAGCCACGCCACGTCTCCCCCATCCTAAAAAACTCCTCCCTTGACCCCACTGCTCCCTCCAGTTATCGCCCCCTCTCCCTCCTACCTTTCCTCTCCAAACACCTTGAACACGTCATCTACACCTGCTGTCTCAAATTCCTCTACTCCAACTCTCTCCTGGACCGCCCCCCCCCAATTCTGGCTTCCGTCCTCTTCTCTCCACTGAATCCACCCTCTCACAGGTCCCCAGTGACCTCCTTCTTGCTAAATCCAACGGCTCCTACTCCATCCTGATCCTCCTCGACCTCTCAGCTGCCTTTGACCTCTCAGCTGCCTTCATCCCCTTCTCCTCAACACATTATCCAACCTGGCTTCACTGACTCCGTCCTCTCCTGGTTCCCCTCATCTCTCTGGCTGCTCATTCTCAGTCTCCTTCTCTGCCTCCCACCCCCTAACTGTGGGGGTCCCTCAAGGGTCAGTTCTGGGTCCCCTTCTATTCTCCATATGCACTCACTCCCTTGGTGAACTCATTCGCTCCCATGGTTTCAACTACCATCTCAAATCTGCCAAATCTCCCTCTCCAGCCCTGATCTCTCTCCCTCTCTCCAGGCTCGCATCTCTTCCTGCCTTCAAGACATCTCTACTTGGATATCTTCCTGTCACCTCAAACTTAACATGTCCAGAACAGAGCTTCTTACCCCTCCCAGGCCTGTCCTCTCCCTGACTTTCCCGTCCCTGTGGACGGCATTACCATCCTTCCCGTCTCACAAGCCCATAACCTTGGCATCGTCTTTGACTATCCACTATCCAATTCTTCACCAAATCCTGTCGGTCCCACCTTCACAACATCGCTAAAATCCACCCTTTCCTCTCCATCCAAATTGCCACCACGTTCGTACAATCACTCATCCAACCCTCCTAGATTACTGCATCAGCCTCCTGCCTCTCTCCACTTCAGTCCATACTTCACTCCGCTGCCCGGATTATCTTTCTACAGAAACGTTCAGTACGTCTCCCCCCCCCCCTCAAAAATCTCCAGTGGTTGCCCAGCCACCTCTGTATGAAACAGAAGCTCCTCACTATTGGCTTTAGAGCTGTCCATCCCCTTGCCCCCTCCTACCTCTCCTCCCTTCTCTCCTTCTCCATCATAGCCCGCACACTCCGCTCCTCTCCTGCTGCTCACCTCCTCACTGGGCCTTGTTCTTCCCTGTCTCACCGCTGACCCCAGCCCATATCCTACTTCTGGCCTGGAACACCCTCCCTCTTCAAATCCACCAATCACTCTTCCCCCCTTCAAAGCCCTACTGAAGGCTCACCTCCTCCAAGAGGCCTTCCCAGACTAAGCCCCCCTATTCCCCAGCTCCCCTTCCCTTCCGCGTCATCTCGACTCGCCCCTTTTGCTCTTCCCCCTCCCTGCCCCTCAGCACTAACTTATGTATCTGCAATTTTATTTATTTATATTGATGTCTGTTCACTTGTATTGATGTCTGTCTCCCACCCTCTAGACTGTGAGCTTGTTGTGGGCAGGGATTGTCTCTCTTTATTGCTGTATTGTACTTTCCCAAGCACTTAGTACAGTGCTCTACACACAGTAAGCACTCAATAAATATGATTGATTGAATGAATGAATGAATAAAACAGAGTAGATAGGCACATTTCCTGTCCACAATGAGCTTGCATTCTAGAGAACTCAGTGTTGAGTAGAGCACTTAATAATAATAATAATTATTATTATTATTATGGTACTTGTTAATTGCTTACTATGTGCCAAGCACTGTTCTAAGTGCTGGGGTAGATACAAGTTAACCAGGTTGGATACAGTCTCTGTCTCATATTGGGCTCTCCCTCTTAATTCCCATTTTTTACAAATGAGGTAACTGAGGCACAGAGACATTAAGTGGCTTGCCCAAGGTAGCACAGCAGACAAGTGGTGGAGCCAAGATTAGAACCCATGACCTTCTGGCTCCCAGGCCCAGGCTCTAACTAGACCACGCTGCTTCCATTCGGTACATAGTAAGTGCTGAACAAATACCACTCTTCTTATTATTAATATTATTATTGTAGTTATCACTCCCATCATCTGTGGAATTAATATAAGAAAGGTTGTTTCCCAACTCTTAGATAGGGAACCATGTGTAGCCAGTGTAGTCTGGTGGAAGGAACATGGGCTGGAAGTCGGGAGACCTAGGTTCATTCATTCATTCTTTCAATCGTATTTATTGAGCGCTTACTATGTGCGGGGCACTGTACTAAGTACTTGGAATGTACATTTCAGCAACAGATAGAGACAATCCCTGCCCCACAACAGGTTCACAGTCTAGAAGGGGGAGACACAGCAAAATAAAACAGAACAAAACAAGTAGTCTGGCATAAATATCATCTAGATAAATAGAATCACAGATATATACACATCATTAATAAAATAGGGTAATAAATATTATATACAAATATGCACAAGTGCTGTGGGGAGGGGGAGGGGGTAGAGAAGCAGCGTGGCTCAGTGGAAAGATCCCGGGCTTGGGAGTCAGAGGTCATGGGTTCTAATCCCGTCTCTGCCGCTCGCCAGCTGTGTGACTTTGGGCAAGTCACTTAACTTCTCTGTGCCTCAGTTCCCTCATCTGGAAAATGAAGATTAAAACTTTTGAGCCCCACGTGAGACAACCTGATCACCTTGTATCCCCCCAGCGCTTAGAACAGTGCTTTGCACATAGTAAGCGCTTAACAAATACCACCATTATTATTAGAGCAGAGGGAGGGAGTCAGGGCGATGGGAAGGGGAGGGGGAGCAGAGGGAAAGGGAGGGCTCAGTGTGGGAAGGGTTTTGAAGAGGGGAAGAGAGTTAGTTTGGCAGAGGTGAGGAGGGAGGGCATTCCGGGACCGCGGGAGGACGTGGGCCGGGGGTCGACAGCGGGATAGGCGTCAACGGGGTACAGAGAGGAGGTGAGCAGCAGAGGAGCGGCGTGTACTGGGTGGGCAGTAGAAAGAGAGAAGGGAGATGAAGTAGGAGGGGGCAAGGGGATGGATGGCTTGGAAGCCAAGAGTGAGGAGTTTTTGCTTTATACGAAGGTCGATAGGCAACCACTGGAGGTTTTTGAGAAGGGGAGTGACAGGCCCAGAGCGTCTCTGTAGGAAGATGATCCGGGCAGCGGAATGAAGAATGGACTGGAGCGGGGAGAGACCGGAGGACGGGAGATCAGAGAGGAAGCTGATGCAATAACCCAGTCGGGATCCGGTCGGGTTCTAGTCCTAGCTTGGCTCCTGGCTTACTGGAGACCTTGGGCAAATCACTGAACTTTAACCTCAGTTTCGTCATCTGTACAGTGGGGATAATAATGCCTCTCTCTTCTTTCCTCATAGAAACATAATATGTAAAAATGAGATCATTGCTGTGAAAGGGCATTGAAAAAATGATAGCCTTAGACAAAAAACAAGAAATAATTATGACTCCCCATGTGCTTTTTTTAAAGTTCTCGTTTGTTACGAGAAGCAGCATGGCTCAGTGGAAAGAGCCCGGGCTTGGGAGTCAGAGGACATGGGTTCTAATCCTGACTCTGCCACTTGCCTGCTGTGTGACTTTGGGCAAGTCACTTAACTTCTCTGGGCCTCAGTGACTTCATCTATAAAATGGGGATGAAGACTGTGAGCCCTATGTGGAACAACCTGATTACCTTGTATCTCCCCCCCACACCCCCACTCAGCTCCTAGCACTTAGAACAGTGCTTGGCACATAGCACTTAACAAATGTCATTATTATTATTATTATTATTATTATTAAGCACTTACGATATGCCAGGCACTGTTCTAAACACCAGGGTAGAAACAAGCTAGTCAGGTTGGACGCAATCCATGTCCCACATGGGGTTCAGAGACTTAATCCCCATTTTTCAAGTGAAGGAAATGAGGCACAGGCAGATTAAGTGATCTGTCACACAGCAGATATGGGGGGAAACAGAATTAGAACCCAGGTCCTCTGACTCCCAGCCCCGTACTCCTTCCACTAGGCCAGGCTTAGCCTGGTATTATGGCATAGTCAGTGCTTAATAAATTCCATAATTAGACCATCAGCGATACTAAAATTAGATGAGGATTATGTCCCTCTAGCCCATTAGCTCGTTCTGGATGGGGAACACGTCTACCGACTGTATTGTATTTTGCTGTCCCAAGCGCTTAGTACAGTGCTCTGTATCATCGTCATCATCAATGGAATTTTTTGAGCACTTACTATGTGTCGAGCACTCTACTAAGTGTCTGGGAGAGGAAACACAATAGTTGAGAAGCAGCATGGCCTAGAGATTAGAGGACGGGCCTGGGAGTCAGAGGATCTGCGTTCCAATCCTGTCTCCGCCACTTGCCTGCTGTGTGACCTTGGGCAAGTCACTTCACTTCTCTGGGCCTCAATTCCTTCATCTGTAAGATGGGGATTGAAACTGCGAGCCCCATGTAGGACAAGAACTGCGTCCAACCCGATTTGCTTGTATCTGCCCCAGCTCAGTACCCGGTACACAGTAAGTACTTAACAAATGCCATAAATATTATTATCATTATTAGCTGGCACACAATAAGCACTCAATAAATGCCACTGATTGATTGATGGAGAAAAGAGGGAGCCAAAGTTTTCCAGAATGGTGGCGTCAGGGATGCTCACTGAGGATGGAGGGGTGAAAGGTCAAAGAGCCACCTCAGGATGGAGAGGTCAGGGGCGAGGGGCGCTTACCCAGGAGAGAGGTCTCACAGGGCGTGTTGTCCACGTGGCTGTGACAAGTGGCCTGGACCAGGATGCAGGACTGGGTGGCCCCCTGTCCGTCCTGGTAGATTCCGGGCTGGGCCTGCAGGGAAAGCTCGCCACCCCCCTCGCACACCATGGCCAGCGTCTCAGAGTAACACAGAAGCTTCAGCTCCTCCGGCTCTGGGGGCACCGGGCGTGTGAGGGAGGGGCTTCTGCCCACCCTAACCCCCCGATCCCCTGCCAGCCGGGCTTCCGGAGCCCCCTCCCCTCATCCCGGCCCCAGCTCGGACACCATGGCCAACGTCTCAGAGAAACTCCTCCGGCTCTGGGAGTACCGGGCGTGTGAGGGGTGGGGAAGGGGCTTCTCCCACCCTACCTCTCCCACCCCCTGCCAGGTGGGCTCCCCTTAGTCCCCTCCCCACACCCTCGCTCCCCATCCAGAGCCTCTCATTTCTGGCCCCCCTTGGCAAGAGCCCAGGCTGGGGAGTCAGAGGACGTGGGTTCTAATCCCGGCTCCGTCACTTGTCTGCTGTGTGACCTCGGGCAAGTCACTTCACTTCTCTGGGTCTCAGTTTCCTCCTCTGGAATATGGGGATGAAGACTGTGAGCCCTACGTGGGACAGGGCCTGTGTCCAACTTTATTAGCTTGTCTACCCCAGAGCTTAGAACAGTGCTTGGCACATAATGCTTAACAAATACCATTATTAATATTATTTTAATTGTGTGGTAGCTTCAAGCCTAGATCACCCCTCCCCAGGAATGGAGGACGAAACTGAAGGAGGGACGGGACCACCCAGTGCCCTGACCGGGTTGGGGGGCTCCCCTTGATCCCATCTCCCTCCCCGCCCGAGTCCCGGGAGGTCTCACGGATGGAGGCGAGGAAGGCCAGGGCCTCGTCGTTGGCCCTGGGGGGCAGCCGCTCGGTCTCAGAGACCCTCATGGCCTCCTTGGCCCTGAACCCTGCGAGGAGAACGGGGGATGGAGGGTGAGGTGGGGGGTTCTGCCACTGCAAAGGGGGCCTTGGGGGGTCTCCAGCTTGGGGGCGGGGGTGGCAGGAGGGACCCCTGGGCCTTACCGCCAATGGAGCCGGACTTGGAGGACATGCTGCAGCTGCTGAAATGTATCCCGGAGTCGCCGTAGCAACGGGGACCAACCGTCATCCTCTTAAAGGGGCCGCCTCCTCCAGGTTGGGGGGGAAGGACTGGGAGGGGGTGAGGCGGAGGAGTCATTCATTCATTCGTATTTAATAATAGTAATAATAATGTTGGCATTTGTTAAGCGCTTACTATATGCAGAGCACTGTTCTGAGCATTGGAGTAGATACAGGGTAATCAGGTTGTCCCACGTGAGGCTCATAGTTAATCCCCATTTTACAGTTGAGGGAACTGAGGCACAGGGAAGTTAAGTAACTTGCCCACAGCTGACGAGTGGCAGAGCCGGGATTCGAACCCATGAAGTCTGACTCCCAAGCCTGGGCTCTTTCCACTGAGCCAAGATTTATTGAGCGCTTATTGGGTGCAGAGCACTGGACTAAGCTCTCGGGAGAGGACAATCCAACAATAAATAGACACATTCCCTGCTCACGATGAGCTTACGGTCTGGAGGCTAACGGTCTAACAGTCCCAGCTCTTCCACTTGTCTGCTGTTGTGATGTCGGGAAAGTCACTTCACTAGCATTGACTCAGTGGCAAGAGCCCGGGTTTGGGAGTCAGAGGTCATGGGTTCAAATCCCGGCTCGGCCGCTTGTCAGCTGGGTGATTTTGGGCAAGTCACTTCTCTGTGCCTCAGTGACCTCATCTGTAAAATGAGGATGAAGATTGTGAGCCCCATGTGGGTCAGGATCGGTGTCCAACCTGATCAACTTGTATCTACCCCAGCGCTTAGAACAGTGCTTTGCATAGAGTAAGCGCTTAACAAATGCCATTATTATTATTATCATTATTATTATTATTGTTCTCTGGGCCTCAGTTCCCTCATTGGAGATCAAAACTGTGAGCCCCTTGGGGGACGGGGACTATGTCCTACCCAATTTGCTTGCATCCACCCCAGTGCTTAGTACAGTACCTGGCAAATAGTAAGTGCTTAACAAATACCATAATTATTATTATTATTAATAAAGAGGGGGAGACAGATATGAATAGAAATAAATTGACAGATAAGGACATAAGTTCTGTGGGGCTGGGAAGAGGGAAGAGGAAAGGGAATATCTGGGCTTGGCCACTGGCTAGGGGTAGGAGGTGAGGGTGGGGGGGATGAAGGGTCCTAAGACTCAACTTCGGTGCCGTGAATAGCCCCGCCACTTACCTGTTGTGTGACCTTGGGCAAGTCATCTCACTTCTCTGTGCCTCAGTTAGAAGCAGCTTGGCCTAGTGGAAAGAGCCCAGGCTTGGGAGTCAGAGGTAGTGGCTTCTAATCCTGGCTCCACCACTTGTCAGCTGTGTGACTTTGGGCAAGTCGTTTCACATTTCTCTGCCTCAGTGACCTCATCTGTAAAATGGGGATTAAGACTGTGAGCCCCACGTGGGACAAACCTGATAACCTTGTATCTTCCCCAGTGCTTAGAACAGTGCTTGGCATATAATAAGGGCTAAACAAATACCTTTTTTTTCATTTCTTTGCACTTCAGTTATCTCATTTATAAAGCACTAGAGTAGATACAAGTTAACTGGATTAGATATAGTCCCCGCCCTACATAGGATTTGCAATTTTAGTCCCTATTTTATAGATGAGGTAGGTGAGGCACAAAGAAGTTAAATGACCAAGGTTACACAGCAGACAAATGTATAAACTCCTCACCACTGGATTTAAAGTCCTCCACCACCTTGCCCCCTCCTACCTCACCTCCCTTCTCTCCTTCTCCATCGCTGCCCGCACACTCCGCTCCTCTGCTGCCGCTCACCTTCTCCCTGAGCCTCCAGCTCACCTGTCCCACCATCCACCTCTGGCCCATGTCCTACCCCTGTCCTGGAACGTCCTCCCTCCTCACCTCCTCCAAACTAGCTCCCTTCCCCTCTTCAAAGCCCTACTGAGAGCTCACCTCCTCCAAGAGGCCTTCCCACACTGAGACTCCCCTTTTTCCTCTGCTCCTCCTCCCCTCCCCATTCCCCCACTCCCTCCCTCTGCTCTATCCCCTTCCCCACCCCACAGCACTTCTGTATATATGTACATATTTATTATTCTATTTGTTTTATTAATGATGTGTATCTATCTATACTTCCATTTATTTATATGATGCTATTGATGCCTGTCTACTTGTTTTGTTGTCTGTCTCCCCCCCTTCTAGACTGTGAGCCCATTACTAGGCAGGGATGGTCTCTATCTGTTGCCGAATTGTACTTTCCAAGCGCTTAGTCCAGTTCTCTGCACCCACTAAGCGCTCAATAAATGACTGAATGAAATGAATGAATGAATGAATAAACAGAATTGAATGAATGAATCCAGGCAGGGCTGGAGCAGGCCCTCCACCCCCAGGAAACCCCAACGGTTTCAACTCGGGGGGTTGGGCCCTTTCCCTCCCATCACCCTTAAAGGGCAGCTCGCAGACTGCCTTATTCATTCATCCATCCATCCATCCATCCATCCATCCATCCATCCATCCATCCATCCATCCATCCATCCAATTGTATCTATTATTTACTGTGTGCAGAGCACTGAACTAAGCACCTGGAAAGTACAATACAACAATAAAGAGAGACAATCCCAGCCCACACCAGGCTCACAGTCTAGAAAGGGGGAGACAGACAACAAAACCAGTAAACGGGCATCAATAGAAATAAATAGAATGATAGATATGTACGTATATACATAAGTGGTGTGGGGCGGGGAGGGGGGAAAGAGCAAAGGGAGTGAGTTGAGGTGACACTAAAGAGAGGGAGGAGTTGAGGGAAAGCGGGGCTCAGTCTGGGAAGGCCTCCTGGAGGAGGTGAGTCTTCAGTAGGGCTTTGAAAAGGGGAAGCGGGATCGTTTGGCAGATTTGTAGAGGGAGGGCATTCCAGGTCAGAGGTTATAGCCCCGATGCAGCCAGTACAATGTGGGCTTAGCGAATTTCTGGACTCAGATGAAGATTTCCACTTTAAAAAAAAAAATAGTATTTGCTAAGTGCTTACTATTTGCAAGTCACTGTTTGAAGCGCTGGGGGAAGATACAAAGTAAGCAGGTCGGACACAGTCCTACGTGGGGTTCACGGTCTCAGTCCCCATTGTACAGCTGAGGGAACTGAGGCCCAGAGAAGTGAAGTGACTTGCCCAAGGTCACACAGCAGACAAGTGGCAGAGCCAGGAATAGAACTCCAGGTCCTTCTGACTCCCAGGCCCGTCCTCTATCCACTAGGGCACACTGCTGCTCACGCTGCTGCTTTGTCTCCATTGACAAAACGGTTTTGTGGCCTTCCTCACCTCTATCCATGAACCCCCTGGGCTGGGGGAGGGAGGCAGGGGAATCATACAGTACAGTCAGACTTCAGCCAAAAAATAGATTTCATTGTTGGAGGTTTTTGCTGTGACGGCTAGAGCCCGGACCTGGGAGTCAGAGGGTCTTGGGTTCTAACTCTGACCCCATCACTTGTCTGCTGTGTGACCTTGGGCAATTCACTTCACTTCTCTGGGCCTCAGTTCCCTCAGCTGTAAAATGGGGATGGAGATTGTGACCCCCTTGTGGGACAGGGACTGTGTCCAACCCAATTTGCTTACATCCACCACGGTGCTTAGCACAGTGTTTAGCACATAGCACTTAACAAATACCATAATTATAATTATTCCAGACTATGCTGAACAGTAGGCAGGACCAATCAATAATAATAATAATAATAATAATGATATTTGTTAAGCCCTTCATTCAATCGTATTTATTGAGTGCTTACTGTGTGCAGAGCACTGGACGACGTGCCTGGAAAGTACAGTTCAGCCACAGAGAGAGACAATCCCTAGCCCACAACCAGCTCACAGTCTAGAAGGGGTGAGGCAGACGACAAAACAAAACAAGTAAACAGGCATTGATAGCATCAATATAAATAAATAGAATTATAGATATATCCACATCATTAATATAATAAATAGAATAATAAATAAGTACCTATATACACGAGTGCCGTGGGGCGGGGAAGGGGGTAGAGCAGAGGGAGGGAGTCGGGGCGATGGAGAGGGGAGGAGCAGCAGAGGAAAAGGGGGGCTCAGCCTGGGCAGGCCTCCTGGAGGAGGTGAGCTCTCAGGAGGGCTTTGAAGAGGGGAAGAGAGGTAGTTTGGCGAAGGTGAGGAGGGAGGTCAGTCCAGGACAGAGGGAGGATGTGGGCCAGGGGTCGACGGCGGGACGGGCGAGAAGGAGGCCCAGTGAGAAAGTGAGCGGCAGCAGAGCAGCGGAGTGTGCGAGCTGGGGTGGAGAAGGAGAGAAGAGAGGTGAGGTAGGAGGGGACAAGCAGATGGACCATCTTTAAAGCCAATGAGAGGAGCTTTTGTTTGATATGAAGGTTGATAGGTAACCACTGGAGATTTCTGAGCAGGGGGGATGGGGGATAGAACCTATATAGCACATAGCACAGCCTAGATACCTAGCATAGCTTACATAGCACTTACTATGTGCCAAGCATTGCTCTAAGCAGACACAGTCCCTGTCCCCCATGGGGCTCACAGTCTTAATCCTCGTTTTACAGATGAGGTAACTGAGGCCCAAAGAGGTAAAGTCACTTGCCCAAGGTCCAAGTGGTGGATCCGGGATCAGAACCCAAGTCCTTTGGCTCTACCCACTAAGCCAAGCTGCTTCCCACAGTATTAATTGAGCTCGCTCACGCCGCTCCTCTACCACCAACCCACTCACTCTACCTCCATCTCGTTTATCGCGCCGCCAACCGCTTGACCACATCCTGCCTGTGGCCCGGGACGCCCTTCCTCCTCATATCCGACAGACAATGACTCTCCCCCCTTTCAAAGCCTTACTGAGGGTGCGTCTCCACCAAGAGGCCTTCCCCGACTACAGTACAAGGGCGGGGAATATGTCCGGTTATTGTTGTACTGTTCTCTCCCAAGTGCTTAGGATAGTGCTCTGCACACAGTAAGCGCTCAATCAGATACGATTGAATGAATGAGTGAATGAACAGCACTTATGTGCATATCTGTAAATTATCTATATTAATGTCTGTCTCCCCCTCTAGAGTATAAGCTCATGGTGGGCAGGGAATGTATCTGCTTATTGTTGTACTGGACTCTCCCGAGCTCTTAGTACAGTGCTCTGCACACAGTAAGTGCTCAATAAAGGTCATGGATTAATATTATCATTAATAAGTATTAATAATATCATATGGATAATCTTATCAATTACATTAACTATATTAATCATATTATTAATAATAACCATGGTATTTGTTAAGCCCTTACTATGTGCCAGGCACCATACTAAGAACTAGGTTGGACACAGTCCCTGTCCCATGTGGGGCTCACAGTCTCAATCCCCATTTTCCAGATGAGGGAACTGAGGCCCAGAGAAGTGAAGTGACCGGCCCTAGGTCACCCAGCAGACAAGGGGCAGAGCCAGGATTAGAACCCACGACGTTCTGACTCCCAGGCCCAGGCTCCAGCTACTAAACCGTGCTGCTTCTCATGCTGATTGACTGGAGGGGGCTGGGCTGGGGGTGTGGGAGGGAGGAGGAGCTCGGGCCTTGTCCTCTCTGGCCGCCGGCCTGCATGTGGATCCCAACCTGTTACCACTAGGGAATTTATAGAGCGCTTCCTGGGATCCTAAGTGCTGTGTTAAGCCCTGAGGTAGATACACAGTATCTATAATATAGAAACTGTATTATATCTATAATTCTATTTATTTTGATGCTATTAGTGCCTGTCTACTTATTTTGTTTTGCTGTCTGTCTCCCCCCCTTTTAGACTGTGAGCCCGACGTTGGGCAGGGATTGTCTCTATCTGTTGCCGAATTGTACTTTCCTATCGCTTAGTACAGTGCTCTGCTCACAGTAAGCGCTCAGTAAATACGATTGAATGAATGAATGAATACCAGACACACGGTCCAGGGGTGACACGGGACTCCCAATCTTCGGAGAGGGACTACAGGGAGACCCTCTCCCCATTGTACAGATGAGGAAACGGCACCTAGACTCTAAGCCACTTGTGTGCAGGGAACATGTCTGCTGACTCTGTTCTATTGTCCTCCCCCAAGCGATAGTTTAGTTCTCGGCACGCAGTAGCGCTCAGTAGATACCACTGACTGATTCAACAGAGTTCAATTATATGTTACATTGCTCATTCATTCATGCAGTCGTATTTATTGAGTGCTTACTGTGTGGAGAGCACTTTACAAGCACTTGGGAGAGCCCAGTACAACAATAAACAGACACATTCCCTGCCCACAGTGAGCTTACAGCCTAGAGAGGGGAAGACAGACATCAGGAGAAATGAATAAATCATGGATGTGGACATAAGTGGTGTGGGACTGGGAGGGGGGAAGAGCAAAGGGAGTAAGTCGGGATGACGCAGAAAGGAGTGGGAGATGAGGGCTTAGTCAGGGAAGCCCTCTTGGAGGAGATGGGCCTTAAATGAGATTTTGAAGGGGGAAGAGTCACTGTCTGTGGGATTTGAGGAGGGAGGGCATTCCGGGACAGAGGCAGGGCCAGGTGTCGGCGGAGAGACAGATGAGATGGAGGCCCAGTGAGAAGATTAGCACCAGAGGAGCTAAGTGTGCGGGCTGGGTTGTAGAAGAAGAGAAGGGAGGTAAGGTAGAGGGGGGACAAGATGGTGAACTGCTTTAAAACCAATGGTGAGGAGCTTTTGTTTGATGCAGAGGTGTCTGGTCAACCACTGGACTTCTTCGAGGAGTGGGGTGACATGTCCTGAGCATTTTAGTGGAAAAATGGTCTGGGCAGTAGAGTTTAGTATGGACTGGGGTGGGGAGAGAGAGGAGGCTGGGAGGTCAGCGTGGCTCAGTGGAAAGAGCACGGGCTTTGGAGTCAGAGGTCATGGGTTCGAATCCCAGCTCTGCCACTTGTCAGCTGTGTGACTGTGGGCAAGTCACTTAACTTCTCTGTGCCTCAGTTACCTCATCTGTAAAATGGGGATTAAGACTGTGAGCCCCACGTGGGACAACCTGATTCCCCTGTGTCTACCCCAGCGCTTAGAACAGTGCTCTGCACACAGTAAGCGCTTAACAAATACCAACATTATTAGGTCAGCAAGGAGGCTGATGCAGGAATCCAGGAGGGATTGAATGAGTGATTATATTAACGCAGTAGCAGTTTGGATGGAACGGAAAGGGCAGATTTCAACTATGCTGTGAAGGTGGGACCGACAGAATTTAGTGATGGATCGAATATGTGGGTTGAATGAGTGGGAGGAGTCAAGGATTATGTCAAGGTTGTGGGCTGGTGAGATGGGAAAGGTGGTGGTGCCGTCTACAGTGGTGGGAAAGTCAGGGGGAGGACAGAGTTTGGGTGGGAAGATAAGGAGCTCTGTTTTGGGTGTGTTAAATTTGAGGTGAGGGGAGGACATCCAAGTAGAGATGCCTTGAAAGCAGGAGAAGATGCGAGCCTGCAGAGAGAGAGAGAGAGAGATCAGGGTTGGAGATGGAGATCTGGGTGTCATCTGCATAGATGGGAGTTGAAGCCTAGGAGCAAATGAGTTCTCCAAAGGAATGAGTGTAGATGGAGACTAGAAGGGGACCAGAACTGAAACTTGAGGGACCCCCACAGTTAGGGGATGGGAGGGGGAGGAGGAACCCATGAAGGAGACGGAGAATGAATGGCCAGAGAGATAAGAGGAGAAGCAGGAGAGGACAGAGTCTGTGAAGCCAAGGTTGGATAACGTTTCTAGGAGAAGGGGGTGGTCCACAGTGTCGAAGGCAGCTGAGAGGTCAAGGAGGATCAGGATAGAGTAGAGACCATTGGATTTGGCAAGAAGGAGATCAACAGTGACCTTTGAGAGGGCGGTTTCTGTGGAGTGAAGGGGATGGAAGCCAGATTGGAGGGGCTCAAGGAGAGAATCGGAGGAGAGGAATTTGAAACAGTGGATGAAGACGACTCACTCAAGGAGTTTGGAGAGGAATGGTAGAAGGGAGATGGGGCGATAACTGATGGAGCTGTAGGGTCAAGGGAGGGGTTTTTTTAGGATGGGGATACATGGGCATGTTCGAAAGCAGTGAGGAAGAAGCCACTGGCGAGTGAACAGTTGAAGACGGCAGTTTGAGGGGGTAGAAGGAAGGGAGTGAGAACTTTGTTAAGGTGCGCAGGTAGAGGGGGTGGATTTTGAGAGGAGGTGAGAGATCTCCTTTAAAGATACTGTGCTACCCCAGCAGTGGAAAGAGTGCGGGCTTTGGAGTCAGAGGTCATGAGTTCGAATCCCTGCTCTGCCACTTGTCAGCTGTGTGACTGTGGGCAAGTCACTTAACTTCTCTGGGCCTCAGTCACCTCATCTGTAAAATGGGATGAAGACTGTGAGCCCCACGTGGGACAACCTGATTCCCCTGTGTCTACCCCAGTGCTTAGAACAGTGCTCTGCACATAGTAAGCGCTTAACAAATACCAACATTATTATTATTATTACTTCTCTGCGCCTCAGTTCCCTCATCTGTAAAATGGGGATTAAAACTGTGAGCCCCACGTGGGACAACTTTTCATTCATTCATTCAATAGTATTTATTGAGCGCTTACTATGTGCAGAGCACTGTACTAAGCGCTTGGGATGAACAAGTCGGCAACAGATAGAGACAGTCCCTGCCATTTGACGGGCTTACAGCAACCTGATCACCCTGTATCTCCCCCAGCGCTTAGAACAGTGCTCTGTACATAGTAAGCGCTTTACAAATACCAACATTATTATTAGAACAGTGCCTGACAGTAAGTGCTTAACAAATGCCATTAGAGAAAACTGAAGAAAAGAAAAGAAAGGAAAGGAAAAGAAGAGAAGAGAAGAGAAGAGAAGAGAAGAGAAGAGAAGAGAAGAGAAGAGAAGAGAAGAGAAGAGAAGAGAAGAGAAGAGAAGAGAAAAGTAAGAGAGTTGAAGAAGGAGCTGGAAGGGGGAAGGAGTGAGGAGGAGCAGGGAGGATTTTAGGGAGCTCACACCTGGTAGTGTCAATTTTCTTTATAAAGTAGATGGCCAGGTCACTGGGGGTGAAGGATAAGGGGAGGCAGGGGAACAAAGGGCCTGAGGAGGGAATTAAGTGTCTCGAACAACTGGCGAGGGCAAAGGGCATGGCTATCAATAAGGGTGGAGAAATAGTTTTGCCCGGGGCAGAGGAGATGACAGAGTCAAAGCACACAAGGATAAATTCGAAGTGGATGAAGTCGGCCTGATATTTAAGTTTCCGCCAGCAGCGCTCTGCGGCTCGAGCACGAGAGCGAAGGAGGCGGACTGTGCAGGTGAGCCAGAGTTGTGGGGTTAGTCGTCCGAGATCAACAAAGAGATAGGGGAGCGAGTGAGTTGAGTTCAGTAGAGAGGGTTGTACTGAAAGCGCGTATTTGGTCATCGAAGGAGGGTAGGTGGGGTTTGGAGGCTAAGCGGGGCATGATGAGTTGAGAAAATCGGATGGGGTCCAGAGATCGGAGGGCTCTGTGTGGGAATGGTATAGATTTACGGGGAGGAGGGGTGTGGGAGAGGAGACAAGCGAGGAGGTTGTGGTCAGAGAGGGGGATTTCAGAGTCGGTTAGGGTAGAGATTGGGCAGTGGTTAGAGATGAGGAGATTGAGCACGCGTTCAAGTTGGTGAGTAGGCGAGGTGGGGTGAGGTCGGGGAGTCGAGGCGTGTGAGAAGGCGGGCAGCGGAAGGGTCATCGGGAACATCTCTGTGGCTATGCAAGTCCCCTAGGATCAATTTGGGCATGGAGACAGAGAGAAGGAATGTGAGAAAGATATCAAAATGGTTAAAGAAGTTGGAGGGGGACCTGTCGTCTCCCAAGCACTTAGTACAGTGCTCTGCACACAGTAAGCGCTCGTTAAATACAATTGGCTGACTGACTAGACACGTCCCCGGCCCACAAGAAGCTTCCACAGCCCTTATGTCCATAGCTTTAATTTATTCATTCATTTACCCATTCATTCAGTCGTATTTATTGAGTGGTTATTGTGTGCAGAGCACTGTACTAAGCACTTGGGAGAGCACAAGAGAACATTAAAGAGATGTCTGTCTCCCCTATTAGACTGTAAACTCAATGTGAAGCAGCATGGCTTAGTGGCAAGAGCCTGGGCTTGGGAGTCAGAGGCTGTGGGTTCTAGGCCCAGCTCTGTCACTTGTCTGCTGTGTGACCTTGGGCAAGTCACTTCACTGCACTGGGCCTCGGTTCCCTCATCTGTAAAATGGGGATGAAGTCTGTGAGCCCCACGTGGGACAACCTGATAACCTTGTATTTACTCCAGTGCTTAGAACAATGCTTGGCTCATAGTCAGCACTTAAAAAATACCATCATTATTATTGTGAGCAGGGAACGTGTCAGTTACATTGTTGTGTTGTCCTCTCCCAAGCACCTACTACAGTGCTCTGTGCACGGTAAGCACTCGATAAAAGATTGATTGCCTGATTGACAGGTTGAACACAGTCCCTGTCCCAAATGGGGCTCACAGTCTTATCCCCATTTTACAGATGAGGTAACTGAGGCACAGAGAAGTGAAGTCGTCCTATCTCCCTACTACCCTTCCTTTCCAAAATCCTAGAACGAGTCGTCTACAATCGATGCCTAGAATTCCTTAACTCCCATTCTCTCCTAGACCCCCTCCAATCTGGCTTCCGTCCCCTCCACTCTACCGAGACTGCTCTCTCTAAGGTCACCCGTGACCTCCTTCTTGCCAAATCCGATGGCTCCTACTCCATTCTGATCCTCCTTGACCTCTCTGCTGCCTTTGACACTGTCGACCGTCCCCTCCTCCTCCACACCTTATCTCACCTTGGCTTCACGGACTCTGTCCTCTCCCGGTTCTCCTCTTACCTCTCTGGCCGATCATTCTCGGTCTCCTACGCTGGAGCCTCCTCCCCCTCCCATCTTTTAACCGTTGGAGTTCCTCAAGGGTCAGTTCTTGGCCCTCTTCTGTTCTCCATTTACACTCACTCCCTCGGTGAACTCATCCGCTCTCACGGCTTTGACTACCATCTCTTCGCGGATGACACGCAGATCTACATCTCCGCCCCTGTCCTCTCCCCCTCCCTTCGGGCTCGCATCTCCTCCCGCCTCCGGGACGTCTCCACCTGGATGTCGGCCCGCCACCTAAAACTCAACATGAGCGAGACTGAGCTCCTCATCTTCCCTCCCGAACCCGGTCCGCTCCCAGACTTCTCTATCACCGTGGATGGCATGACCATCCTTCCCGTCCCGCAGGCCCGCAATCTCGGTGTCATCCTTGACTCGTCCCTCTCGTTCACCCCACGCATCCTATCCGTTACCGAGACCTGCCGGTTTCACCTCTACAATATCGCCAAGATCCGCCCTTTCCTCTCCACCCAAACGGCTACCTTACTATTACGGGCTCTCGTTATATCCCGGCTAGACTACCGTGTCAGCCTTCTCTCTGACCTCCTTTCCTCCTCTCTCGCCCCGCTCCGGTCTATTCTTCACTCCGCTGCCCGGCTCATCTTCCCGCAGAAACGATCTGGGCATGTCACTCCCCTTCTTAAACAACTCCGGCGGTTGCCTATCGACCTCCGCTCCGAACAAAAACTCCTCACTCTAGGCTTCGAGGCTCTCCATCACCTTGCCCCTTCCTACCTCTCCTCCCTTCTCTCTTTCTACCGCCCACCCCGCACGCTCCGCTCCTCCGCCGCCCACCTCCTCGCCGTCCCTCGGTCTCGCCTATCCCGCCGTCAACCCCCGGGTCACGTCCTCCCGCGGTCCCGGAACGCCCTCCCTCCTCACCTCCGCCAAACTGATTCTCTTTCCCTCTTCAAAACCTTACTTAAAAATCACCTCCTCCGAGAGGCCTTCCCAGACTGAGCTCCTCTTCCCCCTCTACTCCCTCCGCCATCCCCCCTTCACCTCTCCGCAGCTAAAGCCTCATTTTCCCCTTTTCCCTCTGCTCCTCCACCTCTCCCTTCCCATCCCCACAGCACCGTACTCGTCCGCTCAACTGTATATATTTTCGTTACCCTATTTATTTTGTTAATGAATTGTACATCGCCTCGATTCTATTTAGTTGCCATTGTTTTTACGAGATGTTCTTCCCCTCGACGCTGTTTAGTGCCATTGTTCTCGTCTGTCCGTCTCCCCCGATTAGACCGTAAGCCCGTCAAACGGCAGGGACTGTCTCTATCTGTTGCCGACTTGTTCATCCCAAGCGCTTAGTACAGTGCTCTGCACATAGTAAGCGCTCAATAAATACTATTGAATGAATGAATGAATGAAGTGACTTGCTCAAGGTCACATGGTAGACATGTGGCGGAGCCAATCCATAGCAGCGGCTGAATAAATTACCATCCCTCCCCACACCCCTGGGGGCCACCCTGCTCTGTGAACTGGCCTTGTCTCCCCTCCACACCACTGGAGGGACCCTACCCCATCATTAACTAATTAATTAATTAATTCAATCAATCATATCTATTGAGTGCTCATTGTGTGCTGCTTTTCACCTTGGGAGAGAGAACAGTTCCGGCAACAGGCGTTCTCAAACATTTTCATTCATTCATTCATTCAATAGTATTTATTGAGCGCTTACTATGTGCAAAGCACTGTACTAAGCACTTGGACTGTACAATTCAGCCACAGATAGAGACAATCCCTGCCCAGTGACAGGCTTACAGTCTAATCGGGGGAGACAGACGGACAAAAACAAGACAAAATAATCACGATAAAGTTTCTAGAAGGCTATCAATCAATCAATCAGTAGTATTTATTAAGCATTTACTATGTGCAGAAAACTGTTCTAAGCACTTGGGAGAGGACAATATAACAACAGACACATTCCCTGCCTACAATGAATTTACAGTTTAGAGGGGAGACAGACATTAAACACAGAGTGAGCACTTAATACTTTCATTATGATTAGAGAGGTAGGGTGGCTTAGTGAATAGAGCACAGGCCTGGGAGTCTGAAGGACCTGGGTTCTAATTCCGGATCTGCCACATGTCTGCTGTGTGACCTTGGGCCAGTCACTTCACTTCTCTGGGTCTCAGTTCCCTCATCTGTAAAATGGGGATAAGACTGTGAGTCCCATGCGGGACAGGGACTGTGTCCAACCTGATTAACTTGTATCTACCACAGCGCTTAGAACAGTGCTTGGCACATAGTAAGCACTTAACAAATACCAACATTATTATTATTATTCTCAGGGCCTCAGTTCCCTCATCTGTAAAATGGGGATAAGACTGTGAGTCCCATGCAGGACAGGGACTGTGTCCAACCTGATTAACTTCTATCTAACCCAGCACTTAGAACAAAACTTAGCACATAGTAAGCACTTAAGTACAGTAATAATAATATCCTCAACTCATCACTGTCATTTAACCCACATAGGCAATCTCTCACCAAATACTGTCGGTTCAACCTTCAGAACATGGCTAAAATCTGCCCATTCCTCTCCATCCAAATGGCTACCACGTTAATCCAAGCATTCGTCCTAACCCGCCTGGATTCCTCCTGCCTCAGCCTCCTCGCTGACGGGTCAGCCTCCTGCCTCTCCCCACTCCAGTCCATACGTCGTTCCGCTGCCCGGATCGTTTTTCTACAAAAACATTGAGGACACGTCACCCCGCTCCTCAAAAAACTCCAGTGGATGCCCATCCACCTCTGCATCAGAAAGAAACTCCTCACCGTCGGCTTTAAAGCATCGTCCATCAGGTCGCCCCCTCCGACCTCACCTCGTTACTCTCCTACTCCAGTCCGGCCCGCAGACTTCGCTCCAACCCCAACCTCCTCCCTGGGCCTCCATCTTGCCCATCTGGTCACCGACCCCTCGCCCACGTCCTGCCTCTGGCCTGAAATTCCCTTCCCCCTTCCCCTATCAATCATTTAATCGGGAGTATTTATTGAGCGCTTACTATGTGCAGAACACTGTTCTAAGCGCTTGGGAGAGGACAATATAACAGCAGACAGACACATTCCCTGCCTACAGCGAACTTACAGTCTAGCGAGGAGACAGACTTTAAACACAGAGTGAGCGCTTAATATTTTAAGAAGCAGCGAGGCCTGAAATTCCCTTCCCCTCGTATCCGTCAGACCACCATCTTCCTCACCTTCAAAGCCCTATTAATAATAATAATAATAATGGTATTTAAGTGCTTACTATGTGCAAAGCAGCGTTCTGAGCGCTGGGGGAGATCCAAGGTGATCAGGTTGTCCCACGTTGGGCTCACAGTCTTCATCCCCATTTTACAGATGAGGTCACGGAGGCCCAGAGAAGTGAAGTGACTGGCCCAAAGTCACCCAGTTGACAAGTGGCGGAGCCGGGATTAGAACCCATGACCTCTGACTCCCAAGCCCGGGCTCTTTCCACTGAGCCACACTGCTTCTCATGTGATTAAAAACACATCAGCTCCCATTCCCTGCTGCGTCGCCCTTTCACTTGGATTTGCTCCCTTTATTCACCGCTCCCTCAATCCCACGGCCCTTATGTCCATATCCGGAACTTATTAGAGAAGCAGCGTAGCTCAGTGGAAAGAGCCCGGGCTTGGGAGTCAGAGGTCATGGGTTCGAATCTCCACTCTGCCACTTGTCAGCTGTGTGACTGTGAGCAAGTCACTTAACTTCTCTGTGCCTCAGTTCCCTTATCTGGAAAATGGGGATGAAGACTGTGAGCCTCATGTGGGACAACCTGATGACCCTGCATCTCCCCCAGCGCTTAGAACAGTGCTCTACGCATAGTAAGCGCTTAACAAATACTAACATTATTAATAAATATGATTGAATGAATGAATGAATCCGAATAATTAATTACTACCACTAGGCGTCACCGTCCCCTAATTTATAGTCATCTCTCGCTCGTGATTTTCCCAACAACTTTCACGTTGTTCCCTTGGCTTGGGCCTCCCTCCTTCCCCACAAGAGACGGCACCCCAGTTCTCCCCACATTCAAATCCCTCTTCAAATCCCACATCCTCCCACAAGCCTTCCCAGAGCAACTTCCAGCGTGGCTCAGTGGAAAGCCCGGGTTTGGGAGTCAGAGGTCATGGGTTCGAATTCCAGCTCCCCTGCTTGCCAGCTGTGTGACTTTGTGCAAGTCACTTCACTTCTCTGGGCCTCAGTTCCCTCATCTGGAAAAAGGGGATTAAAATCTGTGAGCCCCATGTGGGACAACCTGATCACCTTGTATCCTCCCCAGTGCTTAGAACAGTGCTTTGCCCATAGTAAGCACTTAATAATAATAATTATAATGTTGGGGTTAAGCGCTTACTATGGGCAGAGCACTGTTCTAAAGCACTGGGGGAGATACAGGGTAATCAAGTTGCCCCACGTGAGGCTCACAGTCTTCATCCCCATTTTATAGATGAGGTGACTGAGGCACAGAGAAGTGAAATGACTTGCCCACAGTCATCCAGCTGACAAGTGGCGGAGCTGGGAATAGAACCCACGACCTCTGACTCCCAAGCCTGGGCTCTTTCCACTGAGCCACCCTGCTTCCCAACAAATACCACCATTATTATTATTATTATTAACTTCCCAATTACCGGAGAAGCAGGATGGCCTAGTGGAAAGAGCTCTGGCCTGGAAGTCGGAGGACCCATTTGTCTGCTGTGGGACTTTGGGTAAGTCGCTTCATTTCTCTGGGCCTCTGGTCCCTCATCTGTAAAATGGGGTTGAAGAATGTGACCCCTTTGTGGGATAGGGACCGTGTCCAACCCAATTAACTTGTACGGATCCGAAAGCTGGACGGTGAAAAAACAGGATAGACAGAACATCGAATCTTTGGAAATGTGGTGTTGGAGAAGGCTTTCGAGGATGCCATGGACTGCCTCAAAGACCAACAAATGGAAGCAGCGTGGCTCAGTGGAAAGAGCCCGGGCTTGGGAGTCAGAGGCCATGGGTTCGAATTTTGGCTCCGCCACTTGTCAGCTGTGTGACTGTGGGCAAATCACTTCACTTCTCTGTGCCTCAGTTCCCTCATCTGGAAAATGGGGTTGAAGACTGTGAGCCTCACGTGGGACAACCTGATGACCCTATATCTCCCCCAGCACTTAGAACAGTGCTCTGCACATAGTAAGAGCTTAACAAATACCAACATTATTATTATTATTATTTTAGAGCAAATGAAGCCAAAGTGGTCATTGGAAGGCCAGATGACTTGAATTAAATGAGCAGATTTTGGACACATCATCAAGAGGACTGCTTCTCTGGAGAAGACACTAATGCTAGGAAAAGGCCAGGGAAAAGACTGTAAGCCCGTCAAAGGGCAGGGACTGTCTCTGTTACCAATTTGTACATTCCAAGCGCTTAGTACAGTGCTCTGCACATAGTAAGCGCTCAATAAATACTATTGAATGAATGAATGAATGAAAATGTGGAAGAGGCAGACCACCAGCTAAATGGATGGAGACCATAACAACGATCACGGAAGAACCGTTAGAAAGTTTGCGGGTTATGGCAGAGGACGGGACGTTCTGGAGAAAGTCTATCCGTGGAGCCGCTGTGAATCGGAAACGACTTGACGGCACTTAATAGTAACCTACCCCTAGTGCTCAGTCCAGTGCCTGGAACATAAGTGCTTAACAAATACTATTATTAGTAGTATTATCATGATTACTATCTTCCCAGCACCTGAGCTGAATATTCCTCTCTGGCAATCCTAACATTTGAAAATGCATGTATATCCATCATTCGATAAATGCTAATTTTTTTATTTTTATGACATTCATTAAGTGCTTTCTGTGTGCCAGGCACCGTACTAAGCGCTGGGGTAGATACGAGTTAATCAGGCTGGACACGATCCATGTTCCAAATGGGACTCAGAGTCTGAATCCCCATTTTTCAGTTATGGAAACTGAAGCCCAGAGAAGTGAAGTGACTAGCCCAAGGTCACATGGCATAAAAGCGACAGAATTAGGATTGGAACCCAGGTTCTCTGACTCCCAGGCCTGGACTTTTTCTACTAGACCAACCTGCTTATTGACTGAGCGCTTACTGTGTGCAGAGAACGGTACTAAGCACTTGGGGGCACTCAGCACTCCTGGATATAGACTTATTCAATTATTTTGATCATTGTAGTTGAAAATATTTTTACATTTGCCCTTCCCCCACCCCCCACTAAAGTAGACAGGATCCAGCGTCTAATACAATGCAGTATTAGACCGTACCTCTGGACTATAAGCACATCCTTTAGACTATAAGCTCGCTGTGGGCAGAAAATGTGCCTGTTATATTGTAATAATAATAATAATGATGGTGTTTGTGAAGCTCTTACTATGAGCCAAGCACTGTTCTACGCGCCAGGGGAGGTACAAGAGGATCAGGTTGTCCCCGTGGGGCTCACAGTCTTAATCTCCATTTTACAGATGAGGGAATTGAGGCACAGAGAAGTTCAGTGACTGGCCCAAAGTCACACGGCTGATGTGGCGGAGCCGGGATTAGAACTCATGATCTTTTGACTCCCAAGCCCGGGCTCTTTCCACTAAGCCACGCTGCTACTCTCCCAAGCGTCCAGTACAGTGCTCTGCACGTGGTAAGCACTCAATAAATACAATTGATTGATTGATTGATAGAACTAAGTGTTCATTCTCAATCTCCTTCACAGGCCCCTCCTCTTCCTCCCACCCCCTAACTGTGGGGGTCCCTCAAGGCTCAGTTCTGGATCCCCTTCTCTTCTCCGTCTCCACCCACTCCCTTGGAGAACTCATACGTTCCCACGGCTTCAACTCCCACCTCTATGTGGATCATTCCCAGATGTCCATCTCCCAACCCTGACCTCTCTCCCTCTCTGCCTTCTCATATTTCCTCCTGCCTTTAAGACATCTCTCCCTGGATGTCCTCCCGTCACTTCAATCTTAACATGTCCAAAACCACGCTCCTCATCTTCCCACCCAAACCCTGTCCTCTCCCGGACTTTCCCGTCACTGTAGGCGGCTCCACCGTCCTTCCCGTCTCACAAGCCCGTCACCTTGGCGTCATCCTTGACTCGTCTCTCTCACTCAACCTACATATTCAACGCGTCACCAAATCATTCCGGTCCCACCTTCACAACATGGCTAAAATCCGCCCTTTCCTCTCCATCCAAACCACTACTACATTAATCCAAGCATTCATCCTCTCCCGCCTGGATTACTTCAGCATCAGCTTCCTTACTGACCTCCCAGCCTCCTGCCTCTCCGTACTCCAGCCTAAAATTATTTATTTATATTAAAGTCTGTCCCCCCCTCCTCTAGACTGTAAGCTCGTTGTGGGCAGGGAGTGTGTCCGCTTATTGTGGTACTGTCCTCTCCCAAGAACTTAGTACAGTGCTCTGCACACAATAAGTGCTCATTCAGTGCTTAGAACAGTGCTTGGCACATAGGAAGCGTGATTATGTTGTCTTATTTTTGTCCCTCCATCTGTCTCCCCCGATAAGACTGTGAGCCCGTCAATGGGCAGGGATTGTCTCCATCTTTCATTCACTCAATAGTATTTATTGAGCGCTTACTATGTGCAGAGCACTATACTAAGTGCTTGGAATGGACAAATCGGTAACAGATAGAGACAGTCGCTGCCCTTTGACGGGCTTACGGTCTAATCGCGGGAGACGGACAGCCAAGAACAATGGCAATAAATAGAATCAAGGGGAAGAACATCTCATTAAAACAATAGCAAATAAATAGAATCAGGGTGCTGTACATCTCATTAACAAAATAAATAGGGTAATGGTCTATCTGTTGCTGAATTGTACATTGCAAGTGCTTAGTACAGTGCTCTGCACCTAGTAAGTGCTCAATATATACTACTACTAATAATAATGTTGGTATTTGTTAAGCGCTTACTAGGTGCAGAGCACTGTTCTAAGCGCTGGGGTAGATACAGGGTAATCAGGTCATCCCACGTGAGGCTCACAGTTAATCCCCATTTTACAGATGAGGTAACTGAGGCACAGAGAAGTGAAGTGACTCGCCCACAGTCACACAGCTGACAAGTGGCAAAGCCGGGAGTCGGACTCATGACCTCTGACTCCGAAGCCCAGGCTCTTTCCACTGAGCCACGCTGCTTCCCTATTGAATGAATGAATGAAAGGAAGAGCTTAACAAATGCCATCATTATTATTATGATCGAATAAATAAGTGGACACTCAATAAGTGCTGTTACTATGCCCATAGCCACTGGGCAAATGAAACCAAATTTCCGGTGGTGTTAAACCAGACCCCTTATCTGGCTGTTTCTATTCTAAGGTTTCCACGAGCAGCAGGAAGGATGAGGGGTAGATTCCAGGAAGAACTTCCTGACAGGGAGGTCGGGGGTGGGGAGGGCAAAGAGGCTGCGGAGACTCTCCGCACCTGTCTGGGCTGTTGAGGGGTGAGTGTTGGCTAATCTGCCCGGAGGCAGTGGGCAAGGCAGTGGAGAAGCCAGGGGTGGGGTCCGAGGGGGAAAACCGAGCAGTGTGGCCTTATGGCTAGAGCCCGGGCCCGGGAGTGAGAAAAGACCTGGGTTCTAATCCCGGCTCCGCCGCTCGTCTGCCGCGTGACCCTGGGCGATCGCTTCACTTCTCTGGGCCTCAGTTCCCTCTTCTGTAAAATGGAGATTAAGACTGTGTGCACAGTAAGTGCTCAATAAATACGACCGAATGATGGAATGAGTGAATAACAGGGACTGTGTCTACCCCGATGATCGTGAATCTAACCCAGTGCTTAGTAGAGTGCCTGGCAGAGAGTAAGCGCCTGACAAATACCACAATTATTATTATTATTTTTAGCACAGTCGGGGTGTCTTCTCAGGCCTGCGAGGGGATCTCAGTCCCTCAGCGGTGTTATAGGAATGACACGACCAGGTTCCTTCTGGGGTCCAGTTTTTATTTCCCCAATTGTGAGGGATTAAGCCCAGGGGCTTCCGCCCTCCTCTTCGGCCCCCCACCTGGGGGGGGGAGATGGGAGAAATGAGGGGAGATGGAGAAGTGAAGCAGTTCCAGAGGGCGGGAAATGAGGCCGGTAGGTGGACCCCAAAAATGTGCACCCCCTAACTCAGACTCCACACGTTTTTCCAAGGAGAGGGTCCGGTCCGGATAGCCCCCTTTCCCTGCATTCCCCAGCCCCTCAGCCTCTAACCCTTCGCTTCTCGCCCCCAAGGCGGGTGAGGGGAAACTGAGGGAGCGGGAGGGGAGAACCAGGCCTCCGTCCCAGAGGCCGTGGAGGGTTTCGGGGGTCGGGAAAGGGAGGAGTGGTGGTCCCGGCTCTCCCCGCTCCCGTGGCACCGGAAGGTCACTTGCTCTTGAATTGATCCTTGAGTCGTCGCAGTTCCCGCAGCAGGTGGGCCCGGGGGTCTTCGCCCGCCGGCCCGGGGCCGAGGGTCTCCCGCAGCGCCGGGCAGTGGGTCCGCAGGAAAGGGTTATAAGCCTGCTCCTCCCCGAGGGTCGACGGACACTGGAGGAACAGGATGCGAGGGTGTCGGAGGGGAGGGGAAGGGGCACTGAGCCCCTTCCTCATCTACCGCTCCCTTCTGCGTCGCCCTGACACACTGCCATTCTTTTCATCTGTTTAGTCAGCATGGCCAAGGCTTGGGAGTCAGAGGTCATGGGTTCTAATCCTCCCTCCGCCACTTGTCAGCTGTGTGACTTTGGGCAAGTCACTTAACTTCTCGGTGCCTCAGTTACCTCATCTGTGAAATGGGGATGAAGACTGTGAGCCTCACATGGGACAACCCGATTGCCCTGTATCTACCCCAGCACTTAGAACAGTGCTCGGCACATAGTAAGCGCTTAACAATTACCAACATTATTATTATTGAGAGTTTACTGGGTGCGGAGCACTGTACTAAGCACTGGGGAGAGGACAATAGAACAATAAATAGACACATTCCCTGCCCACAACGAGCTTACGGTCTAGAGGGGGAGACGGACATTGATAGAAATAAAGTCAGTCAGTCAATCATATTTATTGAGTGCTGACGGGGTATGGAGCACTGTACTAAGCGCTGGGGAGAGGTCAATAGAACAGTAATAATGCTGGCATTTGTTAAGCACTTACTATGTGCAAAGCACCGTTCTAAGCACTGGGGAGGGTACAAGGTGATCAGGTTGTCCCATGTGAGGGTCACAGTCTTAATCCCCATTTTACAGATGAGGTAACTGAGGCACGGAGAAGTGAAGTGACATGCCCAAAGTCACACAGCTGATGAGTGGTGGAGCGGGGATTAGAACCCACAACCTCTGACTCCCAAGCCCGGGCTCTTTCCACTGAGCCACGCTGCTTCTCTGGGTTTCTTATGGCGCTTTTAATCCCAAAGCGCTCTGACATTAATCAGTTCATTTCAAACCCTCACAGACCCCTGTGAGGTAGGGGAAACAAGGCAGGGATTATTATCCCCGTTTTACAGATGGAGGAACTGAGGTACAGGGAAGTGAAGTGACTCGCCCACAGTCCCACGGCAGACTAGCGGGACGGGCAGGACTCGAACCTGGGTCCTCCGATCTGGAAACCGGCCTACCGCTTCTCCACGCCGTTCCCCCTAATAGACACAGTCCCTGCCCACAACAAGTTTACGGTCTAGAGGGGGAGACGGACACTAATAGAAATAAAGTCAGTCAGTCAATCGTATTTATTGAGCCCTTAGTGGATGCGGAGCACTGTACTAAGCGCTGGGCAGAGGACAACAGAACAATTAATAGACACATTCCCTGGCTACAACGAGCTTACAATCTCCCTTTATTCATCCCCACAGCACTTATGTCCAGATCTGTCATTTATTTATTTCTACTAATGTCTCTCTCCCCTTCTAAACTGTCAGCTCGTTGTAAGCAGGGAATGTGTCGGTTGTTATACTGTCCTCTCCCAAGCGCTTAGTACAGTGCTCTGCGTACAGTGAGTGCTCAATAAATACAAGTGACTGACTAATTTACTTATTTGTATTAATGTCTCTCTGTCCCCTCTAGACTGTAAGCTCAGTGAAGGCAGGGAATGTGCCTGTTTATTGTTATATTGGACTCTCCCAAGCGCTTAGTACAGTGCTCTGCACACAGTAAGTGCTCAATAATAATAATGATGATAATAATGATGGTATTTGTTAAGCGCTTACTATGTGCAAAACAGTCTTCTAAGCGCTGGGGGGGGATATAAGGTGATCAGGTTGTCCCACGTGGGGCTCACAGTCTTCATCCCCATTTTCCAGATGAGGGAACTGAGGCCCAGAGAAGTGAAATGACTTGCCCAAAGTCACACAGCTGACAAGCGGCAGAGCCGGGATTAGAACCCACGACCTCTGACTCCCAATAAATACCACTGACTGACTGACTCCTTCCCCGGGGCTGTCCGATCCTCTGCAGTTCTGGTATTATTTTGTTTTGGTATTTGTTAAGGGATCACTCTGTGCCAAGCACTGTACTAAGCACTGGGGTAGATACAAGCTCCACAAGGGGGAGGAGGGAGTAGGATTTGATTTCCCTTTTACAGATGAGGAAACTGAGGCCCAGAGAGTTCTAGGGCCATGTCCAACATCACCCAGGAGGCGGAGGGGGATTGGAACCCAGGCCCCCTGCCTCCCTCACCGTGCTCCTCCGCTCCAGCCGCTGCTGCCGCACCCACTGCAGCTTCCTCTCCCGCTCCGAGTTCTCCGGATCCACCTCCGTGGCAAAATCCAGGTTCTCCTCTGCGTACTCGTGGCCTGGCAATCACGGGAAGTCACAGGAAGACACACGAAATAAGTCACAGGCGGTCACGAGCAGTCATGGGAAGTCACAGGAGGTCCCGGGTGGTCACAAGGGGTCACGGGAAGTCACAGGAAACCACGAGCGGTCATGGGCGGTCCCAGGAAGTCATGGGCTGTCACGGACACACAGGCACGGTCACAGGTGGTCACGGACAGTCACGGGCAGTCATGGGAAGGCACAGGAAGTCATGAGCAGTCATGGGTGGGTTCTGGTCAGGGGCAGTCACAGACACACATGGCAGTCACAGGTGGTCACGGGTGGTCATGGGCAGTCATGGGAAGGCACGGGAAGTCGTGGATGGTCACAGACGGTCACGGGTAAACACGGGCTCTCATGGGCGGTCATAGGAAGTCACAGGAGGTCATGGATGGTCATAGGTGGACATGGGCAGTCGCAGACACACACGGCAGTCACAGGTAGTCATGGGTGGTCATGGGCAGTCATGGGAAGTCACAGAAAGTCAGGGGCAGTCACAAGTGGTCATGGGCAAACACAGGCAGTCATGGGTGGTCACGGTCAGGGTGAGGCACAGACACACATGCGCAGTCACAGGTGGTCATGGGCAGTCACGGGAAGTCACAGGTGGTCATGGGCAGTCACAGGCTGTCACAGTGGTCCCAGGCGGTCACAGGCAAGGGAAAGTGTCCGTTTATTGTCGTATCGGACTCTCCCAAGTGCTTAGAACAGTGGTCTGCACACAGAAAGCACTCAGTAAATACAATCGAATGAATGAATGGTCGTGGGCGGTCACAGACACGCGTGGGCAGTCAGAGGCAGTGATGGGAGGTCATGGATAGTCACGAGTAGTCATGTAGAGTCATAGGAAGTCATGGGCGGACACGGGCAGTCACAGGCAGCCACAGGCTGTTGCAGTCAGTCACGGGCGGTGACGGGGAGGGCATCCGTCCCCCCTCGCCACAGGCCTCACAGACTGGGGGCCGGCTCGGATCCAGGCCCCCACCCGCCCCTCTCGGCTCCGTCGGAAGTTGGGGCTCAGCTCAGGTCTGTCCCCGGGGCTGTCCGGTTACCGAATTCTTCCAGAGCCGGGGCTCTGGGTGGACCGACTCCAACGGGATAACGGTGGGACATCCCCCCGCCTCAGGATGGTGACCCAGCTCGTACCCTCCCTGATGGTGGTGGTGGTGGGGAAGGGGCCGGGCGGGGGGAGGGGGAGGGAGGCCAGTGGGCCCCTCACCCGGCCATAGCAGCGTGTCACCGCCCAGGGCCAGCACGGTGTCCAAGGAGCTCAGCATGGTCTCCGCCGACCCTTCGAACATCCGGCCTGGGGGAGGAGAGCGACGGGACGGAGTCAGAGGTGTTTCCCACCCTCGCTTTCTCCTGGGGTCCGGACGTCACGACTGCTGGGCCCTAGTCCTCCCTCCCTCCGGCTCCGGGGCCCTGGGCCTCCGTACCACGGGCGAGATGGGTCCTCTCCACCCCCGTGTTACATTCTGGGACCCGGGGTCACCTGGGCCTTAGCGTCTCTTGCTCCCCCAGTGCATTCTGGGCTTTGTGACCCCCTGGCCCGGATTCTCTGGGGCTCCCTCCCTCCATCCCAGCCGCCCCTCCCTGTGGGGCACAGGGCTCACCGCAGCCTGAGAGGAAGAGCAGGTCCCCCGAGAAGAGGCAGGGGGGCCCTCCGTACGGCGCTCCGTCCAGCACGTACACCAGGTGGCCCCGGGTGTGGCCCGGGGTGGCCAGAGCCCGGATCTGCAGCCGCCCCACACTCACCACGTCCTGGTGGCACAGGGGGCTGCGGGGAGGGGCGGTGAGGGCAGGCCGGGCTACCGGACCCCAGGCAGGGAGAGCCCACTGGCGTGGACGTGGGCCGGGCCGGGAGGGACCCGGCTGCGCCAACCTGACATGGGACAAGCTGGGCTCTCTTCTACCGGCCCCTCCTTCTCCCCCCTTCCTGCTCCTCCCCCTCAGTCTCCCCACTTACTGTTCCTCTTCCTCCCAGTCCTCATTCTCCCCACTTCCTGCCCTTCTTCCTCCCCTTCAGTCCTCACTATTCTCACTTCCTGCCCTTCTTCCTCCCCCTCAGTCCTCATTCTCCCCAATTCCTGTCCTTCCTGCCTTTCTTCCTCCCCCTCAGGCCTCACTCTTCCCACTTCCTGTCCTTCTTCCTTCCCCTCAGTCCTCACTCTTCCCACTTCCTTCCCTTCTTCCTCCCCCTCAGTCCTCATTCTTCCCATTTCCTGCCATTCCCCCTCCCCTTCTTTCTCCTCACTTCCTTTCTCTCTTCCTCCCCCTCAGTCCTCATTCTCCCCAATTCCTGTCCTTCTTCCTCCCCCTCAGTCCTCATTCTCCCCACTTCCTTCCCCTCAGTCCTCATTCTTCCCACTTCCTCCTCCTCCTCCTCCTCCTCCCTCTTAGTCCTCATTCTCCCCACTTCCTTCCCCTTCTTCTCCCGCTCCCAGTCCTCATTCTCCCTACTTCCCACCCCACTCGGGCCTTACTCTCCCTACTTCCTGAACCATCCTTGGATGAGATGGGGGGGGGGGGGGGGAGATTGGGAGCCCTCCAAGGAATGCCCACTGTGGGGGTGGGGAGGGGGAGATGTGGGGGTCTGAGGGGCTCTTACTGGGTGAGGTGGGGGATGTCGTCCAGAGGACTCCCGTACACCCGACAGGCTCCGAATCTCTGCCTCAGTTCCTTGTTCCCCCCGCTGTGGTCCCTGGGGAGAGAGGTGGAGGAGGACGATGAGGAAGTCCATAGCATGGGGCAGTCTGTGACTGGGTGTGTGTCTGTGATGGTGGGGTGGGGGGCACCAGAGGCCTGGGACTGACTACCCTTCCTCCCCCCAACCCATCCACGCTACTGCAGCTTCTGGAGTCTCGGATATGGATCCTGGGGTAGACAGGGAAAGGGGCAGGAAGACAGGGATGTCCACGGGTTGCGATTTAAGGGTAGAACTTTGGCTCTTGTCTTGCCCACCCCAGCTTGGTTAATGGCTTTCCGGTGTCCCTTCTCCTCCCCAGGTCCCTATCAGCCAGTCTGTCAACCAGCCAGCCAGCCAGCCAACCAGTCGGCCAGACCGCCAGGCTGTTCAACAATCAGGCAGCCAGTTAGTCAACCAGTCAACCAGTCACTGAGTCAGTCTGCCAGTCGACCAGCCTGTCAAACAATCAGCCTGTCAACCGGTCAGGCGGACAGCCAGCCAGCCAAACAGATAGCAAGGTCAGGGGGTGGGCCGAACAGCCATCCAGTCGGCCAGCCTGTCAACCAGTCAGGTAGACAGTCGGCAGGTCAGCGGGCCAGCAGACCAGTCAGTCAGTGAGTCAGACAACCAGCCAGAGAGTCAATAAAACAGTTAGCCAACAAGCCAGTCAGGTAGCCGGCCAGTCAGAAAGCCTGTCAACCGGTCAAGCAGGCAGTCAGTCAGCCAGTCATGGGGTCAGCCAAACAGTCAGCCTATCAGGCAGTCAGTTGTATTTATTGAGCACTTACTGGGTGCAGACCACTGTACTAAGTGCTAGGGAGAGTATAATATAACATTAAATAAGCAGATTCCCTGCCCACAACGAGCTTACAGTCTAGAGGAGGAGAGAGACAGCTGTCAAGAAGCAGAGCCGGGATTCGAACCCATGACCTCTGACTCCCAAGCCCGTACTCTTTTGGGAGAAGGTTGGCATTAGAGGAGCGAAGCGTGAGGACTGGGTTCTAGTAGGAGTGTAGTGAGGTGAGGTAGGAGGGAGCAAGATGATTGTGGGATATAAAGCCCACGGGGAGGGGTTAGTTTGATGCGGAGGTGGATGGGCAACCACTGGAGTTTCTTGAGGAGTGGGGAAGCACAACCTGAACGTTTCTGTAGAAAAATAATCCAGAATGACAGCAGAATGAAGGACTGGAGTGGGGAGAGACAAAAGACAGGGAGGAGGCTGATACAGTAATCAAGGCAGGATAGGATGAGTGATGGGATTAACGTGATAGCAGTTTGGATGGAGAGGAAAAGGCAGATTTTAACAGTGTTTAGGCCGGATTTTAGCCAGACAGTCGGTGTGTCAGCCGGTCAGATGATCAGCCATTCAGTCAGTCAGGCTGTCAACGAATCGGGCAGCTGGTCAGCCAGCTTGTCAACCAGTCAGCCAGACAGTTAGTCAGCCCGTCAACCAGCTAATCAATCAACCAGCAAGTCAGCCAACCCGCCAGCCAGTCAGTCAGCCAGCCATCTTGTCCATCAGGCAGGCAGTAAAGTCAGCCAGTCAGCCAGCTAATAATAATAATAATAATGCTATTTGTTAGGCATTTACTATGTGCCGAGCACTGTTCTAAGCGCTGGGGTAATAATAATAACAATGTTGGTATTTGTTATATTTTGTTAATGAGGTGTCCATCCCCTTGATTCGATTTATCGTGATTATGTTGTCTTGTTTTTGCCCGTCTGTCTGCCCCGATTAGACTGCGAGCCCGTCATTGGGCAGGGATTTTCTCTATCTGTTGCCGAATTGTACATTCCAAGCGCTTAGTACATTGCTCTGCACATAGTAAGCACTCAGTAAATACTACTGAATGAATGAATGAAGCACTTATTATGTGCCGAGCACTGTTCAAAGCGCTGGGGTAGATACAGGATAATCAGATTGTCCGAAGTGAGGCTCACAGTCTTAATCCCTATTTTACAGATAAGGTCACTGAGGCACCGAGAAGTTAAGTGATTTGCCCAAAGTCACACAGCTGGCAGGTGGCGGAGCCGGGATCTGAACCCATGACCTCTGACTCCTAAACCCATGCTCTTTCCACTGAGACACGCTGCTCCTCGTGGGGTAGATACAGGGTAATGAGGCTGTCCCACGTGGGGCTCACAGTCTTCAATCCTAATTGGCAGATGAGGGAACTGAGGCCCGGAGAAGCGAAGTGACTTGCCCAAGGTCACACAGCGGACAAGCGGCGGAGGCGGGATTAGAACCCACGTCCTCTGACTCCCAAGACCGTGCTCTTCCCACTAGGCCCTGAGCTAATCGGTCAGGCAATCAGCCAGCCGGTCAGCCACCAGGCTGGCCAGCCGGAAGAAGGGCGAGCAGAGGCATGTGGTTGCTTTTTTAATTTTGGTTGGTTTGTTGTTTTTGTAATGGTACTTGGTAAGCGCTTACTATATGCCAGGCACTGTTCTAAGCGTTGGGGTAGATACAAACTAATCAGGTTGGACACAGTCCCTGTCCAGCATGGGGTTCACAGTCTAGACCCCCTTTTACAGATGAGGGAACCGAGGCCCGGAGAAACGAGGTGACTTGGCCGGGCTCTCCCAGCGGAGCCAGGATTAGAACCCAGATACTCCTGACTCCCAGGCCCGGTGTCTATCCACTAGGCCGCATTGCTTCCCCACCCACCCCGTCCCATCTTTCCCAACCCCGCCGCAGGGGAACGGAGGTGTATCAGGAAGACCTCGCCGGGGGTGGTCACCCCGACTCTGCCACGGGGTCCCCACACAGGGAGGCAGCTGGGAACCGACAGATCGCCCTCTTCCCTCCCGGCTGTTGGGCAACCTGGGCACATACCAGTGTTTGTGGGTGCAGAGGATGGCCACCAGGGAGACCCCCTCCTGTTCTATGGCGGCCTGAAGGGGACGGGGAGAAAATAATAATAATTATGGCATTTGTTAAGGGCTTACTATGTGCCAAGCACTCTTCTAAGCACTGGGGTTCAAGGTAATCAGGTTGGACACAGTCCCTGGTCCCCCTGGGGCTCACACTCTTAAACCCCATTTTATAGAGGCCCAGAGAAGTGAAGTGACTTGCCCAAGGTCACCCAGCAGACGAATGGCAGATCAGGATTAGAACCCATGACCTTCTGAATCCCAGGCCCGGGTTCTAGCCACTAGGCCGTGCTGCTTCCCAGAAAGAGTAAGATGGACAGATGCAGACAGAGAGATGGAGGAATGCCCAGGGTGGCAGTCGGGCCCCTCCTGTTCCCTATTTCCTCCTGTCTTCCCTTTCATTTATTCATTCAGTTGCATTTATTGAGCGCTTACTGGGTGCAGAACACTGTACTAAGCGCTTGGGAGAGGACAATACAACAATAAACAGACACATTCCCTGCCCACTTTCCTTAATAATAATTATGGTATTTGTTAAGCACTTACTATGTGCCAGGCACTGTACTAAGCGCTGGGGTGGATACGAGATAATCGGGTTGGACAGTCCTTGTCCAACCTGGAGCTCACAGTCTTAACCCCATTTTACAGATGAGGGAACCGTGGCCTAGGGAAGTGAAGTGACTTGCCCAAGGTCACATAGTGGACAAGCAGCGGAGTCCAGCTTCCTGCCCTCCCCTTTTCAGTCCCACAGCAGACACCTGATTAAACCGGGAGAGGGGAAGGCCAGAATTTTTTTTTTTACTGCATTTGTTAAGTGCTTACTATGTTCCAGGCGCTGTTCTAAGCACTGGGGTAGGCACAAAGTAATTAGGATGAAGTGACAGCATGGATGAAGCCCAGGCCTGGAGGTCAGGAGGATCTGAGTTCTAATCCCGGCCCCGCCACTTATCTGCTGCGTGGCCTTGGGTAAGTCCCTTAACTTCTCTGTGCCTCAGTTACCTCATCAGTTAAATGGGGATTAAGACCGTGACCCCCAGGTGGTACAGGGACTGTGTATAACCTGATTATCTTGTATTTACCTCAGCGCTTAGAACAGTGCTTGATATATAGTAAGCGCTTAACAAACACCATTATTATTATTATGTTGGACACAGACTGTAAACTGGTTGTGGGCAGGGAATGGGCCTGTTATCTTGTCCTCTCCCAAGCTCTTACTACAGTGCTCTGCACACAGTAAGAGCTCAATAAATATGATGGACTTACACATTCCTTGTCCCGGGGCTCCCAATCTTAATCCCCATTTTTCAGATGAGGGAGCTGAGGCCCAGAGAAGTGAAGCAACTTGCCTAAGGTCACCCAGCAGACAAGTGGCGGAGCCAGGATGAGAACCCAGGTCCTTCTGACGTCCAGGCCCGGGCTCTACCCACTAGGCCACGCTGTTTCTCCAGGAACCCAGGCACTCTGGCATCCAGTGCCCTCCCCAGGAGGCTGGGGAGGAGGAAACTGGTCGCCCACGGCCCCCCGCCCCCTGTCCCGCAGACCCCCACCCGGCTCACCTGCACGGCTCGGGGGTCTGCGGGGTCCACGGCCACGGCCAGCCGCGCCTCGGTGTCCACGATGAGGTAGCTGTAGTTGTCAGACAGGATGGGGACGGGCAGCACCTTCACCCCTGAGAGGGCACAGGGGGTGGGAGTGGGGCAGGGGAGACGGGGTCAGGAGGAGGAGGAGGAGAAAGAGGAGGAGAAAGAGGAGGAGAAAGAGGAGGAGGAGAAAGAGGAGGAGAAGGAGGAGGAGGTCTTCCCCAACTAAGCCCCCCCCCCGCCCCTTCTCCCTCTCCCTTCTGCCTCCCCCTAACTGGCTCCCTTCATCCCTTGGAGAAGCAGCCTGGCGTAGTGGCTAGAGCCGGGCCTGAGAGTCAAAAGGTCACGGATTCTAATCCCGGCTCCGCCGCTTGTCTGCTGTGCGATCTTGGAAGAGTCACTTCACTTCTCTGGGCCTCAGTTCCCTCATCTGGAAAATGGGGATGTAGACTGGGAGCCTCACGTGGGACAGGGACTGTGTCCAACGTGATTTTTAAGTATCCACTCCAGCGCTTAGTATAGTGCCCAGCACATAGTAAGTGCTTAACAAATACCATAATACCATTATTATTATTATTATTATTATTATTCATCCCCCGCTCAGCCCCACACCACTTATGTCCATCTCTGTCATTTATTGATTTCTATCCCCATTTAACTGATGAGGTAACCGAGGCTCAGAGAAGTTAAGTGACTTACCCAAGGTCGCACAGTAGATACGTGGCGGGCCTGGGATTAGAACTCTGGTCCTACCCTACCCCCAGGATGCCCCTTCAATCATTCATTTATTCAACTGTCTTTATTAATAATAATAATAATAATGGTGGTATTTGTTAAGCGCTTACTATGTGCAAAGCACTGCTCTAAGTGCTGTGGGGATACAAGGTGATGAGGTTGTCCCCCTTGGGGCTCCCAGTCTTCATCCCCATTTGACAAAGGAGGGAACTGAGGCCCAGAGAAGTGAAGTCCAATGTCACCCAGCTGATAAGCGGCAGAGGCGGGATTAGAACGCAGGACCTCTGTCTCCCAAGCCCAGGCTCTCTCCACTGAGCCACGCTGCTTCTCTTACTGAGCGCTTCCTGTGTGCAGAGCACTGTATTGAGCACTTGAGAGAGTCCAAAAGAACAATAAAGAGACACAGTCCCTGCCCACAGTGAGCTTCCAGTCCCGAAGGAGGGGGGAGACGGACACAGGGAATGTGTCTGTTTATTGTTCTATTGGACTCTCCCAAGTGCTCAGTACAGTGCTCTGCACACAGGAAGCGTTCAATAAAGACGGTTGAATAAATGAATGAGTGACGGGGGCTCCTGGGGGTAGGGTGGGAAGGAGGATCCCCGGAGGAAAGGGCTAGGGGTGGGGAGGAGGAGGAGGAATGGGATGGCGGCTAGGACCAGGGTCATGGCGGCGTTGGGGCTAAGGTCAGGGTGAGCGGGGCTTACCCTTGAAGAGGTGGGGCTGGGCAGTGGAGTGGCCATTGGGGAAACGCCTCCGTGCCCGATGCAGCTGCTGCCGGTAGAAGACGTAGCCCAGCCACGTGCGGGTATACAGGTGGTACCTGCCGGGGAGGGGAGACCGGAAGACCTTATTAATGATAATGATAACAATGATAATGATGATGAACTTTGTTAAGCGCTTACTACGTGCCAGGCCCTGGGGTGAATCCAAGCAAATCAGGTTGGACACGGTCCCTGTCTCACAGGGGGCTCACAATCTCAATCCCCATTTTACAGATGAGGCCCAGAGAAGTGAAGTGACCAAGGTCGTACAGCAGGGAAGTGGTGGAGTCAGAAATAGAACCCATGACCTTCTGACTCCCAAGCCTGGGCTCTAGCCACTAGGCCATACTGCTTCTCATGAGACCGTGAGACAGGGTTGGGGGACAGGTGTTTCTCTATCTTGCTCCTGGCCCCGGGGAACACCTTCATTCATTCATTCAATAGTATTTATTGAGCGCTTACGATGTGCAGAACACTGGACTAAGCTCTTGGAATGGACAATCGCACAACAGATAGAGACCATCCCTGCCCAATGACGGGCTCACAGTCTAATCTCCTCCTCCCCCTCTCCCGCCCCACCCCCTCAGCACCGTACTCGTCCGCTCAACTGTATATATCTTCATCACCCTATTTATTTTGTTTAATGAGATGTACATCACCCTGATTCTGTTTATTTGCCACTGTTTTTATGAGATGCTCTTCCCCTCCACTCTATTTATTGCCATTGTTCTCGTCTGCCCGTCTCCCCCGATTAGACCGTAAGCCCGTCAAAGGGCAGGGACTGTTTCTATCTGTTGTCGATTTGTCCATTCCAAGCGCTTAGTCCAGTGCTCTGCACATAGTAAGCACTCAATAAATACTATTAAATGAATGAATGAATAATCGGGGGAGATGGAAGGACAAAAACAAGACAACATAATCACCATAAATAGAATCAAGGAGATGGACACTTCATTAACCAAATAAACAGGGTAATAAAAATCAATCCAAATGAGCAGAGTGCTGAGGGGAGGGGAAGGGAAGGAGGAGGAGCAGAGGGAAAGGGGGCTTAGCTGAGGGGAGGAGAAGGGGGGCAGAGAGGCAGCAGAGGGAGCAGAGGGAAAAGGGGAAGCTCAGTCTGGGCAGGCCTCTTGGAGGAGGGGAGCTCTCAGTAGGGCTTTGAAGAGGGGAATTAGTTTGGCGGAGGTGAGGAGGGAGGGCGTTCCAGGCCAGAGGGAGGACGTGGCCCAGGGGTCGACAGCGGGATGGGCGAGAACGGGGGACGGTGAGGAGGTGGGCGGCAGAGGAGCGGAGCGTGCGGGGTGGGCGGTGGAAAGAGAGAAGGGAGGGGAGGTAGGAGGGGGCATCTTCATCTCGAGGGGCACGAGGCCGGGGTTGGGTCAGGCCTGGGGCTCTCTGGAAGCTGCTGAGGGTCAGTCGGTCAGTCAGTCAGATTTATTGAGCGCTTACTGTGTGCAGAGCATTGGACTAAGCGCTTGGGAGAGCACAAGACAATAAACAGACACATTCCCTGACCGCAATGCGCTGACAGACTAGACGGGGAGACAGACATGAATAGAAAGAAATAAATGAGGGAGATGGACAGAAGTGGTGTAAGCACTTACTACAGTGCTCTGCAACCTAGTAAGCACTCAATAAATACTACTGAATGAAGTGGTGTGGGGCTGGGAGGGGGCGATGAATGAAGGGAGCCGGTCAGGGTGACGCAGAAGGGAGTGGGAGAAGAGGAAAGAAGGGCTTGGAGGAGATGGGCTTTCAATATGGCCTTGAAGAGGGGGAGAGTCATTGTCAGAGTGGGACAAAGGTGGGATTCTAGGCTTAGTGGAAACAGCCCGGGCCTGGGAGTCAGAGGTCGTGGGTTCTAATCCCGACTCCACCACTTGTCTGCTGTGTGACCTTGGGCAAGTCACTTCACTTCTCTGGGCCTCAATTCCCTCATCTGTAAAATGGGGATGAAGACTGTGAGTCCCACGTGGGACAACCTGATGACCTTGTATCCCCCCCAGCGCTTAAAACAGTGCTTGGCCCATAGAAAGCACTTAACAAAAACCATCATCATTATTATTATTATTACCCTGGGCGCCCCCACCCCGATCCAAACCACCTGCCTGGCTGGACCAGGATACCTGGGTCCCATCCCTGCCAGATTAATCATAACAATAATATTTAAGCAATCACTATGTATCAAACACTGTTCTAAGCACTGGAAAAGGATAATCATGGTGGTCAGAGTCCCTGTCCCACACAGGGCTCACAATTGAAGTAGGGGGGAATCTCCACTTTACAAATCAGGTAACTAAGGCACAGAGAAGTTAAGTGACTTGCCTGTGGTCACACAGAGTAAGAACATAGCAGAGGTGGGATTAATAATAATACTACTACTAATAATAGTAATAATAACGGTATTTGTTAAGCACTTACTATGTGCCAGGTGCTGTAATAATAATAATAATGGTATCTGTTAAATGCTTACTATGTGCTGAGCACTGTTCTAAGCAATGGGGTAGATACAGGATCATCAGGTTGTCCCCCATGGGGCTCACAGTCTTCATCCCCATTTTACAGATGAGGTCACTGAGGCACAGAGACATTAAGTGACTTGCCCAAGGCCACCCAGCAAACAAGTGGTGGAATCGGGATTAGAACTCACATCCTCTGACCCCCAAGACCAGGCTCTTCCCATTAAGCCACGCTGTTTCTCAGCACGGGGGTGAATCCAAGCAAATCGAGTTGGACCCAGTCCCCATCCCATGTGGGGCTCAGTCTCCAACCCCATTTTAAAGATGAGGGAGCTGAGGCCCAGAGAAGTGAAGTGGCTTGCCCAAGGTCGGACAAACGGCGGAGCAGGGATTAGAACCCACGACCTCTGACTCCCAAGCCCAGGCTCTTTCCACTAAGCCACGCTGCTTCTCTACCGGCTCCTCCTGGGATTCACCTGGCAGACAGAGGGTGACTTCCTCCCTTTATTGGCAAGCAGTGTGGCTCAGTGGAAAAAGCCCAGGCTTGGGAGTCAGAGGTCATGGGTTCTAATCTGACTCCGCCACTTGTCAGCTAGGTGACTTGGGCAAGTCACAACTTCTGTGGGCCTCAGTTACCTCATTTGTAAAATGGGGATGAAGACTGTGAGCCCCACATGGGACAACCTGATCACCTTGTATCCCCCCAGCACTTAGAACAGTGCTTGGCACATAGTAAGCGCTTAATAAATGCCATTATTATTATTTATTCATCCCCCTGCTCCCAGCCCGCCATTATTATTATTTATTCATCCCCCTGCTCCCAGCCCCACAGCACTTATGTCCAGATCTGTGATTTATTTCTTTCTATTTATGTGTGTCTCCCCATCTAGACTGTAAGTTCGTTGTGGTCAGAGAATGGTTCTGTTCTCCCAAGTGCTCAGCAGCGTGGCTCAGTGGTAAGAGCCCGGGCTTGGGAGTCAGAGGTCGTGGGTTCTAATCCTGGCTCCACCACTGGTCAGCTGTGTGACTTTGGGCAAGTCACTTCACTTCTCTTGGCCTCAGGTCCCTCATCTGTAAAATGGGGATAAAGACTGTGAGCCCCATGTGGGACAACCTGATGACCTTGTATCTACCCCAGGGCTTAGAACAATGGTTGGCACATAGTAAGCGCTTAACCGATACCATAATTATGGTATAATAAGTTTGAATCCCAGCTCTGCCACTTGTCAGCTGTGTGACTGTGGGCAAGTCACTTCACTTCTCTGTTCCTCAGTTCCCTCATCTGTAAAATGGGGATTAAGACTGTGAGCCT
Organism: Ornithorhynchus anatinus; assembly: GCF_004115215.2. NCBI lineage: Eukaryota > Metazoa > Chordata > Mammalia > Monotremata > Ornithorhynchidae > Ornithorhynchus > Ornithorhynchus anatinus. Next base: position 180,407,534 of record NC_041728.1, on the reverse strand, counting down.
CATGTGGGACAGCCTGATGACCCTGTATCTACCCCAGCGCTTAGAACAGTGCTCTGCACATAGTAAGCGCTTAACAAATACCGACATTATTATTATTATTATTACAGTGCTCTGCCCCCTCCTACCTCACCTTGCCCCTCTCCTTCTACAATCCAGTCGGCACACTTCGTTACTCCGGTGCCACTAACCTTCTCCCTGGGCCTCCAGCTTGTCTGTCTTGCCTCTGACCCCTGGCCCACATCCTGCCTCTGGCCCGGAAGTCCCTCCCTCCTTTAATCCCGCAGACAATGACTCTCCCCACCTTCAAAGCCTTACTGAAGGCCCACCTCCTCCAAGAAGCCTTCCCAGACTAAGCCCCCCTTTCCTCATCTCCCACTCCCTTCTACGTCGCCCTGACCTGCTCCCTTTGCTCTTCCCCCCAACCCCAGCCCTCCCAGCACTGATGTCCAGATCTGTCATTGTATTTATTTGTATTGATGTCTGTCTCCCGGCCACCCTTTATTCATTCATTCATTCATTCAGTGGTATTTTTGGAGAGCTTACTGTGTGCACAGCCCTGCACTAAGCGCTTGGAATGGACAATTAGGGAACAGATAGAGACCATCCCTGTCCAACAAGGGGCTCACAGTCTATAAGGGGGAGACAGACAACAAAACAAAACAAGTAGTCAGGCATCAATAACCATCAAGAGAAATAGAATCAGAGCTATATACATATCATTAATAAAATAAATCGAGTAAAAAATAATATATATAAATATGCACAAGAGCTTGGGGAGGGGGATGGGGAGGGGCAGAGGGAGGGAGTAGGGGGAATGGTGAGGGGAGGAGGAGCAGAGGGAAAGGGAGGGCTCAGTCTGGGGAGGCCTCCTGGAGGAGGTGAGCTCTCAGGAGGGCTTTGAAGAGGGGAAGAGAACGAGTTTGGCAGAGGTGAGGAGGGAGGGCGTTCCAGGACAGCGGGAGGATGTGGACCAGGGGTCGACGGCGGGACGGGCAAAAGGAGGCCCAGTGAGGAGGTGAGCGCGGCAGAGGAGCGGAGTGTGCGGACTGCGATGGAGAAGGAGAGAAGGGAGGTGAGGGAGGAGCGGGCAAGCGGATGGACCAGCTTTGAGGCCAGGAGTGAGTTTTTGTTTAGACTGTGAGCTCGTCGTGGGCAGGGAACGTCACTGTTTATTGTTGCATTGTCCTCTCCCAGGAGCTCAGTCCAGTGCTGTGCACGTAGTAAGTGCTTAATAAATACCATTGTATAAATACTATTGACTGCGTGACCGATCTCTGGCCCTTTAAGGACCAAGCCTCCAGGCTCAGACCTCGCCTTCTGCCCTGGAGAAAACTGCAAAGAGGCTTAATGAGAGAGAGAAGACCTGAGGGAGCAAAGATGAGGGCCTTGGGGGGCTTCGGCTGCCCCAGCTCAGGGACACCCCCGGACTGGGGGAACAGGCGTCCACACCCCCGGGGGACTGGGGGAAGCTGGGGATTTCACTCCTCTGGGCCTCAGTTCCCTCATCTGTAGAACGGGGATTAAGCCCCAAGTGGGACAGGGACTGTGTCCAACCTGATAAGCTTGGATCTACTCCAGCGCTTAATAGTACTAATAATGTTGGTATTTGTTAAGCGCTTACTATTCATTCAATAGTATTTATAGAGCGCTTACTATGTGCAGAGCACTGTACTCAGCGCCTGGAATGGACAATTCGACAACAGATAGAGACAATCCCTGCCCAATGACGGCTCACAGTATAATCGGGGGTGACAGGCGGGCAAAAACAAGACAACATAATCACGATAAATAGAATCAAGGGGATGGACACCTCATTAACAAAATAAATAGGGGAATAAAAATATATACAAATGAGCACAGTGCTGAGGGGAGGGGAAGGGAGAAGGGAACAGTGCTCTGCATACTATGTGCACAGCACTGTTCTAAGCACTGGGGTAGACACAGGGTAATCAGGTTGTCCCACGTGAGGCTCAGAGTCTTCATCCCCATTTGACAGATGAAGGAACTAAGGCACAGAGAAGTTAATAATAATAATAATAATAATAATAATGGTGGTATTTGTTAAGTGCTTACTAAGTGCAGAGCACTGTTCTGAGCGCTGGGGTAGGTACAGGGTCATCAGGTTGTCCCATGTGAGGCTCACAGTCTTCATCCCCATTTTACAGATGAGGGAACTGAGGCACAGAGAAGTGAAGTGACTTGCCCACAGTCACACAGCTGACAAATGGCAGAGCTGGGATTTGAACCCATGACCTCTGATTCCCAAACCCGGGCTCTTTCCACTGAGCCACGCTGCTTCTACACACCCTGTTTATTAAGTATTTACTCGGCCTTTACTATGTGCCAGGCCCTGTCCCGAGCACTGGGGTAGATACAAGCTAATCATGATGATAATGATGGCAATTATTAAGCGCTTACTATGTGCAATGCACTGTTCTAAGCGCTGGGGGGATACAAGGCTATCAGGTTGATCCACATGGGGCTCACAGTTTTAATCCCCATTTTACAGAGGAGGTCACTGAGGCCCAGAGAAGTGAAGTGACTTGCCCGAAGTCACACAGCAGACCAGCGGTGGGGCTGGGATTCAAACCCACGACCTCTGACTCCGAAGCCCGGGCTCTTTCCACTGAGCCACGCTGCTTAGAACAGTGCGTAGCACACAGTAAGCACCTAACAAATTTTATTATTATCACTAAGTGCCGTGGAGTCGTTTCCGATTCATAGTGACTCCACGGATAGACTTTCTCCAGAACGTGCTGTCCTCTGCCCTACCCCGCAACCTTTCTAACGGTTCTTCCGTGAACGTCGTTAGGGTCTCTGTCCATCTAGCTGCCGGTCTGCCTCTTCCACGTCTTCCCTGGCCTTTTCCTAACATTAGTGTCTGCTTCAGAGGCTCAGTCCTCCTGATGATGTGTCCAAAATATGTTCATCTTTTTGCCTACCACCACCTAAAAAAAAAAAAGGGAGGTAGGGCAGAGGGGACGGGGACGGGGGTAGGGCCTGTTCGCTTTTGGCTGACTGCCCTCCTTTTATCAGCCCTATCTCGGCTCCTACCCTTTTACCTAGTGTATGTCAACATCTGCAGAAAGGCTCCATTCTCTTCCTCTCCAAATATTAAATAATCATTCATTCCTTCATTCCATCGTATTTACCGAGCGCTTACTGTGTGCGGACTAAGTGCTGGGAAAGTACAATTTGGCAACAGATAGAGACAATCCCTACCCGACAACGGGCTCAGTCTAGAAGGGGGGAGACAGGCAACAAAACAAAACAAGGAAACAGGCCTCAATAGCATCAATATAAATAAATAGAATTCTAGATTTAAACTTCATTAATAAAATAAATAGAATAATTAATATGTCCATAGATACCCAAGTGCTGTGGGGCGGGGAGGGAGGTAGAGCAGAGGGAGGGAGTCGGGGCGATGGGGAGGGGAGGAGGAGCAGAAGGAAAGGGGGGCTCAGCGTGGGAAGGCCTCCTGGAGGAGGTGAGCTCTCAGGAGGGCTTTGAAGAGGGGAAGAGAGCTAGTTTGGTGGATGTGAATCAGTCAATCGATCATATTTATTGCTCACATCCTAGACCACCAGCCGAAGCACTTGGGAGTCAGAGGTCATGGGTTCAAATCCCAGCTCCACCACTTGACAACTGTGTGACTGTGGGCAAGTCACTTCACTTCTCTGTGCCTCAGTTACCTCATCTGTAAAATGGGGATTAAGACTGTGAGCCTCATGTGGGACAACCTGATGGCCCTGTATCTCCCCCAGCACTTAGAACAGTGCTCTGCACATAGTAAGCACTTAACAAATACCAACGTTATTATTATTATTACTGGGGGAGTCCAATACAACAGAGTTGGTAGACAAGTCCCCTGCCCTCGTGGAACTGACACGTTGCATTTGCTGAGTGCTGATTATGTGCCCAGCGGGGTAATAACTAATTAATTAATAATAATAATAATTTAAGTGCTGGCTGTGTGCCGGGCACTGTACTGAGCCCAGGGAGGGATGCATGCAAATTGAGTTGAACACAGTCCCTGTCCCACATGGGGCTCACAGTCTCCATCCCCATTTTCCAGCTGAGGGAACTGAGGCCCAGAGAAGTGAAGTGACTTGCCCAAAGTCACACAGGTACAACTACTACTACTACTACTAATAAAGGCATTTGTTAAGCACTTACTATGTGCAAAGCACTGTTCTAAGCGCTCGGAAGGATACAAGATGATCAAGCTGTCCCACATGAGGCTCACAGTCTTAAGTGACTTGCCCAAAATCACACAGCTGACAAGCGGCGGAGACGAGACTTGAACCCATGACCTCTGACTCCCAGGCCCGGGCTCTTTCCACTGAGCCACGCTGCTTTACTAGGCCATGGGGGAGGTAAGAGATCATCAGATGGCAGGTAGGAGACTGGGGAGGGATTGCATAAGAGACACTTAGTTGTTTTCTCTTTTTTAACAATAATAATAATAATATAATTATGGTACTTCACCCATTCAATCTTATTTACTGAGCACTTTTGTGGGCAAAGCACTGTTCTAAGCACTTGGAAGAGTACAATAGGATGATAAACAGACACATTCCCTGCCCACCAGAGAGCTTAGAGTCTAGAGTGGGGGGAGACAGACATTAACAGAAATAAATAAATTACAGATTTGTACATAAATGCCTTGTTAAACGCTTACTATGTGTCAACAACTGTTCTAAGCGCTGGGGTAGATACAAGTTGATCAGGTTGGACACTGTCTCTGTCCCACGTGGGGCTTACAGTCTTCATCCCCATTTTGCAGATTAGGAAACTGAGGCACAGAGAAGTGAAGTGACTTGTCCAAGGTCACACAGCAGACAAGTGGCAGAGGCAGTATTAGAACCCAGGTCCTTCTGACTTCGGGCCCGGGTTCTACCCACTAAGCCATGCTGCTTCTCTTGATATTTTATAGTATTTATTAGGCGCTTACTCTTTGTCAAGCATTGTTCTGAGCGCTGGGGTAATAATAATTATAATAATTAATAATTGTGGTATTTGTTAAGCGCTTACTATGTGCCATGCACTGTTCTAAGCACTGATTATGGTATTTGTTAAGCATTTACTCTGTGCCAAGCACTGTTCTAAGTGCTGGGGGAGATTCAAGGTCATCAGGTTGTCCCATGTGGGGGTCCCAATCCTCATCTCCATTTGACAGATGAGGAAACTGAGGCCCAGAGAAGTGAAATGAGTTGCCCAAGATCACACAGCAGATAAGCGGCGGGTAGAAACGCGCCAATCAGATGGGACACAGTCCCAATCTCACATGGGGATCACAGTCCAATTAGTAAGGAGAACAGGGATGCAATCTCCATCTTGCAGTTGAGGAAACCGAGGCACAGAGAAGTAAGCTTTGGACATCTGATATTCTCCCCACTCCCAACCCCACAGCACTTATGTACATCTCTTTAAATTACATTAATCCGTACGAATGTCTGTCTCCCCTTCCGGACTGTAAGCTTCTTGTGGGCAGGGAACCCGTCTGCTAATTCTGTTGTCTTGTGCTCTCCCGAGCCCTTAGTCAGTGCTCTGCACATAGTAAATGCTCAATAAATGTGACTGATTGATTGATTGAAGTGAGTTGCCCAACGTCACACAGCAGGCAGTGTAGCCTAGTGGAAAAAAGCCCAGGCCTGGGATTCAGAAGTCCTGGGTTTTCATCCCGGCTCCACCACATACCTTCTGTGTGACCTTAGCTGAGTCACTTCACTTCTCGGTGCCTCAGTTCCCTCAATTGCAAAATGGGGATTCCATCCCTGTGTTTTTCTTTTTTTTAATGGTATTTGCTGAGCACTTACTGAGTGCCAGGCACTGTTCCTAAGTTTAGTCCCACGTGGGGCTCACGGTCTTAAACCCCATTTTACAGATGAGATAACTGAAGCCCACAAGTGAAGTGACTTGTCTAAGGTCTCACAGCAGCCGGGATCCGGGATTAGAACCCAGGTCCTTCTGACTTCCGGGCCCGAACTCTACCCACTAAGCCACCGTGCTTCTCTCTTCTCCCTCCTACTTAGACTGTGAGCCCTGAAAGGAACATGATTATGAGAAGCAACGTGGCTCGGTGGAAAAAGCCTGGGCTTGGGAGTCAGAGGTCATGGGTTGTTCTAATGCCAGCTCTGCCGCTTGTTAGATGTGTGACTTTGGGCAAGTCACTTCACTTCTCTGGGCCTCAGTTACCTCATCTGGGAAATGGGGATGAAGACCGTGAGCCCCACGTGGGACAACCTGATCCCCTTGTATACCCCCCAGTGCTTAGAAAAGTGTTTGGCACATAGTAAGCACTTAATAAATGCCATCATTATCATCATGATTAGTTTGTATCTACCCCAGTGCTCAGGACAGGGCCTGGCACATAGTAAAGGCTGAGTAAATACTTAATTAACAGGGTGTGTAGAAGCAGCGTGGCTCAGTGGAAAGAGCCCGGGCTTGGGAGTCAGAGGTCATGGGTTCAAATCGCAGCTCTGCCACGTGTCAGCTGTGTGACTGTGGGCAAGTCACGTCACTTCTCTGGGCCTCAGTTCCCTCATCTGTAAAATGGGGATGAAGACTGTGAGCCTCACATGGGACAACCTGATGACCCTGTATCTACCCCAGCGTTTAGAACAGTGCTCTGCCCTTAGTAAGCACTTAACAAATACCAACATTATTATTATCCGTGCAGAATATCCAAGTGTCTAATTGGTGCAGAAGTGTTAAGATGGTAGTTGGGGATATAATCTAGGAAGGAGAGAAATTAATTAGGGAAAGCCTTCTGGAGGAGATGTGATTTTCTAATCCCGGCTCCTCCACTTGTCTGCTGTGTGACCTTGGGCAGGCCATTTCACTTCTCTGGGCCTCAGTGACCTCATCTGTACAATGGGGATTAAGACGGTGAGCCCCACGTGGGACAACCTCATCACCTTGCATCTACGCTCAGAACAGTGCTCGGCATCTAGTAAGCGCTTTACAAATACCATCATTATTATTATTAACAGATAACACAGTTATCATCATTATAATTATCACTATATTCTAATGCTATATAAATATGAATTATATAAACATTATAAATATAATAATACTATAATTATTACTACGCCATGCCACTTCTCAACTGTCCTCTCCCAAACGCTTAGTACAGTGTTCTGCACACTGTAAACGCGCCATAAATATGAGTGAGTGAGTGAGTGGGAGAACCCGGACGAAGGGGAACTCAGGTTTTTCTTTCTTGTCCGATCCTGCTTCCCCGCCTCCTCTCCGGGATGCCTTCCTCCCCAAGGCCCCCTCCCTCCCAGGGCCTCAGTTTCCCCCCATCCTCCTTCTTCCCCTACTGGGACCTCACTCACGGCTCTCCTTCCTTCCTTTCTGCCCCTTCCTGCCGGATCCCAATCCCCTTGGGGTCTTTTGTATTCCCTTCCCAGCCTTCCGGCCCCTGGGGCCCTCTTCCCCTTCCCGGCACCTGCCCTGACTCCATATAATAATAATAATAATGATAATGATGATGGTATTTGTTAAGTGCTTACTATGTGCCAGGCACTGTACTAAGCACTGGGGTGGATACAAGCAAATCGGGTTGGACACGGTCCCTGTCTCGCATGGAGCTCACAGTCTTCATCCCCCTTTTACAGAGGAGGGAACCGAAGCCCAGAGAAGTGAAGTGACTTGCCCAAGGTCACCCGGCAGACAAGTGGCAGAGCTGGGATTAGAACCTGTGACCTTCTGACTCCCAGGCCCCGGCTCTTGCCACTGAGCCACGCTGCTTCTCTAGAATAAATGCCGCTTCATTAACTTAACAAGAAACCATCATCATTATTATTATTATTATCATCATTAGTTGGTGGCAGTCAAAAGGACCTGGGTTCTCATCCCAGCTCCACCACCTGTCTGCTGTGTGACCTTGGGCCAGTCACTTCACTTCTCCGCACCTCGGTTCCCTCCTCTGTAAATTGGGGATTAAGGGTGAGAGCCCCAGTGGGGGACAGGGGCTGTGTCCATCCAGCCTGATTAATTTGTATTTACCCCAGCATTTAGAACAGTGCTTGGCACATTCATTCATTCAACATATTTATTAAGCGCTTACTGCACGTAAGCATTACCTATGTAAGCACTGTACTAAGCGCTTGGGAAAGTACAATATAACAGTAAACATTGACAATCCCTGCCCACAGTGAACTCACAGTCTAAAGGGAAGTGCTTTGTGGGCAGGGATTGTCCCTATTTGTTGCTGAATTGTATTTTCCAAGTGCTTAACTCAGTGCTCTGCACACAGTAAGCACTCAATAAATACGATTGAATGAATGAATGAAAACATTCCACTGCTTTCTTTTTTTTTCCAATTGTATTTGTTAAGCGCTTGCGATGTGCCGGCCCTGTAATGATAACGATTGTGGTATTTGTTAAGCGCTTACTGTGTGCCAGGCACAGTACTAGGCGCTGGGGTGGATATAAGCAAATTGGGGTGGAATCAGTCCTTGTCCCACTTGGGGCTCACGGTCTCTATCCCCATTTTACAGATGAGGTAACTGAGGCCCAGAGAAGTGAAGTGACTTGCCCAAGGTCACGCAGCAGAAAATAATAATAATAATGTTGGTATTTGTTAAGCGCTTACTGTGTGCCGAGCACTGTTCTAAGCGCTGGGATAGATACGGGGTAATCAGGTTGTCCCACGTGAGGCTCACAGTCTGTATCCCCATTTTACAGATGAGGTAACTGAGGCCCAGAGAAGTGAAGTGACTTGCCCACAGTCACACAGCTGAGAAGTGGCAGAGCCGGGATTAGAACCCACGACCTTCTGACTCCCAGGCCCGGGTCCTGTCCATTCTCCCTACTAAGCGCTGGGGTAGATCAATCGATCAATAGTATTTATTTAGCACTTCCTGAGTGCAGAGCCATGTATTAAATGCTGGGGAGAGTTGTCAAGCTAATCAGATTGGACCCAGTCCCTGTCCCACATGGGGCTCACAGTCCTAATCCCCATTTTACAGATGAGGGAACTGAGGCCCAGAGAAGTGAAGTGACTCACCCAAGGTCACAAAGCAGACAAGCGGCAGAACCGGGATGAGAACCCAGGTCCTTCTAGGCCGTGAGCCCATTATTGGGCAGGGATGGTCTCTCTCTGTTGCCGAATTGTACTTTCCAAGCGCTTAGTCCAGTGCTCTGCACACAGTAAGCACTCAATAAATACGATTGAATGAATGACTCCCAGGCCTGGGCTCTAATAATGTTGGTATTTGTTAAGCGCTTACTATGTGCAGTGCACTGTTCTAAGCGCTGGGGTAGACACAGGGGAATCAGGTTGTCCCACGTGGGGCTCACAGTCTTAATCCCCATTTTACAGATGAGGTCACTGAGGCACAGAGAAGTTAAGTGACTTGCCCACAGTCTCACAGCTGACAAGTGGCAGAGCTGGGATTCGAACTTGTGACCTCTGACTCCAAAGCCTGTGCTCTTTCCACTGAGCCACGCTGCTTCTCTGCCATACTGCTTCTCAAGCTGCTTTTAACTATAAATTACTTAATTATTCGTATTAATAGACTGTAATCTCGTTTCGGGCAGGGAATATGTCCACTAATTTGTTATATTGTGCTCTCCCAAGTGCTTAGTACAGTGCTCTGCACATAGTAAGCAATCAAGAAACATGACTGATTGATTGATTGATTCTCAAGACTAAAAAATAAATAAACAAATGGTGGTATTTGTTAAGTGCTTAGTCTGTGCAAAGCACCATTCTAAGCGCTGGGGGATACAAAGTGATCAGGTTGCCCCACGTGGGACTCACAGTTTTAATCTCCATTTCACAGATGAGGGAACTGAGGCACAGAGAAGTAAAGTGACTTGCCCAAAGTCACACAGCTGGCAAGCGGCGGAGTCGGGATTAGAACCCATGACCTCTAACTCCCAAGCCCGGGCTCTTTCCACTGAGCCACACTACTTGTCTGCTCTGTGACTGTGGGCAAGTCCCTTATTTACCTGAGCCTCACTGACCTCATCTGTCAAATGGGGATGGAGACGTTGAGCCCCACGTGGGAAAGGAGCTGCGTCCGACTGGATTAGCTTGGATCCACCCCAGTGCTTACCACAGTGCCTGGCACATAGTAAGCGCTTAAAAATACCACAGTTATTATTCTCTGTGCCTCAGTTCCCTCATCTGTAAAACAGGGATTAAAACTGTGAGCCCCACGTGGGACACGGACTGCATCCAACCAGAACAGCTTGAATCCACCCCAGTGCTTAGAACAGTGCCTGGCACAAAGTAAGCGCTTAACAAATACCACCATTATTATTATTATTCTCTATGCCTTAGTTTCCTCATCCATGAAACAGGGATTATAATCGTGAGCTCCACATGGGACATGGACTGTGTCCAACCAGAATAGCTTGAATCCACCCCAGTGCTTAGTACAGTGCCTGGCACATAGTAAGCGCTTAACAAATGCCACAATTATTATTATTATTCCCTGTGCCTCAGTTCCCTCATCCGTAAAACACGGATTAAAACCGTGAGCTCCACACGAGACATGCACTGCGTCCAACCAGAATAGTTCGAATCCACCCCAGTGCTTAGTGCAGTGCCTGGCACATAGTAAGCACTTAAAAATACCACAGTTATTATTATTCTCTATGCCTCAGTTCCCTCATCTGTAAATCGGGGATTAGGACTGTGAGCCCCATGTGGGCCAGGAACTGCAGCTGATCACAGATTAGCTTGAATAATGTTGGTATTTGTTGGTATTTGTTAAGCGCTTACTATGTGCAGAGCACTGTTCTAAGCGCTGGGGTAGACACGGGAATCAGGTTGTCCCACGTGGGGCTCACAGTCTTCATCCCCATTTTTTACAGATGAGGGAACTGAGGCACAGAGAAGTAAAGTGACTTGCCCACAGTCCCACAGCTGACAAGTGGCAGAGCTGGGATTCGAACTCATGAGCCCTGACTCCAAAGCCCGTGCTCTTTCCACCGCGCCACGCTTGAATCCATCCCAGCGCTTAGTACAGTGCCTGGCACATAGAAAGTGCTTAACAAATACCCTAATTATTATTATTATTCCCTGTGCCTCAGTTCCCTCATCTGTAAAATGGGGATTAGGACTGTGAGCCCCATGTGGGACAGCGACTGCAGCTGATCACAGATTAGCTTGAATCCATCCCGGCGCTTAGTACAGTGCCTGGCACATACTAAGTGCTTAACAAATACCCTAATTATTATTCTTCTTCTGGACCTCAGTTCCCTCATCCGTCAAACGGGGATTAGGACTGTGAGCCCCACGTGGGCCAGGGACTGCAGCCGATCAGATTAGCTTGAATCCTCCCCGGCGCTTAGAGGAGCGCCTGGCATGTAGTAAGCGCTGAACAGAGGACTAGAAATAAAAGGAGCACGGAGAGGAGCGCCTGGCATGTAGTAAGCGCTGAACAGAGGACTAGAAATAAAAGAAGCAGCACGGAGACTCTGGAAAGCCCCGGGGCCGGAGGCGAATGTGGGGGACGGAAGTAGCCCCAGGAGAGCGGGACCGAGGCCATCCTGTTTTGCAACTCCTCAGAGTCTGGGCCTGGAGGAGCTGGGTCAACTCGGGACGGTCAGAGCGGAGGGGGACACTGCCCTCTCGCAACCCAAGGAGCCCCCGACAAGAGGGTGGAATGATCACAATAATCATGATAATCATAATAACTGGAGAAGCAGCGTGGCTCAGTGGAAAGAGCACGGGCTTTGGAGTCAGGGCTCATGAGTTCGAATCCCAGATCTGCCACTTGTCGGCTGTGTGACTGTGGGCAAGTCACTTAACTTCTCTGCTCCTCAGTTCCCTCATCTGTCAAATGGGGATGAAAACTGTGAGCCCCATGTGGGACAACCTGATTCCCCTATGTCTACCCCAGCGCTTAGAACAGTGCTCGGCACATAGTAAGCGCTTAACAAATACCAATTAATCACGGCGGGAGCATTTGGGAAGACTTATGACGTGCCACCAGGCACCGCACGGGGTAATAATAATAATCATTATTATGGTACTCCTCGTCATGGGTTCTCAACCCGGCCCTGCCACTTTTCTGCCGGGTGACCTCGGGCAAATAATGTTGGTATTTGTTAAGCGCCTACTATGTGCGGAGCACTGTTCTAAGCGCTGGGGGAGAGACAGGGTCATCAGGCTGTCCACGTGAGGCTCGCAGTCTTCACCCCCATTTTACAGATGAGGGAACTGAGGCCCAGAGAAGTGAAGTGACTTGCCCACGGTCACACAGCTGACAAGTGGCAGAGCCAGGATCACTTTACTTCTCGGGGCCACAGTTCCCTCATCTGTAAATAATGAGAATGATGGTATTTGTTAAGCGCTTACTATGTGCCGGGCACCGTTCTAAGCGTTGGGGTAGATACAGGGTCATCAGGTTGTCCCACGTGGGGCTCACAGTCTTCATCCCCATTTGACAGATGAGGGAACTGAGGCACCGAGAAGTGAAGTGATTTGCCCAAAGTCACACAGCTGACAGGTGGCGGAGCCACGACCCAGGGAGCCCGGGCTTGGGAGTCAGAGGTCATGGGTTCGAATCCCGGCTCTGCCACTTGGCAGCTGGGTGACTGTGGGCAAGTCACTTCACTTCTCTGGGCCTCAGTTCCCTCATCTGTAAAATGGGGATTAACCGTGAGCCTCACGTGGGACAACCTGATGACCCTGTATCTACCCCAGCGCTTAGAACAGTGCTCCGCACATAGTCAGCGCTTAACAAAGACCAACATCATTATTATTATTATTAGAAAAAAGAGACATTCCCTGCCCACAGCGAGCTGACAGTCTAGAGGGGGAGACGGAGAGGAATAGAAATCGATAAATGAGGGATGTGGACCTAAGTGGTGCGGGGGCTGGGACGGGGGGATGAAGAAAGGGAGCGAGTCAGGGCGACGCAGAAGGGAGGGGGAGATGAGGAAAAGCGGGGCTTAGTCTGGGAAGGCCTCCGGGAGGAGGCAGGCCTTCCTCACCTGCAAAATAGGGATTCGATACCTGGTGGGTTTTTTGTCTGTTTTGTTTTTAATGGTATTTGTTAAGCACTTATTAAGGGCCAGGCACCGTTCATTCACTCTTTCCATCGTATTTATTGAGCACTTACTGTGTGCAGAGCACTGGACTCGGCGCTTGGAAAGTAGACTACAGCAATAAAGAGAGAGAATCCCTGCCCACAACGGGCTCCCGGTCTAGAGGAGGGGAGACGGACAGCAAAACAAGCAAACGGGCATCGGGGTAAATAAATAGAATGATAATTATGTACGTATATACATAAGCATAGAGAAGCAGCGTGGCTCAGTGGAAAGAGCCCGGGCTGGGGAGTCAGAGGCCCTGGGTTCCAATCCCGGCACCGCTGCTTGTCAGCTGGGTGACCATGGGCAAGCCACTTCTCTGGGCCTCAGTGACCTCATCTGCAAAACGGGGATGAAGACCGTGAGCCTCACGTGGGACAAGCTGATGACCTTGTATCCCCCCCAGTGCTTAGAACAGTGCTTGGCACTCATTCGTTCAATAGTATTTATTGAGCGCTTACTATGTGCAGAGCACTGGACTAAGTGCTTGGAATGGACAATTCAGCAACAGACAGAGACCATCCCTGCCCAGCGTCGGGCTCACGGTATAGAAGGGGGAGACAGACGGACAACGTAGTAAGCGCTTAACAAATACCAACATTATTATTATACATGAGTGCTGTGGGGTGGGGATGGGGGGGAAGAGCAAAGGGAGCGAGTCGAAGTGACGCGGAAGGGAGGAGGAGCAGAGGGAAAGGGGGAGCTCAGTGTGGGAAGGCCTCTCGGAGGAGGTGAGCTTTAAGTAGGGTTTTGAAGAGGGGAAGAGAATCGGTTTGGCGGAGGTGAGGAGGGAGGGCATTCCGGGACCGCGGGAGGACGTGGGCCGGGGGTCGACGGCGGGATAGGGGAGACCGGGGGACGGCGAGGAGGTGGGCGGCGGAGGAGCGGAGCGTGCGGGGTGGGCGGTGGAAAGAGAGAAGGGAGGACAGGTAGGAGGGGGCGAGGGGATGGACGGCCTCGAAGCCCAGAGTGAGAAGTTTTTGTTTCGTGCGGAGGTTGATAGGCAACCACTGTTTTAAACACTGTGGGGTAGATTAAAAAGTAATGAGGTTGACCTTCCCTAATTAAGTCCTCCCTCCCCCCGCTCACTTTCCCTTCTGCGTCATCTCTGCGCTCGGATCTGTGACCTTCGGACATTTGATATTTCTCTACCCCAACCCTACGGCACTTGCGTACAAATCTTTAAATTCTTCATTATAAATTACTTATTCATCCGGAGTAACGTCTGGCTCCACCTCTAATCTGTAAAGTCATTATAGGCAGGGAACGTTCCTGCTAAATCTGTTGGATTGTCCTCTCCCAGGCGCTTAGATCAGTGCTCTGCGCTGGCTAAATACCACGGCTTGATTTATTGACACCGTCCCTGTCCCCCATGAGGCTCACAGTCTCGATCCCCATTTTACAGACCAGGTAACTGAGGCACAGAGAAGTTAAGTGACTCGCCCACTTGGATTGTGAGGTCCAGGGGAGATGGGGACTGTGTCTTATTCATTCAATAGTATTTATTGAGCGCTTACTTTGCGCAGAGCACTGTATTAAGCGCTTGGAATGTACAAATCGGTAACAGATAGAGACAGTCCCTGCCCTTTGACGGGCTTACAGTATCTACCACAGTGCTTGGCACATAGTAGAGCCCGGGCCTGGGCGTCGGCAGGACCCGGGTTCTAATCCCAGCTCCGTCACGTGCCTGCTGTGTGACCATGGGCCAGGCACTTCGAGAAGCAGCGTGGCTCGGTGGAAAGAGCCCGGGCTTGGGAGTCAGAGGTCGTGGGTTCTAATCCTGACTCCGCCACTTGTCCGCTGGGTGACCTTGGGCAAGTCACTTAGCTTCTCTAGGCCTCAGTTACCTCATCTGTAAAATGGGGATGGAGCCTGCGAGCCCCATATGGGACAATCTGATGACCTTGTATCTACCCCAGCGCTTAGAACAGTGTCATTATTATTAGTATTACTTCATTTCTCTGGGCCTCAGTTCCCTTTTCTGTAAAATGGGAATTAAGAGCACGAGTCCTCCGTAGGACAGGGACTGGGTCCAATCTGATTAACTGGTATCTACCCCAGTGCTTAGAACAGTGCTTGGCTCATAATAAAAGCTTAACAAGTACCATAATTATTATTATTATTATAGTAAGTGCTTAACACATACCACCATTATTATTCTTTTTATTAATTCTGATGGCTAGAAGGGAGACTTCTTACTTCGGATAAGGGGGAGACGCAAGAGTGGGGAGGGCCTGCTGGATGGAACACGGGGCTGGGAGTCAGCGGGCCCTGGGTTCTAATCCCGGCTCCACCGTTTGCTGCGGGAGCTTGGGCACGTCGCTTCGCTTCCCTGCGCCTCAGTTCCCTCATCTGTAAATGGGGATGAAGACTGTGAGTTCCCACAGGAGCTACCCCAGCACTTAGAACGGTGCTTGACACATAGTAAGCGCTTAATAAACACCATCATTATTAGTAGCATTATTGATAAACGACTGGTAGGTGGAAGAGGGGCTGAGACCAGGAAGGAGATGAGGAGCCCAGAAGCTCCAGCGGGCCTCTCCGGGCCCTCCCCGGCCCCCGCTCACTGCAGATGTTGTCGGTCAGTCAGTCGATCGTATTTATTGAGCGCTTACTGTGCGCGGAGCACTGGACTAAGCGCTTGGGAGAGGACAGTACAGCAATAAACGGACACATCCCCTGCCCACGACCAGCTTGGCATCGGAAGGCCTGGACTGAGGAGAGCAGGAGGATGCGGGGAAGGAGGGGTTAACCACAGAGGTCAGAGAGGAAGGGGAAGCGGGTTGGGGGGCTGACTGGGGGTGGGGGGAAGGGGACAGGGAGGGGATCCCCAGGACACTTTCCTTTCTCCACCCGGGGGCCTGGGCACCGATCTGCGAGAGCGGGTGCGGGGGATGCCCCGCCAGGGAAGGGCACCGGGGGCTCAGAGCGGGTAGGGCCGGGAAGGGAAGGGGGCAAACCCTCGTCCGAGCGGCATCGGCTTCCCCATACCGGCCGCCCCCCGCCACGCCATCTGCGGATGCCCATCTCCCCTTCCCCATCTCCCCATCCCCCCCATGATAATAATAACTGTGGTATTTGTCGAGCGTTTACCCTGTGCCAGACACTGCAGATGTCCACTTCCCCACCCCCCCATCCCATCTCCAGATGGCCACCTCCCCACCCCCCAACCCTTCTCCAGATGTCCATTTCCCCATCCCTCATCCCAGCTGCAGACGCCCTCCCCTCACTCCCCCATCCCCCCCATTTCCCCAGCCCCAGATATCCATCTCCCCGAGCCATCTGCGGATGCCCACTCCCCCCATTTCCTCATCCCCCCCCATCTCCCCCTCCCCAGATGTCCATCTCCCCGTGTGTCCTCTGCAGATGCCCCACCCCCCCCCATTTCCCCCTCCCCAGATAGCCATCTCCCCGTGCCATCTGCGGATGCCCACTCCCCCCATTTCTCCCTCCCCAGATGTCCATCTCCCCGTGCCCCCTGCAGATGCCCCTCGCCCCCCCCCGGCCGTCCATCCCCCCCGCGCCCTCTGCAGATGCCCCCTCCCCCGCCCCGTCCCGGGGAAGCCCGAGCGCCGGCGGCACCGACCCGATCCGAAAGAGCAGGCTGTGGGGTGGCGCCATGGGCGGGGTGGTGCCCGGGGGCTCCGGGCGGCGGCGGTGGGCGGCGGCGACGGCGGCGGCCGGGGGCAGGACGGGCAGCAGCAGGAGGAGGAGGAAGAGGAGGAGGAGGCCCAAGAGGAAGAGGAGCAGCAGGAGCGGCGGCAGCAGCGGGGCCATGCCGCCCACCGGAGCCCAGAAGCCGGGGGGCGGGGCGGACGGGGGCGGGGCCTCGGGGGAGGGGGCGGGGATGCCATGGGCGGGGATGCCGTGGGCATGGTGACGGTGGGCATGGTGACCGTAGGCATGGTGACGGTGGGCATGGTGACCGGGGAGCCAATGAGAGGTGGGACCCGGATCCAAGACCTCCCCCTCCCCACCTCCCCGCCCCCGGGACCAGAGGGGCGGGGCCACGGGGCGGAGGGCGGGGCTCCGGGGAACCAATCAGGGACAGGGGGCTGGGGGCGGGGCCACGGGCCGGAGGGCGGGGCTCCGGGGAACCAATGAGGGGCGGGGCTCGGACCCAAGGGGACCACGTGATCTGAGGGGGGGGCCAGGAACTAAAGGGGCGGGGTCAAGGTGTGAGGGGCGGGGCCAGGAGCCGGAGGGCGGGGCTCTGGGGAACCAATGAGAGGCAGGGACAGGGTGCGAGGGGCGGGGCCACGGGCCGGAGGGCGGGGCTCCGGGGAACCAATGAGGGGCGGGGCTCGGACCCAAGGGGACCACGTGATCTGAGGGGGGGCCCAGGAACTAAAGGGGCGGGGTCAAGGTGTGAGGGGCGGGGCCAGGAGCCGGAGGGCGGGGCTCTGGGGAACCAATGAGAGGCAGGGACAGGGTGCGAGGGGCGGGGCCACGGACCGGAGGGCGGGGCTCCGGGGAACCAATGAGGGGCGGGGCTCGGATCCAAGGGCACCACGTGGCCTGAGGGGGCGGGGGACGGGAACTAAAGGGGCGTGGTCAGTGTGTGAGGGGCGGGGCCCGGAGCCGGAGGGCGGGGCTCCGGGGAATAATAATAATCACGTTAGTATTTGTTAAGCGCCTACTCAGTGCCAAGCACTGTTCTAAGCGCTGGGGAGATACCAGGTGATGAGGTGGTCCCCCTTGGGGCTCCCAGACTTCATCCCCATTTGACAGATGAGGGAACTGAGGCCCAGAGAAGTGAAATGACTTGCCCAAAGTCACTCAGCTGTCAGGTGGAGGAGGCGGGATTCGAACCCACCACCTCTGACTCCCAGGCCCGGCCTCTTGCCACTCAACCACGCCGCTTCTCTACTACTAGGGGGGCGGGACCAGGATCTGAGGGGGCGGGGCCTGGACCTGAGAATGATGGCATTTGTTAAGCACTTACTATGTGCCGAGCACTGTTCTAAGCGCTGGGGTAGATACAGGGACATCAGGTTGTCCCACTTGAGGCTCACAGTCTTCATCCCCATTTTACAGACGAGGGAAGTGAGGCCCAGAGAAGTGAAGCGACTTGTCCAAAGTCACACAGCTGACAGGTGTCGGGGCCGGGATTAGAACCCATGACCTCTGATTCCCGAGGCCGGGCTCTTGCCACTGAGCCATCCTGGTTCACTAAGGAGACCTTGGATTCTAATCCCGGCTCTGCCAAGTGCCTGCAGTGTGACCTTGGGCAAGCCACTTAACTGTTCTGTGCCTCAGTCGCCTCATCTGTAGAATGGGGACTCAATATCCATTCTCCCTCCCCCTTAGGCTGTGAGCCCCGCATTTGACAGGGACTAGATTAGACTGGAAACCCGTCGATGGGCAGGGACTGTCTCTATCTGTTCCTGAATTGTCCATTCCATGTGCTTAGTCCAGTGCTCTGCACATAGTAAGCGCTCAATAAATACTAATGAATGAACTATGACAGCATCATCATCTTCATCATCCCCCCCTCTCAGCCCTACAGCACTAATTCATTCATTCATTCATTCATTCATTCATTCATTCATTATATTTATTGGGCTCCCACTGCATGCAGAGCACTGTATTGAGAGCTTGGGAGAGGACCATATGACAATAAACATATTCCCTGCTCACAGTGAGCTTACAGTCTAGAGGTGGGGGAGACAGAAATGAATAGAAATAAAAAATGACAGCTAGGCACATAAGTGGTGGGGGGGGGGGGTGGATAGCACAGGGAGCAAAGTCAGGGTGATGCAGGAAGGAGTGGAAGACGAGGGAAAGTGGGGCTTAGTCTGGGAAGGCTTCTTGGAGGAGGTGGGCCTTCGAAAAGG
This sequence comes from Ornithorhynchus anatinus, assembly GCF_004115215.2. NCBI lineage: Eukaryota > Metazoa > Chordata > Mammalia > Monotremata > Ornithorhynchidae > Ornithorhynchus > Ornithorhynchus anatinus. Next base: position 180,388,635 of record NC_041728.1, on the reverse strand, counting down.
TTTTCATTCATTCAATAGTATTTTTGAGCGCTTACTATTTGCAGAGCACTGTACTAAGCGCTTGGAATGGACAAATAGGTAACAGATACAGTCCCTGCCCTTTGACGGGCTTACGGTCTAATCAGGGGAGACGGGCAGACGAGAACAATGGCAATAAATAGAGTCAAGGGGAAGAACATCTCATAAAAACAATGACAGATAAATAGAATCAGGGTGATGTACATCTCATTAAACAAAATAAATAGGGTGATGAAGATACATACAGTCGAGCGGACGAGTACGGTGCTGAGGGGGTGGGACGGGAGAGGGGGAGGAGCGGAGGGAAAGGGGGGAGAAGAGGGTTTAGCTGCGGAGAGGTGAAGGGGGGGTAGAGGGAGCAGAGGGAAAAAGGGGGGAGCTCAGTCTGGGCAGGCCTCTCGGAGGAGGTGAGCTTTAAGTAGGGTTTTGAAGAGGGGAAGAGAATTAGATTGTCGGAGGTGAGGAGGGAGGGCGTTCCGGGACCGCGGGAGAACGTGGGCCAGGAGTCGACGGCGGGACAGGCGAGACCGGGGGACGGCGAGGAGGTGGGCGGCAGAGGAGCGGAGCGTGCCGGATAGGCAGGAGAATGAGAGAAGGGAGGTGAGGTAGGAGAAGGCAAGGGGATGGACAGCCTCGAAGCCCAGAGTGAGGAGTTTTGAAGGGGGGACGAGTCATCGTCTGTGGGATTAGAGGAGGGAGGGCGATCCAGGCCAGAGGCAAGACGTGGGTCAGGGGTCGGTGGCGAGACAGGTGAGATGGAGGCCCAGGGAGGAGGTGGGAGGCACCAGAGGAGCGGAGTGTGCGGGCTGGGACGGAGAAGCGAGGTGAGGGAGGAGGGGGTCATGTGATGGACGACTTTAAAGCCGACGGCGACGAGTTTTTGTTTGATATGGAGGTGGATGGGCAGCCACTGAAGGGTTTTGAGGAAGAGCGGGTGATGTGCCCAGAACGTTTTTGTAGACAAATGATCCGGGCAGCGGTGTGAAGTATGGGGACTGGTGGAGGGAGAGACAGGAGGCCGGGCGGTCAGCGAGGAGGCTGATGCAGTCATCCAGGCGGGAGAGGATGACTGACTGGATTGACGTGGTAGCACTTTGGATGGAGCCGGGCGGGAGGATTGTAGCCACGTCGTGAAGGTGGCACCGACAGGATTTAGTGAGGGATTGAAAATGTGGATTGCATGAGAGAGAGCACTCAGGGAAAACACTCAATAAATAAGATTGACTGACTGACTGACTTACTATTGATTGAGCCTGACAGTGTGCAGAGCACTGTACTAGGCCCTTGGGAGAGGACAAACCAATCCCGCCCCCAAGGAGTTCACAGTCTAGAGAAACTAATTATCTTGTCCCTACCCCAGTGCTTGGACGTTGACCCCGGTCCACATCCTACCGCTGTCCTGGAAAGCCCTCCCTCCTCACATCCGCCAAACTAACTCTCTTCCCCTCTTCCAAGCCCTACTGAGAGCTCGCCTCCTCCAGGAGGCCTTCCCACACTGAGCCCTCCCTTTCCCTCCGCCCCTCCTCCCCTCCCCATTCCCCCCTCCCTCCCTCTGCTCTCCCCCTTCCCTTCCCCACAGCCCTTGTGCATATTTGTATATATGATTTATTACTCCATTTTATTAATGATGTCTATATCTATGATTCTATTGATCTTGATGGAATTGACACTTGACTACTTGCTTTGTTTTGCTGTCCGCCTCCCCCGTTTAGACCCTGAGCCCGTCGTTGGGCAGGGATGGTCTCTATCTGTTGCCGAATTGTGCTTTCCAAGAGCTTAGTACAGTGCTCCGCACACAGTAAGCGCTCAATAAATACCACTGAATGAATGAAAGTAAGGGCTTTACAGATGCCAATATTATTATTATTAATTACTGGCTAGGATGGTGACAAGAGCAGAGAAACTGTGGTCCCAGGGAAAAGGAGCACTTAGTACAGTGCTCTGCACATAGTATGCGTTCAATAATAATAATGTTGGTATTTGTTAAGCGCTTACCATGTGCAGAGCACTGTTCTAAACGCTGGGGTAGATACAGGGTAATCAGGTCATCCCACATAAGGCTCACAGTTAATCCCCATTTTACAGATGAGGTCACTGAGGCACAGAGAAGTGAAGTGACTTGCCCACAGTCACACGGCCGACAAGTGGCAGAGCTGGGAGTCGAACTCATGACCTCTGACTCCGAAGCCCAGGCTCTTTTCCACTGAGCCACGCTGCTTCCCTGATAAATACCACTGAATGAATGAAAGTAAGGACTTTACGGATACCGATATTATTATTATTAATTACTGGTTAGGATGGTGACAAGAGCAGAGAAACTGTGGCCCCAGGGAAAAGGAGTACTTAGTACAGTGCTCCGCACACAGTAAGGCTCAATAAATACCACTGAATGAATGAAAGTGAAAATTCCAATATTATTAGTATTATTAATTACTGGCTAGGATGGTGACAAGAGCGGAGAAACTGTGGTCCTAGGGAAAAGGAAGAGGAGAAGGAGGAGGGAAAGAGGTGGCGGAAAGGGTTGTCCTCCCCCTTTTTGGCCGAAGCAGCAGTGGCTGCTGACATTCAATAGCAGTGAGACAGTGACAGTGACACCGAGGTCACAGCAGAGCTGGTCCTCCTCCCCCACCCTGTTTCCGGCCCTTTGGAGGGCAGAGACCTCATCATAACTCCTAGCTCCTAGACCTCATCCCCTTTTAAGGTAAAAAACCTGGGGTCAGCGAGGGGACGGGACTCTCGTTTTATTATTAATAATAATAATAACGGCATTTGTTAAGTGCTTCCTATGTGCCAAGCACTGTTCTACTGTGAGCCCGTCAGTGGGCAGGGATTGTCTCTATCTGTTGCCAAATTGTCCATTCCAAGCGCTTAGTCCAGTGCTTTGCACAGAGGAAGTGCTCAATAAATACTACTGAATGAATGGGGTAGATACGAGGTCATCAGGTTGTCCCCCGTTCATTCATTCATTCAGTAGTATTTATTGAGCGCCTACTGGGTGCAGAGCACTGGACTAAGCACTTGGAATGGGCAATTCGACCCCAGATAGAGACAATCCCTGTCCAGTGACGGGCTCACGGTCTAGAAGGGGGCGACAGAAAGCAGAGCAAAGCAGAACAAAACAAAACAAGACAACATCATCAAGATAAATAATAATGTTGGTATTTGTTAAGCGCTTGCTATGTGCCGAGCACTGTTCTAAGCGCTGGGTTAGATACAGGGTAATCAGGTTGTCCCACGTGAGGCTCACAGTTAATCCCCATTTTACAGACGAGGTAACTGAGGCACAGAGAAGTGAAGTGACTTGCCCACAGTCACACAGCTGACAAGGGGCAGAGCCGGGATTCGAACTCATGACCCCTAACTCCCAAGCCCATGCTCTTTCCACTGAGCCACGCTGCTTCTCTACATAAATGGAATCAAAGGGATGTACACCTCATTAACAAAATAAACCAGGTAATAAATAATGTATGCAAATGAGCACAGGGCTGAGGAGAAGGGGGAAGAGCAGAGAGGGGGAGGGGAGGGAGAGCAGAGGGAAAGGGGGGGCTCAGTCTGGGAAGGCCTCCTGGAGGAGGTGAGCTCTCAGTAGGGCAATAATAATGATGCTTACTATGTGCCAAGCACTGTTCTAAGCACTGGGGGAGATACAAGGTTTTCAGGTTGTCCCACCAGGGGTTCACAGTCTTCATCCTCATTTTCCAGATGAGGTAACTGAGGCCCAGAGAAGTGAAGTGACTCGCCCAAAGTCACACAGCCGTCAAGTGGCGGAGCCGGGATTAGAACTCAAACCCCTCTGACTTGCAGGCCTGAGTTCTTTCCACTAGGCCTCCCCGCTTCTCCTGTGCCCGGAAGCCCCCGGGAGGAGACGGGAGGCTAGCAGCATGGCATAGTAGAGGAGCAGCTTTGCCTAGTGGGTAGACTCCGGGCCTGGAAGTCAGAAGGTCATGAGTTCTAATCCCGGCGCTGCCACTTGTCGGCTATGTGGCCTTGTTTAGGTCACTTCACTTCGTGGCTCAATGGAGAGTCCGGGCTTGGGAGTCAGAGTTCATGGGTTCAAATCCCGACTCTGCCACTTGTCAGCTGTGTGACTGTGGGCAAGTCACTTCACTTCTCTGTGCCTCAGTTCCCTCATCTGTAAAATGGGGATTAACTGTGAGTCTCATGTGGGATGACCTGATGACCCTGTATCTACCGCAGCGCTTAGAACAGTGCTCTGCACATAGTAAGCGCTTAACAAATACCAACATTATTATTATTATTCTCTGCGCCTCGATTCCCTCATCTGTAAAATGAGGATGAAGACTGTGCGCCCCATGTGGGACAGGGACTGTGTCCTATCCCGCTTGCTTGTATCGACCCCATCGCTTAGTACAGTGCCTGGCACACAGAGTAAATGCTTTGCAAATACCAGAATTGTTATTATTATTATCATTATTATTTCTTCACACTCACCCCCACCGCTGCCGGGGGGCTTGGAGAAACTCAGGGATGAAGTGGCCTGTCGCAGGCTTGGTCCCCCGTGATCGTCCTTGGTGGCCCTGACTGTCCCGCCTCTGTTCCGCCTCCCCTCCGGACTCCAACGCGAGGAGGGCACCCGCACAGATGCCAACCCTGCCCCCTCACCCCCATCCCAGCCACCCCTGGGCACAGTCTAGAGACAGAATTGCTCAGTAGAAAGAGCCCGGGCTTGGGAGTCAAGAGGTCATGGGTTCTAATCCTGACTCCGCCGCTTGTCAGCTGTGTGACTTTGGGCAAGTTGCTTTACTTCTCTGGGCCTCAGTGACCTCATCTGTAAAATGGGGATGGAGGCTGTGAGTCCCACGTGGGACAGGGACAATGTCCAACCGATTTGCTTGGATCGACCCCAGCGCTTAGTACAGTCCCTGGCACATAGTAAGCACTTAACAAATACTCCAATTATTATTATTATGAGACTGTGAGCCCCATTTGGGACAGGGAGTGCGTCCAACGGGATTAACTTGATTCGACCCTAAGACAAGTCTCTTCACTTCTCTGGGCCTCAGTTTCCTCATCTGTAAAATGAGGATAGAGACTGTGAGCCCCACGTGGGACAACCTGATCACCTTGTATCCCCCCCCCCAGTGCTTAGAACAGTGCTTGGCACACAGTAAGCACTTAACAGATACCATTATTGGAGAAGCAGCATAGTTCATTGGAAAGAGCCCAGGCTTGGGAGTCAGGGGTCATGGGTTCGAATCCCAGCTCCGCTACTTGTCAGCTGTGTGACTTTGAGCAAGTCACTTCACTTCTCGGTGCCTCAGCGACCTCATCTGGAAAATGGGGTTGAAGACTGTGAGCCCCACATGGGACAACCTGATCACCTTGTATCTCCCCCAGCGCTTAGAACAGTGCTTTGCACATAGTAACCGCTTAACAAATGCCATCATCATCATCATCATCAGAAGTGGAGGCAGGAGAATGCTATCCTTGGACAACTCCACCCCCCCTCCAGCCCCGATACCTTAGATCCCCTCCGCACATGGGAATCCCTGCCAGAGGAAGCAACGTGGCCTAATGGCTAGAGGGCAGACCGGGAGTCAGAGGACCTGGGTTCTAATCCCGACTCTGCCGCATGTCCGCTCTGTGACCTTGGGCCTTTTAAAGCACTTCACTGTGCTTGGCACATAGTAAGTGCTTAACAAGTAATAATAATGTTGGTATTTGTTAAGCGCTTACTATGTGCAGAGCACTGTTCTAAGCGCTGGGGTAGATACAGGGTGATCAAGTTGTCCCACGTGGGGTTCACAGTTTTAATCCCTAGAGAAGTTAGAGAAGTTAAGTGACTTGCCCACAGTCACACAGCTGACAAGGGGCAGAGCCGGGATTCGAACCCATGACCTCTGACTCCCAAGCCCGGGCTCTTTCCACTGAGCCACGCTGCTTCTCTAAGTACCATCATTATTATTATTCTCTGGGCCTCAGTTCCCTCATCTCTATAATGGGGATGGAGACCGGGAGCCCCACGTGGGACAGGGACTGTGTCCAACCCGATTTGCTTGGATCCACCTCAGCGCTTAGTACAGTCCCTGGCACATAGTAAGCACTTAACAAATACCCCAATTATTATTATTATTATAAGACTGCGAGCCCCATTTGGGACAGGGAGTACGTCCAACGGGATTAACTTGATTCGATCTCAGATTTTAGAACAGTGCTTGGCCTATTATAAGCTTTTAAGAAGTATGATAATAATTATTTTATTGTTTTGAAGTTCCCTAGAGTCGACTGAATGAATGCACAGTCTAGGAGAGAGAGAAGAGTTAATCCCTCCTGCTCTGCCTGACTCTGAGGCCTTGTTTATCTCACCCACCCCCCACATCAGCACTTTCACACCGCCTAAGCATTTAAACATTCACAGACTCTCCCCATCCCCCTCCACCCCAGCCCAGCGCTTATGTAATAAGTCATAATTTTAATAAAATAATAATTTGCTAGGTGGGTTTTGGGTTGGGGGGGCTTTTTTTGGGGGGTGCTATTCATTGAGTACTTCCTATGTGCCAGGCACTGTGCTAAACATTGGGGTAGATACAAGCAAATCGGGTTGGACACGGTCCATGTCCCACATGGGGCTCACAGGCTGTAAGATCCCTGTGGGCAGGGAATGGGTCTGTTTATTGTTTTATTGTCCTCTCTCAAGCGCTTAGTACAGTGCTCTGCATACAGTAAGCACTCAATAAATATGATTGATGAATCCCCATTTTACAGATGAGGTAACTGAGGCACAGAGAATAATAATAATGATAATAATAATAATAATGTTGGTATTTGTTAAGCACTTACTATGTGCTGAGTACTCTTCTAAGTGCTGGGCTAGATACAGGGTAATCAGATTGTCCCACATGGGGCTCACGTTTTTTAATCCCCATTTTACAGATGAGGTCACTGAGGCACAGTGAAGTAAAATGACTTGCCCAAAGTCACACAACTGACAGGTGGTGGAGCAGGAATTAGAACCCATGACCTCTGACTCCTAAGCACGGGCTCTTTCCACTGAGAAAGGAGGAAGGGGGAAAAAGTGGGGAGAAGCAAGGAGGGAGGGGAAGAGAGGGATCAGAGAGTGGAAGAGGAAAGAGAAGGAGGAAAGAGGAGGAAGAGAGGGAAGAAAGAGGAGGGAGGAAAGAGGAGGGAGAGGGAGGGAGAGAGGAGGGAGAGTAAAAAGAGGAGGGAGAGAGGGAGGGAGAGAGGGAGGCAAGAAGAGAGAAAGGGAGGGAAAGAGGGAGGAAAGAGGAAGGAAAGAGGAGGGAGAGAGGGAGGAAAGAAGAGAAAGAGGGAGGAAAGAGGAAGGAAAGAGAAGGGAGAGAGGGAGGAAAGCGGGAGGAAAGAGGAGGGAGAGAGGGAAGAAAGAAGAGAAAGAGGGAGGAAAGAGGAAGGAAAGAGAAGGGAGAGAGGAAGGAATGAGGGAGGAAAGAGGAGGGAGAGAGGGAGGAAAGAAGAGAAAGAGGGAGGAAAGAGGAAGGAAAGAGAAGGGAGAGAGGGAGGAAAGAGGGAGGAACAAGGAGGGAGAGAGGGAGGAAAGAGGGAGGAAAGAGGAGGGAGAGAGGGAGGAAAGAGGAAGGAAAGAGGAGGGAGAGAGGGAGGAAAGAAGAGAAAGAGGGAGGAAAGGAGGAAAGAGGAAGGAAAGAGAAGGGAAAGAGTATCTCCCCTAGCGCTTAGAACAGTGCTTGGCACATAGTAAACACTTAACAAATACCATTATTATTATTATTAGCGGGTGGGAGTCAGAAGGACCTGGGTTCTAATTCCAGCTCCACTGCTTGCCTGCTGTGTGACCTTAGGCAAGTCACTTCACTTCTCTGGGCCTCAGTTCTCTCATCTGTAAAATGTGGATTAAGACTGTGAGTCCTACGTGGGACAGGGATTGTGTCCAATCTGATTAGCTTGTATCTCCCCCAGCGCTTAGAACAGTGCCTGGCATATAGTAAGCAGCGTGGCTCAGTGGAAAGAACACGGGCTTGGGAATCAAGAGATCATGGGTTCGAATCCCAGCTCTGCCCTTGTCAGCTGTGTGACTGTGGGCAAGTCACTTCACTTCTCTGGGCCTCAGTTCCCTCATCTATCAAATGGGGATAATAATAATAATGTTGGTATTTGTTAAGCGCTTACTATGTGCCAAGCGCTGTTCTAAGCGCTGGGGTAGATCCAGGGTAATCAGGTTGTCCCACATGAGGCTCACAGTCTTCATCCCCATTTTACAGATGAGGTAACTGAGGCACTGAGAAGTCAAGTGACTTACCCAAAGTCACATAGCTGACAGGTGGCGGAGCTGGGATTAGAACCCATGACCTCTGACTCCTAAGCCCGGGCTCTTTCCACTGAGCCAAGACTGTGAGCCTCACGTGGAACAACCTGATTACCCTGTATCTTCCCCAGCGCTTAGAACAGTGCTCTGCGCATAGTAAGCGCTTAACAAATAATAATGTTGGTATTTGTTAAGCGCTTACTATGTGCAGAACACTGTTCTAAGCGCTGGGGTAGATACAGGGTAATACCAACATTATTATTAGGAGAAGCAGCATGGACCAGTGGAAAGAGCCTGGGCTTGGGAGTCAGAGGTCATGGGTTCAAATCTCGGCTCTGCCACTTCTCAGCTATTGTGACTGTGGGCAAGTCACTTCACTTCTCTGGGCCTCAGTTACCTCATCTATTAAATGGGGATTAACTGTGAGCCTCGTGGGACAACCTGATTACCCTGTACCTACCCCAGAGCTTAGAACAGTGCTCTGCACATATAAGTGCTTAACAAATACGAACATTATTATTATTGTTATTGTTATTATTAAGTGCTTTTTTAAAATAAGCCGGAAAAGAAACTTGAGACAATGTCGGTCCTCTGGTGGTCGTAACCATGAATTGCCGACCCTCGGGGCCCTAATAATAATTCTCGTATTTGATAAGCTCCTCATCTTCCCTCCCAAACCCGGTCCTCTCCCAGACTTCTCTATCACCGTGGATGGCACGACCGTCCTTCCCGTCTCTCGGGCCCGCGATCTCGGTGTCATCCTTGACTCGTCTCTCTCGTTCACCCCACGCATCCTATCCGTTACCGAGACCTGCCGGTTTCACCTCTACGATATCGCCAAGATCCGCCCTTTCCTCTCCACCCGAACGGCTACCTTACTGTTACGGGCTCTCATTATATCCCGGCTAGACTACCGTGTCGGCCTTCTCTCCGACCTCCCTTCCTCCTCTCTCGCCCCGCTCCGGTCTATTCTTCACTCCGCCGCCCGGCTCATCTTCCCGCAGAAACGATCTGGGCCTGTCACTCCCCTTCTTAAACAACTCCGGCGGTTGCCTATCGACCTCCGCTCCGAACAAAAACTCCTCACTCTAGGCTTCGAGGCTGTCCATCACCTTGCCGCCCCTTCCTACCTCTCCTCCCTTCTCTCTTTCTACCGCCCACCCCGCACGCTCCGCTCCTCCGCCGCCCACCTCCTCACCGTCCCTCGGTCTCGCCCGTCCCGCCGTCGACCCCCGGGTCGCGTCCTCCCGCGGTCCCGGAACGCCCTCCCTCCTCACCTCCGCCAAACTGATTCTCTTTCCCTCTTCAAAACCCTACTTAAAAATCACCTCCTCCGAGAGGTGTTCCCAGACTGAGCTCCTCTTCCCCCTCTACTCCCTCTGCCATCCCCACTTCACCTCTCCGCAGCTAAAGCCTCATTTTCCCCTTTTCCCTCTGCTCCTCCACCTCTCCCTTCCCATCCCCACAGCACCGTACTCGTCCGCTCGACTGTATATATTTTCGTTACCCTATTTATTTTGTTGTTGAATTGTACATCGCCTTGATTCTATTCAGTCGCCATCAGTTTTTACGAGATGTTCTTCCCCTCGACGCTGTTTATCGCCATCGTTCTCGTCTGTCCGTCTCCCCCGATCAGACCGTAAGCCCGTCAAACGGCAGGGACTGTCTCTATCTGTTGCCGACTTGTTCATCCCAAGCGCTTAGTACAGTGCTCTGCACATAGTAAGCGCTCAATAAATACTATTGAATGAATAAGCGCTTACTATGTGCCAAGCACTGTTCTAAGTGCTAGGAGAGATACAGGGTCATCAGGTTGTCCCACGTCGGGCTCACGGTCTTCATCTCCATTTGACAGATGAGGTCACTGAGGCACAGAGAAGTGAAGTGACGTCTAAAGTCACACAGCCGATGTGGCGGAACTGGGATTAGAACCGACAACCTCTGATTCCCAAGGCCGGGCTCTTGCCACTGAGCCACGCTGCTTCCCACTCAGCCCCACTGCTTCAGAAATGTCTTTCCTCTTTAGTCACTAGATCCAGAAATTTCTACCCATCACTGTTATCTGCTACACTGTCCACCCCTGAGCATTCATTCAATCTTATTGATTGAGCGTTTACTGTGGGCAGAGCACTGTACTAAGTGCTTGGAAGGTACAATTTGGCAACAAATAGAGACAATCCCTACCCAACAACGGGCTCACAATCTAGAAGGGGGAAGGCAGACAACAAAACAAAACAAGTAGACGGGCATCAGAACAAAACAAAACAAGTAGACTCCCGCCCAGGGGAATCGATCCCACAAGCAGCTTGACCTAGTGGATAGAGCTCATTGTAGGCAGGAAACGTGTCTGATGTTATATTGTGCTCTCCCAAGCACTTAGTATAGTGCTTTGCACACAGTAATCACTCGATAAGCACAATTGAATAAATAGAGCACGGACCTGGGAGTCGGAAGGACCTGGATTCTAATCTTGGCTCTGCCACTTGATTCATTCATTCATTCTACCGTTTTTATTGAGCCATAATCCCCATTTTACAGGTGAGGTATCTGAGGCACAGAGAAGTTAAGTGACTTGCCCAAGGTGACACAGCAGACAATGGTGGAGCCAGGTCCTCCTGACAGGCTCATGCTGTATCCCTCCTTCCCCTTCTTCACCTCTTCCATCTTTGGGCAGGGATTGTCTCTATCTGTTGCCGAACTGTACATTCCAAGAGCTTAGTACGGTGCTCTGCACATAGTAAGCACTCAATAAATACTATTGAATGAATGAATGAATGAGCCCTTACTGTGTGCAGAGCACTGTACTAAGCACTTGAGAGAGGACAATAAAACATTAAACAGACACAGTCCCTGCCCACCACAAGTTAACAGTCTTGAAGAATGGACACAGACATCAATACAAATAAGTAATATGACAGATGTGGACATTAGAGCTCTGGGGCTGGGGTTTGGGGGGGAGAGAAAAGGGAGCAAGTCAGGGTGATGCGGAAGGGAGTGGGATCTGAGGAATGGTGGGGGTTAATCTGGGAAGGCCTCTGGGAGGAGGTGAGCTCTCAGTAGGGCTTTGAAGGGGGAAAGAGTGATTATTTGGCGGTTTGAGGAGGGAGGGCATTCCAGATCAGACGTAGGACTTGGGTCAAGGGTTATCAGTGAGACAGGTGAGCTGGAGGTCCAGGTGGAGGGTGAGCGGCAGCAGAGGAGCGGAGTGCGTGGGCTGCAATGGAGAAGGAGAGAAGGGAGGTGAGGGAGGAGGGGTTGAAGGGATGGACAGCTTTAATAATAATAATGTCGGTATTTGTTAAGCGCTTACTATGTGCAGAGCTCTGTTCTAAGCGCTGGGATAGATACAGGGTCATCAGGTTGTCCCTTGTGAGGCTCACAGTCTTAATCCCCATTTTACGGATGAGGTAATGGAGGCACAGAGTAGTTAAGTGACTTGCCCACAGTCACACAGCCAATGGTGAGTTCTCCCCAGTCTTGATGTCCCTCAGTCCTCAGCCCCAGTCTTGCTACCCCTAGGCCTTCAGCCCTGGTCTCACTAGCCCTCAATTCCAGTCTCCCCAGTTTCCATAGCCCTCGGGCTCAATCTCCCTGGTCTCTATAGACCTTGGACCCCATCTCCCTGGTCTCGCTAACCCTTGGCCCCGGTCTCCCCATCTTGCTAGCCCTCTGCCCTTGGCCCCAGGCTTGCTAGCCCTTGGGCCTCCACCTAGGTCTCCCCAGTTTTGATGGCCCTCAGCCCTTGGCCCTGGTCTCGCTAGCCCTTGACCCTGATCTACCTGGTCTCGCTAGCCCTCAGCCCTCTGCCCTGGTCTCCACAGTTTCTCTCTCTGTGGTATTTTCTCCAAGCGTTACTATGTGCCAAGCACAGCTCTAAGCACTGCGGTAGAAACAAGGTAATCAGGTTGGACACAGTCCCTGTCCCACATGGGACTCTCACTCTTAATCCCCATTTTCCAAATGAGGGAACTGAGGCCCAGAGAAGTTAAGTGACTTGCCCAGAGTCACACAATAACAAAAGGTGGAGCCGACATTAAAACCCAGAACCTTCCCTCAGCCATGGTCTCGATAACCCTCAGCCCTAGCCTCCCTGGACTTAATAGTCGCTTGCCCCGGGCTCGCTCGCCATCTGCCCTCTGCCCGGTCTCACTAGCCCTCGGCCCCGATCTTGCCAGCTCAGTTTATTTCGGCCGGGGCTGAGCTGGCCTTTGGACAGTGGTGTCCCTGCAGTGCTGTCTAAGGGACAGTAACTGTCTGGCTCTCACTGGGTCCACTCCGTTGGACAAACCCAGCCGTGGTTTGGGGGGCTCGGGGTGGAGGTGAGAGGGGGACGGCCAGAGCCAAGCCCCGGCACCTCAGGCCTCCTCCCCTTCCCTTGAGGAAAATCCCAGGGTCTTCCCAATAATCCACCCTCCCCCTTGGCCCTGGCCAGGGCCCAGCCCCCACCAAACCTGCAGGGAGAAACCTCCCAGCACCTGGCCAGCACCCAACCCCCAAGTAGGCAGAGTGTAATGCAGTTGGAGAATTAAGGAATTGAAGGAGTGTGGTGACCCAACCCGTGCCCTGGGGAGAAGGCGGAGGGAAGCAGGGCAAGAGGAGCAGAATGGCATTGTGGCTAGAGCCGGGGCCTGGGAGCCAGAAGGTCATGGATTCTAATCCCGGCTCTGCCGCTTGTCTGCCGTGTGACCTTGGGCGAGTGACTTCACTTCTCTGGGCCTCCGTTACCTCATCTGGAAAATGGGCATTGAGACGGTGAGCCTCACGTGGGACAGGGACTGTGTCCAACCTGATTAACTTGTATCTACCCCAGTGCTTAGAACAGTGCTTGGCACATAATAAGCACATAACAAGTACCATTATTATTATAATTATGAGCCCCCATCCAAGCCTGTCCAAGAGGCTTTCGCAGACTAGGCTCCCTTTTCTCAGCTCCCCCTCCCTTCTGCGTTCCCTCGACTCGCTCCCTTTGCTCTTCTCCCCCATCCCCACAGCACTTATATATATATAAGTACCAGTAAGATAGCCACCCAAACGGCTATCTTACTGGTACAGGCTCTCATAATCTCCCGGCTGGATTACTGTGTCAGCCTTCTCTCTGATCTCCCTTCCTCCTGTCTCTCCCCGCTCCAGGCTATTCTTCATTCCGCTGCCCGGCTCATCTTCCCGCAGAAACGTTCGGGGCCGGTCACTCCCCTCCTTAAAAACCTCCAGTGGTTGCCCATCGACCTCCGCACGAAACAAAAACTTCTCACTCTGGGCTTCGAGGCTCCCCATCCCCTTGCCCCCTCCTACCTCTCCTCCCTTCTCTCTTTCCACCGCCCACCCCGCAGGCTCCGCTCCTCTGCCGCCCACCTCCTCACCGTCCCCGTTCTCGCCTATCCCGCCGTCAACCCCTGGGCTACGTCCTCCCGCGGTCCTGGAACGCCCTCCCTCCTCACCTCCGTCAAACTCATTCTCTTCCCCTCTTCAAAGCCCTACTTAGAGCTCACCTCCTCCGAGAGGCCTTCCCGGATTGTTTCCCCTTTTCCCTCTGCTCCCTCTGCTTCCCCTCTACCCCTCCTTCACCTCCCCTCAGCTAAGCCCTCTTTTCCCCGCTTTTCCTCTGCTCCTCCCCTTCTCCCTTCCCCTCCCCTCAGCACTGTGTTTGTCTGCTCAACTGTATATATTTTTATTACCCTATTAATTTTATTAATGAGATGTATATCACCTTGATTCTATTTATTGTTATTGTTTTAATGTGATATACATCCCCTTGATTCTATTTATAGCTATTGTTTTTGTCTGCCAGTCTCCCCCGATTAGACCGTAAGCCCGTCAATGGGCAGGGACTGTCTCTATCTGTTGCCGATTTGTACATTCCAAGCACTTAGTCCAGTGCTCTGCACCTAGTAAGCGCTCAACAAATACTATTGAATGAATGAATATGTCTATAATTCTATTTATTTATATTTTTGCCTGTTTACTTGTATTGATGTCTGTCTCCCCCCCTCAGACTGTAAGCCCGCTGTGGGCAGGGATCAACTCTCTTCATTGCAGACTTTCCAGGCTCTTAGTCCAGTGCTTTGCATACTGTCAGTGCTCATTAAATACGATAGAATGAATGAATGGGAGTCTTCCACCCCCCCCCCAAACCAACACCTGGCCAGCCTCCACCCCCAACCCTACATCCTCGGAGGTCCCTGGCCCCCAGGCCTTGGCAACAGAGGCATCCTCGATGATGCAGAACAGAGAGAGGTGAGAGGTCGGCTCCCAGCAGTCTGGAGCCCCCGCTGACTTAGAGGTCATCCCCACCGCCCACGCAGCCCGGCCGGAGGCATCCGTGGCCTTCGCAGTCCGTGGCCTTCGCGAGCCATTACTTGAAAGGATCCGTCTAACGCTTCCCGAGCCATTCTGAAAGCTTTCGGGATTCTCTCCAACTGCAGTCAAATCCCTTCCTGCCTCCCCAGGAGCTCCGGGGACCTTGGAACCAGCGGAGCCAATGTTCCAGTTCCTAATGTAAAGCGTTCAACAAGCCGACAATCCAGTTCCTAATGTAAAGTGCTCAGTGAACCCCGCCCGCCCCAAAGCACTTGTGGGTAATAATAATGTTGGTATTTGTTAAGCGCTTACTATGTGCAGAGCACTGTTCTAAGCACTGGGGTAGACATAGGGGAATCAGGTTGTCCCACGTGGGGCTCACAGTTAATCCCCATTTTACAGATGAGGTAACTGAGGCACAGAGAAGTGAAATGACTTGCCCACAGTCACACAGCTGACAAGTGGCAGAGCCGGGAGTCGAACTCATGACCTCTGACTCCGAAGCCCAGGCTCTTTTCCACTGAGCTATATGTATATATCTATAATTCTATTTATTTATATTAATGCCTGTTTCCTTGTTTCGATGTGTATATATGATGATGATGATGGTATTTGTTAAGGGCTTACTATGTACCAATCACTGTTCTAAGCACTGAGGTGGATACCAGGCAATCAGGTTGTCCCATGTGGGGCTCACAGACTTCATCCCCATTTTACAGATGAGGGAACTGAGACACACAGAAGTTGTGACTTGCCCAAAGTCACACAACTGATAAATGGCGCAGCCAGGATTAGAACCCTTGACCTCTGATTCCCAAGCCCAGGCTCTTTCCACTAAGCCACATTGCTTCTCTAATTCTATTTATTTCTATTGATGCTATTGATGCCTGTCAACTTGTTTTGCTGTCTGTCTCCCCCTTTCTAGACTGTAAGCCCGCTGCGGGCAAGGATTGTCTCTATTGCTGAATTGGACTCTCCCAATTGCAGAGCACCCAGTCAGTGCTCAATAAATACGATTGAATGAATGAATGCACCATCAATCCAGTGCCTGTACGATCAATCCAGTGCCTGATGCGAAGTGCTCCATGAGCCATTGCTCCAGTTCCTAATGTAAAGTGCTCAATGGGGCAATAATCCACTTCATCCATTCATTCATTCGATCATATTTACTGGGTGCTTACTATGTGCAGAGCAATGGACAAAGCGCTTGGAAAGTACAGGTCAGCAATAAAGAGAGAAGATCCCTGCCCATGACGGGCTCACTGTCTAGAAGCGGGGAGACAGGCATTGAGACAAGGAAACAGGCATCAGTAGCATCGTTATAAATAAATAGAATTTCATATATTTATATTTATATATATGAAATTCTATTTATTTATAACGATGCTACTGATATATGCGCATATATGCTACTGATATATGCGCATCGAAACAAGTGTTAGGGAAATTTGGGGGGAAGTTTCATCTTGCATCTCTGGACCACCTGTCTCAAGACAGGGTTCTTGGCCCCCGTGGGAGGTAGTCTTACTTGGCACAATGGACAAAGAAAAGTTACACAGGCACAGAATAGATAGGCATGGCCAGTTTCTAGGTTTACCCAAAAAGGGCTCACCAGGAGAAAAGCCCAAATATGACCAGTCTCGAGTCTAATTGGCACAACAGACAAAGAAAAGTTACACAGACACAGAATACACCGGCATGGCCATTTTCTAGGTTCACCCTAAAGGGGTCTCGAGGAGAAAGGCCCTCTTTATTGTTAGCGTTTACTTTTTAAAGGATTAGAGCTTTTGGGTGATACTCGGTCATTCTCTGGGATTAGTGACTGGCAGGTTGCCTTGGAGCCAATGGAGATTTCAGGAAGTCCCAGCTGCAGGTTCTCACTGTCCTAAAAGAAGGTGGAATTTCTCACTTACATCTAATTATCGACGCCCCCTCGACTGCAAAGTTCGAGTTTCGTTCAAGGTAACTTGTTCTACGCATGAGCTGGGAGATAAACTGAGGCTCACTCAGATACTTCTGGGTTGAGCTAATCTTTACCGAATCCCAGTTCAGCATCTCATCGTGCTGCATGCAAGTTTTAAATTTCTAACACAAGTAAAGAGACATTATTATAAACAGAATAATAAATATGTACATATATACTTGAGTGCTGAGGAGAGGGGAAGGGGGAAGAGCAGAGGGAGGGAGTAGGGGGAATGGAGAGGGGAGGAAGAGTGGAGGGAAAAGGAGGGCTCAGTCTGGGAAGGCCTCCTGGAGGAGGTGAGCTTTCAGGAGGGCTTTGAAGAAGGGAAGAGAGTGAGTTTGACAGATGTGAGGAGGGAGGACATTCCAGCTCAGAGTTAGGACGTGGGCCAGGGGTCGACGGTGGGACAGGCAAGAAGGAGGCCCAGTAAGAAGGTGAGCGGCGGTAGAGGAGTGGAATGTGTGGGCTGGGAGGGAGAAGGAGAGAAGGGAGGTGAAGTAGGAGGGGGCGAGGGGATGGGGGGCTTTAGAAAGCCAACCGTGAGGAGTTTTTGCTTGATATGGATGTGGACGGGCAACCACTGGAGATTTTTGAGGAGAGGGGGTAACATACCCTGAACGTTTCTGTAGAAAGATGATCCGGGCAGCGGAGTGAAATTTAGACTGAAGCGGGGAGAGATAGGAGGATGGGAGATCAGAGAGGAGGCTAATGATGATGATGATGATGGTATTTGTTCAGCACTTACTATGTGCCAAGCACTGTTCTAAGTGCAGGGGTAGATACAAGGTAATCAGGTTGTCCCAGATGGGGCTCACAGTCTTCATCCCCATTTTCCAGATGAGGTAACTGAGGAACAGAGAAATGAAGTGGCTTGCCCAAGGTCACACAGCTGATAAGTGGAGGAGCCGAGATTAGAACCCATGACCTCTGACTCCCAAGCCCGGGCTCTTTCCACTAAACCACACTGCTTTTCAGCATGATGCAGTAATCTAGGTGGGAGCTTGTAACAGCACGATAGCCGTTTGGATGTAGAGGAAAGGGCGGATCTTGGCGATATTGTAAGGGTGAGACAGGCAGGTGTTGGTGACGGATTGGATGTGTGGGATGAAAGAGACAGTTGAGTCAAGGACGACACCGAGGTTGCGGGCCTGTGAGACGGGAAGGACGGTGGTGCCGTCCACAGTGACGGGGAAGTCAGGCAGAGGACAGGGTTTGGGAGGGAAGATAAGGAGGTCTGTCTTGGACATGTTGAGTTTTAGGTGGCGGGCTGACATCCAGGTGGAGACGTCCTGGAGGCAGGAGGAGAGACGAGCCTGGAGGGATGGGGAGAGGACGGGGAGGAGATGGAGATTTGGGTGTCATCGGCATAGAGATGATAGTTGAAGCCGTGGGAGCGAATGAGTTCACCAAGGGAGTGAGTCTAGATGGAGAACAGAAGACGGCCAAGAACTGACCTTAGGGGAACCCTACAGTTAGCGGATGGGAGGAGGAGGAGGAGGAGACCGCAACGGCCAGAAAGAGAAGAGGAGAACCGGGAGAGGACGGAGTCCGTGAAGCCAAGGTGAGATAAGGTGTGGAGGAGAAGCGGATGGTCGACAGTGTCAAAGGCAGCTGAGAGGTCGAGGAGGATCAGGATAGAGTAGGAGGTCATTGGATTTGTCAAGAAGGAGGTCACGGGTGACCTTCGAGAGGGCGGTTTCGGTGGAGTGGAGGGGACGGAAGCTAGATTGGAGGGGGTCCAGGAGAGAGTTGGAGGAGAGGAATTCAAGGCAGCGAGTGTAGACGACTCGTTCTAGGAATTTGGAAAGGAAGGGCAGGAGGGAGATGGGGCGATAACTGGAAGGGGAAGTGGGTTCACGAGAGGACCGTGAGCCCGCCGTGGGCAGGGAATGTGTCTCTTTATTGCTGAATCGGACTCTCCCAAGCGCTTAGTCCAGTGCTCTGCACACAGTCAGCGCTCAATAAATACGATTGAACCGAATTGAATTGAATAGGATGAATGAATGAATGAAGCAGGCTGTGGCTTTGCCCCCCCGCCTCCCCCGAGTGTGGCTCCTCCCCGAGCGGATCTGCGGGGCCGCTGTCTAATGATAATAATTAATTATAATTATGGTATTTCCTGAGCGCTTACTACGTGCCAGGCACCGTACTAAGGACTGGGTTGGACACAGCAGTCCCCGTCCCACGTGGAGCTCCCAGTCTCAGTCCCCATTTTGCAGAAGAGGGAACTGAGGCCCAGGGAAGTGTGGGGTTTGCCCAAGGTTCCGCGGTAGACCAGGGTCGGGAGGCCGGGTCGTGCCTCTTCCCCCACTCCGTGACTTTCGGAGGCTCCGCCCGTGGGTTCTCATCCCGGCTCTGTCACTTGTCAGCTGGGTGTCCTTGGGCAAGCCACTTCACTTCGTTGTGCCTCAGTGACCTCATCTGGAAAATGGGGATTGACAATAACAACAACAACAATGTTGGTATTCGTTAGGCGATTACTATGTGCAGACTCCTGTTCTAAACGCTGGGGGAGATCCAGGGTCATCAAGTTGGCCCACGTGAGGCTCACAGTCTTCATCCCCATTTTAGAGAAACAGCGTGGCTCAGTGGAAAGAGGCCGGGCTTGGGAGTCGGAGGTCATGGGTTCGAATGCAGGCGCTTCCACTTGTCAGCAGTGGGACTGTGGGCAAGTCACTTCACTTCTCTGGGCCTCAGTTCCCTCATCTGTAAAATGTATCTGTATCACCAAGATCCGCCTTTTCCTCTCCACCCAAACGGCTACTTTACTGGCTCTCGTGATATCCCGCCTGGATTATCGTGTCAACCTTCTCTCCGATCTCCCTTCCTCCTCTCTGGCCCCGCTCCAGTCTATTCTTCACTCCGCTGCCCGGCTCATCTTCCCGCAGAAACGCTCTGGGCCTGTCACTCCCCTTCTTAAAAACCTCCGGCGGTTGCCTATCGACCTCCGCACAAAACAAAAACTCCTCACTCTAGGCTTCAAGGCTCTCCATCCCCTCGCCCCCTCCTACCTCACCTCCCTTCTCTCTTTCTCCCGCCCATCCCGCACGCTCCGCTCCTCCGCCGCCCACCTCCTCGCCGTCCCCCGGTCTCTCCCGTCCCGCCGTCGACCCCCGGGTCGCGTCCTCCCGCGGTCCCGGGACGCCCTCCCTCCTCACCTCCGCCAAACTGATTCTCTTTCCCTCTTCAAAACCCTACTTAAAAATCACCTCCTCCGAGAGGCCTTCCCAGACCGAGCTCCTCTTCTCCCTCTACTCCCTCTGCCATCCCCCCTTTACCTCTCCGCAGCTAAAGCCTCATTTTCCCCTTTTCCCTCCGCTCCTCCACCTCTCCCTTCCCATCCCCACAGCACCGTACTCGTCCGCTCGACTGTATATATTTCCGTTACCCTATTTATTTTGTTAATGAATTGTACATCGCCTCGATTCTATTTAGTTGCCATTGTTTTTACGAGACGTTCTTCCCCTCGACTCTATTTATTGCCATCGTTCTCGTCCGTCCGTCTCCCCCGATTAGACCGTAAGCCCGTCAAACGGCAGGGACCGTCTCTATCTGTTGCCGATTTGTCCATTCCAAGCGCTTAGTGCAGTGCTCTGCACATAGTGAGCGCTCAATAAATACTAATGAATGAATGAATGAATGAGAATGAATGGCTCCGCTCTCGGTCGTTACCTCCGCCCCCTAGCGGTGGCTCCTCCTCCTCCTCCCCGTTGTGTGAGCCCGCCCCCTGGCGGGGGCGGCGGCGGCTCCTCCCCGGTCAGCGCTTGGTCTCCCGATGCGGTGCTCCGCCCCCTGGCGGTGGCTCCTCTTTCCCGGTCGGTGGCTCCGCCCCCTTTGGGGGATTCCGCCCCCTAGCGGTGGCTCCCGCTCTCGGCCTGTAGCTCCGCCCCCTAGCGATGGCTCCTCCCCCTCCTCCCCGTGTGTGAGCCCGCCCCCTGGCGGGGGCGGCGGTGACTGCTCCACTGTCAGCGCTTGGTCTCCCGGTGCGGTGCTCCGCCCCCTGGCGGTGGCTCCTCTTTCCCGGTCGGTGGCTCCGCCCCCTTTGGGGGATTCCGCCCCCTAGCGGTGGCTCCCGCTCTCGGCCTGTAGCTCCGCCCCCTAGCGGTGGCTCCTCCTCCGCCACCGCCCCCCGGTGTGTGAGCTCGCCCCCTGGCGGTGGCTGCGGCTCCTCCTCCCGCTGCTCCTCCGGGCCCGGGCGTCTCCGCGGACGGGAAAGCGACAGCGCAGAACGCAGAGCGCAGAGTGCAGAGCCCAGCCCCACCCCACCCCACCGGACCGGACCGGACCGTCGGTAGCCCGGAGCAGCCAGGCCAGGTACCAGCCGGGGGACGTCGGGGAATCCTCCCACCCGCCCCCCAAGCCTTCCCTTTGCTCACCTCGCTCTCTTGATAAGGCAACTACTTGCTAAGCGCTCACTAAGGACCGAGCGCCGGACTGAGCGCTGGGGGAGATGCAGAATAAGAGTAACAGTAGTCATAATCATCATCGTTCTGCTACTCGTTAAGCGCCCACTTCGGGCCGAGCGTCGTTCTAAACGCCGGGGGAGATAATAATAATTCTGCTACTTGATAAGCGCTTACTAGGGGTCAAGGACCGGTCTGAGCGCGGGGGGAGATAATAAGAATAATAATGATAATTCCGGGACTTCTTAAGCGCTTACTACAGGCCGAGCCCTGGTCCGAACGCGGGGGGAGATGAGAATAACAGTAATTCTGGGGCTTCTTTGAGCGCTTACTACGTGCCAAGAGCTGGTCCGAACGCTGGGGGAGAGAATAACAATAATAATTCCGGGACTTCTTAAGCGCTTACTACGGGCCGGGCGCTGCGCTAAGCGCTGGGGTGGTTAATTAGTAGTAATAATTGTAATTCTGGTACTTGTTGAGCTCTTACCGTCATCATGATTCCGGTGCTCGTTTAGCGCTGACTACGGGCCGAATGCTGTTCTAAACGCTGGGGGAGATGATGATAATGCTGGTACTTTTCATTCATTCAATAGTATTTATTGAGCGCTTACTATGTGCAGAGCACTGTACTAAGCGCTTGGGATGAACAAGTCGGCAACAGATAGAGACGGTCCCTGCCGTTTGACGGGTTTACGGTCTAATCGGGGGAGACGGACAGACAAGAACACTTAAGTGTTCTTAAGTACTTAAGTACTTCTTGGTACTTCTTAAGTGCTGACTTTGTGCCAGACACTGTTCTAAGCGCCGGGGGTAGAGTATTATGATTAATAATAATAATAATAATAATTCTTGTTAAGCGCTAGCTACGTTCCAAGCGCTGTTCTAAGCACTGGGATCGATAATGATTCTGGTATTTGTTTAGCGCTTACAACGTGCCAGGCGCTGTTCTAAGCGCTGGAGTGGATAATAATAACGAGGGTATTTGTTTAGCGTCTGCAACGTGTCAGGCACTGTTCTAAACGCCCAGGGTAGATGCCGGATAATCGGGTCAGACCCGGTCCCTTGTCCCCCGTGGGGCTCCCGGTCTCCATCGCCATCTGACAGAGGAGGGAACTGAGGCCCAGAGAAGTGAAGTGACTTGCCCAAGGTGCCACAGCAGAACGGTGGCGGAGTCGGGATTAGAACCCAGGCCCTTCTGAGTCAGAGGCCCGGGCTGGAGCCACTGAGCCCCGCTGCTTATCTTTGCGTAACTCACGGCCACCGCCCGCACCAGCTCCCGCCCCTTCTCCCTTTTTAAGGGTGTTGGGTGTTTTTGTGGTATTTGGTCATTCATTCATTCGTTGAGTCGTATTTATCGAGCGCTTACTGTGTGCGGGGCACTGGACTAAGCGCTTCGAAAGTACAGTTCAGCAAGAAAGAGAATCTGCGCAAATCGGGGAGGAAAAGGGGGGCTGAGTGTGGGCAGGCCTCCCGGAGGAGGTGAGCTCTTTGAAAGGGGGAAGAGAGGGAGTTGGGCGGAGGTGAGGAGGGAGGGCGTTCCGGGCCAGAGGGAGGACGTGGGCCGGGCACCTGGAGCGCTTACTCTGTGCCAGGCACTGTACTAAGCGCTGGGGTTGACACCAGCTAATCAAGTTGGACATCATCCCTGTTCCCCCACGAGGCTCACAGCCTTCATCCCCATTTTCCAGATGAGGGAACCGCGGTTCAGAGAAGTGAAGTGACTTGGCCAAGGTCACCCAGCAGACAAGTGGCAGAAGAGGGACTAGAACCCAGGTCCTCCTGAGTCCCAGGCCCGGGCTCTACCTACTAAGCCCCACTGCCTCTTTTAGACCGTGAGCCCGTTGTTGGGCAGGGATGGTCTCTATCTGTTGCCGAACTGTACCTTCCGAGTGCTTGGTACAGTGCTCTGCACGCAGTAAGCGCTCAATGCATACGATTGAATGAATGAAATGCTTCTCCCTGGAACTTCTCCCTATCTCTGGGCCTCTCTCTGTATCTAATAACAATAATAATAATAATAATGTTGGTATTTGTTAAGCGCTTACCATGTGCAGAGCACTGTTCTAAGCGCTGGGGGAGATACAGGGTGTCCCACGTGAGGCTCACAGTTAATCCCCATTTTCCAGATGAGGGAACTGAGGCCCAGAGAAGTGAAGTGACTTGCCCACAGTCACACAGCTGACAATGGCAGCGCGGGATTTGAACGCGTGACCTCTGACTCCCAATCCCGGGCTCTTTCCACTGAGCCACGCTGTATCTCTAGGTCTCTGACTCTCAGAGTATCTCTGACTCTATTGGTCCCATCGCTGTGTCTCTCTTGGTTTCTGCTCACTTAATAATAGCAGTGTCGGTATCTGTTAAGTGCTTACTATGTGCCAAGCACTGTTTCAAGCACTGGGATAGATACCACCTAATCAGGTTGTCCCATGTAGGGCTCACAGTCTTCATCCCCCATTTTACAGATGAGGAAACTGAGGCACAGAGAAGTTGAAGTGACATGCCCAAGGTCACACAGCTGACAAGCGGCGGAGCCGGGACTTCACTCCTCCCCTCTCTCCTGGCCCCCAGGGCCAGGCCCCAAACTTGAAACTTTGCTTGGGAGAAAGGCGGGGTTGGGAAGGCCTGGAGAAGTGAGAGTTCAATCAATCGATTGTGTTTATTGAGCGCTGACCCTGTGCAAAGCACTGTGCTGAGCACTTGGGAGAGTCCAGTAGAACAATAAACAGACACGTTCCCCATCCATAACAAGCCGACAGTCTAGAGGAAGTTGGAAAGGAGGGACTCGCCCAAGAAAGGTTGTGGGACTGCCAGTGGGCGGGAGTGGGAAGGTCAGAGAACTGGGTTCAATTCCCAGCCCTTTAATACTAATAACAATGATAATAATAATTAATAGTAATAATTATAGTATTTGTTAAGCACTTACTATGTGATAAGCACTGGGGTAGATAGAAGATGATCAGGCGACTCGTGCCTCAGTTACCTCATCTGTCAAATGGGGATGAAGACTGGGAGCCTCACATGGGACAACCTGATGACCCTGTATCTACCCCGGTGCTTAGAACAGTGCTCGGCACATAGTAAGCGCTTAACCGATACTGACATTATTATTATTAGCCACTGGCCAAGCTAGGAATGGACTGGACAGGCCTCGGCTTGACCCTCCCTCCCATAGCCGGCACTGGTAGAGGACTGGAAACTCTCTAGTTGTGACCCTGAGAGGGGAGCTTTTCCTCTAGGGACTAATAGGAAGCAGCATGGCTCAGTGGAAAGAGCCCGGGCTTGGGAGTCAGAGGTCATGGGTTCGAATCCCGCCTCTGCCACTTGTCAGCTGTGGGACTGTGGGCAAGTCACTTCACTTCTCTTTGCCTCAGTGACCTCATCTGTAAAATGGGGTTGAAGACTGTGAGCCTCACGTGGGACAACCTGATGACCCTGTATCTACCCCAGCACTTAGAACAATGCTCTGCACATAGTAAGCGCTTAACAAATATCAACATTAAGAATAATAATAATATTAATAATCTGTGTGCCAAGAACTGGATTAGGTATGTGAAATAATGAGGTCGGACACAGTGCCCGTCCCCCAGTGGGGCTCGCTGCCTGCTCTGTGACCTCGGGCAAATCACTTCACTTCCCTGTGCCTCAGTGACCTCATCTGTCAAAATGGGGATTAAGACTATGAGTCCCATGTGGGACGGGGACTGCGTCCAACCTGATGAGCTGGTATCTACCCCAAGCAGCGTGGCTCAGTGGCGAGAGGCTGGGCTGGGGAGTCAGAGGTCGTGGGTGCTAATCCCGACTCCGCCACATGTCTGCTGTGTCATCTTGGGCTAGTCACTTCACTTCTCTGGGCCTCGGTGACCTCATCTGTAAAATGGGGATTCAGACTGTGAGCCCCATGTGGACGACTGATTACCCTGTATCTGCTCCAGCACTTAGAACAGTGTTCTGCACATAGTAAGCGCTTAACAAATACCAACATCATTATTATTATTATTAAGTGCTTAACAAATACCATTATTATATTATTATGAAGCAGGAGAGAGAGTTCCCGTCTCAGAGCTCAAAGGTCTAAGCAGGAGGGAGGACAGGGACTGAATCCCCATTTTTGCAGTGAGGAAACTGAGGCCTAGAGAACAGCAGACGAGTTGCAGCACGGCCTAGTGGATAAAGCCCGGGCCTGGGCATCAGAAGGTCATGGGTTCTAATCCCACCTGGGCCACTTCTGTGCTGTGTGACCTTGGGCAAGGCACTTCACGGCTCTGGGCCTCCGTAGCTTCATCTTCAAAATGGGGATGAAGACTGCGAGCCCCACGTGGGACATCCTGATGTCCCTGTATCTCCCCCCAGCTCAGAACAGTGGTCGGCACATAGTAAGCGCTTAACAGATGCCATCATTATTATGAAGTGGCAGAGCTGGGACCCCAGGTCCTGTGACTCCCAGGCCCGGGCTGTTTTCCACAAGGTCCGGTGGCATTTGAGAGAGGGGCAGGGGCCGGGCGGTGGGTGGAAAGAGGCACCCTTGCAATGCGATTCTTGAGGACACTGAAATATTTATCCGGGCCGCGGCAAGCTTCGGTTTCGGGATTGGGGAGGGAGGGGAGCTCCTGCAGCCTCTAGCCGGGCCAGCCGGGGAGGGGACCCATCCCCGGAGGCTTCTCATTCATCTAGTAGCATTTATTGAGCTTTTACTGCGTGCTGAGCACTGTACTAAGCGCTTGGGAGAGTACGAGAAGCAGCGTGGCTCAGTGGAAAGAGCCCGGGTTTGGGGGTCAGAAGTTCTAATCCTCGCCACTTGTCGGCTGTGTGACTTTGGGCAAGTCACTTGGGCCTCACTTCTCTCGGCCTCAGTTCTCTCGTCGGGAAAATGGGGATGAAGAACTGTGAGCCCCATGTGGGACAACCTGATGGCCCTGTATTCACCCCAACACTTAGAACAGTGCTTCACACATAGTAAGCGCTTAACAAAATGCCATCATTATGGGCAAGAATGTATCTGTCTGTTGTTTTATGTTACTCTCCGTAGCGTCCCGTTGGGAAGCAGCTTGGTTTAGTGGCAAGAGCCCAGGCTGGGGAGTCAGAGGTCATGGGTTCGAATCCCAGTTCTGCCCCTTGTCAGCCGTGTGACCCTGGGCAAGTCATTTCACTTCTCTGGGCCTCAGTATCCTCATCTCTAAAATGGGGATACATTCATTCAGTAGTATTTATTGAGTGCTTACTCTGTGCAGAGCACTGTACTGAGCACTTGGCGTGTCTGTGAGCCCCACGTGGGACAACCTGATGACCTTGGATCTACCCCAGCGCTTAGAACAGCGCTTGGCTCACAGTAAGCACTAAACAAATTCCAACGTGACAACTTGCAGAAATGACAACTTGTGGGCAGGAATGTGTCTGTTGTTCTCTGGTGCTCTCCCTAACGCTTAGTACAGTGCTGTGCATGCGGAGTAAACGCTCACTAAATACGATCGAATGACTAACAGACACATCCCCTGCCCACTACGAGCTTACCGTCTAGAGAACCGTCCCCACAGGAGGCTGCAGCCCCCCCCCCCCCGCCATAGACCTGGAATTGGGGGGCCGTCAGGGCCGGAGGTGGGGACGAGTTGGGGCGCGTCCTCAGAGTCTCACGGAGAGGCCCCGGGGCATCCGCGGATAATGATGGGGTTTGGTGCTTGGAGATCCTCAGATGTGGGGGCCCGGGACTCCCTCCTTCATCATTTCCACGCCAGGTGGGGCATCCCCCGTGGCCCCAGGGGTCACAAGAGTCGGGGGTCACAAGATTGGGTCACAAGGGTTGGGGCCCGGGAAGGGCAGACTCTCATTCATTAATTGATAATGATGGTATTTGTTAAGCGCTTGCTATGTGCCAAGCAGTCGTATTTATTGAACGCTCGCTGTGTGCAGAGCACTGTGCTAAACTCTGGGGAGAGGACGCTACAACAGAGTCGGTAGACCCGAGCCCTACCCACGAGTAGCTTAGTCGACGAGGAGACGCAGACGTTACTGTAAATGCATAAATTACGGATATGGACATAAGTGCCGTGCGGCTCAGGGAGTGGGGGATAAAGAGAGCAAATCCCGGTGCAAGAGGGACACGGAAGGGAGTGGGAGAAGAGAAAAGGAGACTTAATTATAGTAATGATAATAATGATGGTGTTCGTGAAGCGCTTACTCTGTGCCGAGCGCCGTTCTGAGCTCTGGGGTAGGTACTAGGTCATCAGCTTGTCCCACGGGGGGCTCACAGTCTTCATCCCCATTTTCCAGATGAGGTCACTGAGGCCCAGAGAAGTGAAGTGACTTGCCCAAGGTCGCCCAGCTGATAAGTGGCGGAGCCGGGATTAGAACCCACGACCTATGACGCTCGGGCCTCGGGCGCTTTCCACTAAGCCACGGTGTTTCTCCCTGGTCAGGGAAGGTCTCCCGGAGGAGATGGGGCTTCAGTAAGGCTTTGAGGCGGGGGAGAGTCATTTTCTGGCGGATGTGACCGACTCCCCCTGCACCCCTTCCCTCTCCCCAATCCCTTGTCAACCCAAAGTCTTGGGGTCCATTTACAATGTTTGGGGGGCTTCGAGCCTGAAGCTCACCGTGGGCAGGGGATAGGTCTGTTTATTGTCGTATCGCGCTTTCCCAAGTGCTTAGTCCGGGGCTGTGCACTCAGTAAGCGCTCAATAAATAGCACTGACTACAGTGACGGGAAAACCCCTCAGGGAGGGGTCTGCGCTGGCAGGGAAGCCCCATGGAGGGTGGAGGAGGCCCAGTGTGGCGGCAGTGAAGGCCTGGCCCAACCGTCCAGGAGGGTGTCTGGGTGTGTCGGGGTCTGGGTGTGGGTCTGGGAACCGCTGACCTTTCCTGTTGAGACGCTCCCTTGGTCTATGAAGCCGGAAAGGGGATTCTCAGATGCCCTGTCATCTGTGTCCAGGAACACGAGCTCCTTTCCCTGCCCGGACTGGGGAGTGACTCTCTGGCTCTCCTTTCTCCTTCTCTCTCTCTTCCCCGTTTTTCCTCACTTCCTCTTTCTTCCTCTTTCTCCTTTCTCCCCTTATTTTTCTTCCCCTCTTTCTCTCCCTTTCTTTCTCTTCCCCTATTCCTTTCTCCCTCTTTCTCTCCCTCTTTTTCTCCCCCTAATTTTCCCCTCCTCTTTCTTGCTCCATCTTTTTCTTCCCCTTCACCCCCCTTTCTTCCTCTTTTTCTCCCCCCTCCCCCTTTTTCTCCCCCTCTTTCCCGCTCCCTCTTTTTCTCCCCCTCTTTGTCTCCTCCATTTCTCCCCCTCTTTTTCTCTGCCCCTTTTTCTCCCCCTTTCCCCCTCCCTCCTTTTCTCCCCCTTTTTCTCCCCCTCTTTTTCCTCCTTTTTCTCCCCCTCTTTTTCTCTGCCCCTTTTCTCCCCCTCTTTCCTGCTTCCTCTTTCTCTCTCCATCTTTTTTCTCGCCCTCTTTTTTCTCCTCTTTTCCTCCCCCCCTTTTTCTCTCCTTCTTCCTCTTCCTCTCTCTTTCTCCTCTTTTGCTTTCTTTCTCTCCCTCCCACTTTTTCTCACCGCCCTACCCCGTCACTCCTTTCGTATTTCAGAGGCCCGGCCGCCCCCCGCTCCCCTGCCCGGAGCTAATAACTGAATTAATTATGGTATTTGTTAAGCGCTTACTATGTGCTGAGCACTGTTCTAAGCGCTGGGGTCTATACAGGGTAATCAGATTGTCCCGCGTGGGGCTCACATTTTTTAATCCCCATTTGTACAGATGAGGTTACTGAGGCACAGAGAAGTAAAGTGACTTGCCTATGGTCACACAGCAGACAAGTGGTGGAGCCGGGATTAGAACCCATGACCTCTGACTCCCAAGCCCAGGATCTTTCCACTAGGCCACACTGCTTCTGGGTCTCTGGGCTGCAGGCACATTCTCTGGGGGATATTTGTTAGCGACCGAGCTGTGGGGGGAAGGGGACTTGGGTTTCCACCAGTGGTGCTTGACCCTGCAGGGTAGGGTAGCTCAAGCCTGGCTCTGTCCAGGGGATGCCTCATTTTAGCTTCCCCATGAGTCCAGCCAAAGGTCTTCGGTCAGTCTTTCCGCCCCTCAGTCCACCTGTCCGCCCTCGGTCTGCCTGCCCTCCTCTCGGTCCGCTGGCAACCCCTCGGTCCGTCCGTCCGCCCCTCTGTCTGTCCTTCCCTCGGTCTGTCCTCCCTCTGTCCGTCTTTCCACCATGTGGTCTGCCCCTCCACCCCTCGTTCCGTCCGTCCACCCCTCGGTCCGTCTGTCCTCCCCTCGGTCCATCCGTCTGCCCCGGGTCTGTCCATCCGCCCCTTGGCCTGTCTGTCCGCCCCTCATTCCGACCGTCCATCCGCCCGCCCTGAAGGAAGGGGAGAGGCTGAAGTCGAGGGACGGAGCGGTCAGGGCCGGAGTAGTCGCTCTCGACCCGGCTTCCTCCTTTGCCACTCGCTTTATCACAGCCTCCCAGCCACAGGCCCGCCCTGCCCCTGGCCCGTCCTGCCCCTCGCCCGCCCTGCCACATCCTGGGGCCTAGGCCCCGAGCGGGCCCTGCGTTCATTTGGACTGTGGACCTGGGGGCTGGGAGGCCCCTTGGCCCTCGGCACCGGCTTCCGCCCCGGACGCTCTTATCGGCAGGACTTTCTGTCCTCTGAGCTCACCCCGGCCCTCATCTCTCCGAACCCGCCCCTTCCTGTCCCCCTTCTCCCCCCACCCCGCTTCCCAGGATGAGGCTGGGAGCCGGGAAGGGACTGGAGATCCTGTCCCACCCAATTATTATCATTGTTGTTATTGTTGTGGCATTTCTCAAGTGCTTAGTAGGTTCCAGGCGCTGTACTAAGCGCTGGGGTGGATCCAAGCAAATAGGGTTGGACACAGTCCCTGTCCCACGTGGGGCTCCCAGGTTCAATCCCCATTTTACAGCCGAGGGAACTGAGGCCCAGCGAAGTGAAGCGACTTGCCCAAGGTCACGCAGTGGACAAGTGGCGGAGGCAGGATTAGAACCCATGACCTTCAGATTCCCAGCACCTCCCTCCACACTCCCCAGGCCCCCGGGACCCCTTAGGTCTTCCTTGACCCCTCTCCCTTCCCCCCTCCCTTCTTGTCTCTCACACACAGGGTAGAGAATTTGTCTGTTTATTGTTATATTGGACTCTCCCAAGCACTTAGTACAGGACTCTGCGTACAGTGAGTGCTCAATAAATACGATTGAATAAATAAATATGATTGAATGAACAAACACCCACACCCACCACCACCAGCATTGTGGTCTTCCCCGAGTCCTCCCCACTTGCCCCTTCCCTTTCTGTGGGTCCCACAAACACACACACCACAAACAGCCCCCCCCACACACACACATACGCTCCATGCACTTGTCCAAGGACAGCTGCCGTTGGGATTCAGGTGTCCTGAGCTCTGCTCCCCAATACGGCCAGGGTCCTCAGTTTCCCCTGAGAATCAGAGAAGATGGGGCTGGCTACAGCAGGAGGGATGGAGGTTAGACCACAGCAGAAGGAAAAGCAGCGTGACCTAGTGGATAGAGCACGGGCCTGGGAGTCAAAAAGCTCTGGGTTCTATTCCTGACTCTGTGAGTAGCCTGGGTGACCTTGGACAAGTCACATCACTTCTCAGGGCCTCAGTTCCCTTATCTGTAAATTGGGACTGGGAGTCCCATAAAGGACATGGACTCTGTCCAACCAGAGTAACTTGTATCTACCCGGGCGCTTCGTACAGGGTCTGGCACATAGTAAGCACCTAACAAATGCCATTTAAAACAAAAAGAGGACTTCCTCTCAGTGATATTTTTCATGGTGTTTGTTAAGCATTTACTACATCTCAAACACTGTTGTAAATGCTGGGGTAAGTACTAGTTAATCAGGTTAGACGACCTCCGACCTGCATAGGGCTCACAGGCAGTATTTATTGAGTGCTTACTGTGTGTAGAGCACTAAGCGGTGGGTGGGAGACCCCTGGCAGAGAGATCTCTCAGATGGGAGAGACCTTCTTCAGCTTGGGAGGGGACCATCGTGCTGTGATGGCTGGAATCACCTCGGGAATCCTACTCAGATATGTTCCAGGCACTGTACTAAGCCCTGGGATTAGAGAAGCAGCGTGATTTAGTGGAAAGAGCCCGGGCTTGGGAGTCAGAGGTCATGGGTTCTAATCCCGGCTCTGCCACCTGTCAGCTGTGTGACCTTGGGCAAGTCACGTAACTTCTCTGTGCCTCAGTGACCTCATCTCTAAAATGGGGAGGAAGACTATGAGCCCTACGTGGGACAATCCCTGATTACCTTTTATCTGCCCCAGCGCTTAGAACAGTGCTTGGCACATAGTAAGCGCTTAACAAATACCAACATTATTATTATTATTACGAGATAATTAGGTTGGATGAAGTCTCTTTCCCACATGGAGCTCACAGACTTAATCCTCGTTTTCTGAGTGAGGGAATTTAGGCCCAGTGAAGTGACTTGCCCAAGATCACACAGCAGACAGGGGGCGGAGCGGGAATTAGAACCCATGACCTTCTGACGCCCGGGCTCTAGCCATTAGGCCACGCTGCTTCTCTAAGGGTGCTTGTGTGTGAGCTTGGGGTGGCAGTAAGTTTGGGAGCGTGATGATGTGTGTGATCTTGGGGCGTGTGGGGAAGGACCCATTATTCTGATTCTTATTAAAATTATTATTATTATTATTGTATTTGCTAAGCCTTTACTCTGTCATGCCCTGTTCTACGCACTGGGGTAGACCTAAGTTAATCAGGTCAGACACCGTCTCTGTCCAACATGAGCCTCAAAGTCTAAGGAGGAGGGAGAACAGGTATTTAATCCCCATTTTACAGATGAGGAAACTGAGGCACGGAGACCTGAATAATAATAATAATTGTGGTATTTGTTAAGCGCTTACTGTGTGCCGAAGATTGTTCTAAGCGCTGGGTTGGATACAAGATAATGAGTCAGACACAGTCCCTGTCTCCCGTGGGGCTCAGTCTCACAGTCTTACTTCTCTGGGCCTCAATTCCCATACCTGTAAAATGGGAATGAAAACTGTGAGCCTCACGGGGGACAGGGATTGGGTCCAACCTGATTAGCTTGTATCTACCCCAGCGCTTAGAGCAGCGTTTGACACCTAGGCAACACTGAACAAGCACCATCATCATCATTTTCCAGATGAGATCACTGAGGCCCAGAGAAGGGAAGTGATGTATACAAGATGACACAGCAGATGAGCAGCAGAGCCGGGATTCGATCCCATGACCTTCTGACTCCCAGGCCCGGGCCCTACCCACTAGGCCACCCTGCTTCTCAGAAGCAGAGAGAGAGCAGCCTCGTAGCCAGAGCCCGGGCCTGGGAGGCAGAAGGACCTGGGTTCTAGTCCGGGCTCTGCCACTCGTCTGCTTTGTGAACCTTGGGCAAGTCGTTTCACTTCTCTGGGCCTCAGTCACCTCATCTGTCAAATGGGAATCGAGACTGTGAGCCCCACCGGGGACAGGGACTCTGTCCAACTTGGTTTGCTTGTATCCACCCCAGCGCCTGGCACATAGTAAACACTTAACAAATATCATTACTGTTATTATTCTGACTGTTCTGTCCCCACCCATCCGGGCCTCTCCCCCCTCTCTCTCTCTCCCTCTCTCCCCCCCGACTCTGGGATGCGCCCAGACCTGAACTCAGGGCCTGCCCTGGGCAGGGCCTGGCAGAGGAGGGTGAGGCCTTACCCTCCCTGCCCGCCGGGCTTCTCTGGCTTCACCGCCCGGGCCCTGGGGTGGGGAGGGATGGGGGGTGGCAGGGTCGTGGCCGTTCTGGGGTCCCCGGCCCGGAGGGAAGGAAAGACCAGAGAGGTGGTTGT
Source organism: Ornithorhynchus anatinus (assembly GCF_004115215.2). NCBI lineage: Eukaryota > Metazoa > Chordata > Mammalia > Monotremata > Ornithorhynchidae > Ornithorhynchus > Ornithorhynchus anatinus. The sequence continues at coordinate 180,355,878 of NC_041728.1, read as the reverse complement.
GGAATGAGCCACTCTTTCCATATCCCTTTAGGTCCCCCGCCCTGCCGTGCCCCCCCCCCCCCCCCCCGCCCAAGGGCATCATTTCCTGCCAATGGGTGGGGGGCGGGGAGAGGCAGACTCTTCTGCTTCCTCTCCCTTATTCTTTCTGTTTTTCTTCTCTCTCCCTTCCTCCTTCCCTCCCTTCATCATCCTTTCCCCTCCTTTCCCTTCCTCCTTCTTCCCTCTCTCCATCTCTCTCCTTTAGAACAGTGCCTGGCACATAGTACATGCTTAATAAATACCATCATCATTATTATTACCTTTCTCTCCCTTTTGCCTCCCCTCCCTCTCCTGTCCCCACCCTCACCCATCTGGACATCTTTTCTTTTTCCTTTCTTTTCCTTTCTTTTCTTTCTTTCTCTCCCTCTTCTCTGCTCCCTGTTTTGTGGCCTCTGGCCCTCTCTGCTTCTGAGTCTCTCTCCCTGCCTTCCTCTCCCGATCTTCCCCTCCTCCCCCCAATCTGGACATCTCTCTGTCTCTCTCTGTCTCTCTCTTTCTCCCTCTTTCCTTTCTTTTTCTCTCCCTGCTCCCTGTTCTCTGGCCCCTGGCCCTCTCGACCTCAGAGTCTCTCTCTCTCTCTCCCTTCCCTCCCTCTCCTTCTCCCCAACCCCCCACCATCTGAATATCTCCCTCCCTTTCCTTCCTTCTTCCTTTCTTTCCTTTCCTCCTTCCTTTCTTTCTTCCTCTCCCTTTCTCTGTTTCTTTCTCTCTCTTTCTCCCTCTTTCCTTTCTTTTTCTCTCCCTCTTCCCTGCTCTCTGTTCTCTGGCTCCTGGCCCTCTCTGCCTCTGCATCTCTCTCTCCCTTCCTTCCCTCCCCTCCCTCTCCTCTCCTCTCCCCCCACACCCATTTGGACATCATCTCTCTCCCCCCCCCCTTTCCTTCTTTCTCTTTCTCTCCCTGCTCCCTGTTCTCTGGCTCCTGGCCCTCTCTGCCTCTGCATCTCTCTCTCTCTCCCTTCCCTCCCCTCCCTCTCCTCTCCCCCCACACCCATTTGGACATCTCTCTCTCTCCCTCTTCCCTCCCTTTCCTTCTTTCTCTTTCTCTCCCTGCTCCGTGTTCCCTGGCCCCTGGCCCTCTCGGCCTCTGAGTCTCTCTCTGTTTCCCTTCCCTCCCCTCCCACTCCTCTCCCCCCGACACCCATCTGGACATCTCTCTCTCTCTCTCTCTCTTTCTGTCCCTGCTCCCTGTTCTCTGGCCCTCTCGGCCTCTCTCTGTCTCTCTCTCCCTTTTCTCTGCCCCCACACCCATCTGGACATCTGTCTGTCTGTGTGTCTCTCTCTGCCCTCCCGCTGTGCCTGTGAACACCAGGGCCTCTGTGCCTGCTCAGCTGATGCCAGAACTTCCATCACCACCCAGGCCCTCCCTCTCCCTCCATCCCTCCCTTCCTCCTCCCATCCCCTTGCCCCAGACCGGACCCAGGATTCCGAAACTCCCCAGCCTCGGCTTCCTTTTTTCCACGTCGCGGTCTCTCGGGGTCCTCTGAGGAAGTGCTTTTTCGGTGTCTAGCCGGCCAGGTTGCTCCGTTAACACCGGAGTGGCTCCCCCAGCCTCCCACACTTCCACCTCTCCCTCTTCCTGGGTCTCCCCCTCCCTGCAAAACCTTCCACTCCTCCTCCTCCTCCTGGGTCTCTTGAAGCAACATGGTTTAGTAGAAAGAACCCGGGCCTGGGAGTCCGAGGACTTGAGTTCTCATCCCAGCTCTGGAGCTTGCCTGCTGTGTGACCCTGGGCAAGTCATTTCCCTGTTTTGTTGAGTCCCAGTTTCCTCCTCTGTAAAATGGGGTTTCAGTCCTGAGAATGTGAATCCTGGTTGGGACAGGGACTTGTGTCTGACCTGCGTATCTCGCCTCCACCCCGGCGGTCGGTACAGTGCTCGGCACACAGTGAGAGCTTAACAAATAGCACAGTTATTCTCTCTCCCCGTCTCTTTCCCTCCCCCACATACTACGTCTCTGGCCCCTTCGGATTTTATTCTTGGCAGCGACACCCGGAACCCTGCCCAGGAAGTCTGAATTGGGTTCAGATTTTACTACTGAGTTGATGAGTAACTGGCCTTTGCAAACAGGCGGGTTTATCACTGTAGGGGCTCTTTCAGTCAGTCGGTCGTATTTATTGAGCGGCCTCCTGTGGGCTGAGCACTGTACTAAGCGCTTGGGCGAGTAAAACGTTAAATAGACACATTCCCTTTGAGTGAGATGGTCTGTTACTGTAGGGTCTTTGAGAGGGAGGATTTGTTATCGGAGGGTCTCCGGGGAGAGGGAAGGTTTGTTATGGTGGGGTCTCCGGGAAGGGTGGGGGGGTTGTTATTATGGGGTCTCTGGGTTGGGGGAGGATTTATTATTATGAAGTCTGTGGTCAGTGAGAGGGTTGGTGGTTTTTGGGGTGTTACTGGTCAGCGGAGGGGTTTGCTATTATGGGGCCTCGGGGCTGGAGGAGGGTTTATTTGGGGGGTCTTTGGGTTGCGGGGGGTTGTTATTTTAGGGTCTCTGGGTCGGGAGAGGGTTTGTTTTGGGGTCTCTGGGGAGGGGGAGGGTTTGTTAGTATAGGGTCTCTGGGTTGGGGGAGGGTTTGTTATTGTAGGGTTTCTGGATTGGGGGAGGGTTTGTTTTGGGGGTCTCTGGGGAGGGGGAGGGTTTTTTTGTAGGGTCTCTGTGAGGGGGAGGGTTTGTTATTGTGGGTCTCTGGGGTAAGGAGGGACGTTATGACTGTAGGGTCTCTGGGGAGGGGGGAAGGTTTGTTTTTATGGGGTCTCTGGATTGTGGGAATGTTTGTTTTGGGGGTCTCTGGGTTGGGGGAAGGTTTGTTTTGGGGGGGTGGTCTCCGGGTGAGGGGGTTGTTAACTGTAGGGTCTCTGGGTTGGGGACGGTTTGTTTTTGTGGATCTCTGGGTTTAGAGTTTCTTATCCGAGAGTCTCTGTGTTGGGGGAGGATTTGATAGTAATAATAATAATGATATTTGTTAAGCACTTGCCATGTGCCAGGCACTGTTCTAAGCGCTGGGGAGGGATACAGAGCCAATTGGGTTGGACACGGTCCGAGGCTTGCAGTCTTCATTTTCCAGATGAGAAAACCGAGGCCCAGAGACGTGAAGTGACTCGCCCAAAGTCACCCAGCAGGACAGGTGGCGGAGCCGGGATGAGAACCGCCGCCTCGGACTCCCAGGCCCGGGGCCTGTCCACTAGGACTCCGGGAAGGAGGGGTGGTTGGGCAACTCAGCGCGTGGGCGAGAGTGACTGTTGTGTCGGTGCGGCCTCGTGACCGCCCCGGCCCAGGCTATCCGGGCCGAACGAGAGCCGGTCACTTTCCCAAACCGGAAAAGTGAGAGGGAGGGGCCGGGCCGGGCCCCGTCACCCGGGAGTCACTCACACAGCGACGGCCGCCACGCCGCCCGGCGGGACCGGACCCGGGAGTCCTGACGCTGGGCCCGGCCCAACCCAACCCTCCTCCCTGCCCCACCCCGCCCCACAGCGCTTGGGTGTAATAATGTTGGTATTTTGTTAAGCGCTTACTAGATGCAGAGCACTGTTCAAAGCGCTGGGGAGATACAGGGTCATCAGCTTGTCCCACGTGAGGCTCATAGTCTTCATCCCCACTGTACAGATGAGTTCACTGAGGCCCAGAGAAGTGAAGTGATTTGCCCACAGTCACCCAGCTGACAAGTGGCGGAGCCGGGATTCGAACCCATGACCTCTGACTCCCAAGCCCGGGCTCTTTCCACTGTATGCAGCATTCTATTTATTTATATTAATGGTGTGTATTTAGAGCTATAATTCTCTTTATTTCTACTGATGCTATTGATGCCTGTTGTCTGGCTCCCCCCTTCTAGACCGTGAGCCCGTTGTTGGGCAGGGATTGTCTCTATCTGGTTGCCGAATTGCACTTTCCAAGCGCTATAGGACAGTGCTGTGCACACAGTGAGCGCTCAATAAATACGATTTGAATTGAAATTGAGTTGCTGCTGACCTCTGGGTCCCGCCTCTGGGCTGGAACGCCCTCCCTCCTCAAATCCACCAGACCATCACTTTTCCCCCACTTCAAAGCCTTATTGAAGGCACATTCATTCACTCGTTCAATCATATTTTTTGAGCGCTTAGTGTGTGCAGAGCACTGTACGCTTGGGAAACATAATACAAGAATAAACAGACACATTCCCTTCCCACAATGAGCTTGTAGTAATAATGTTGGTATTTGTTAAGCGCTTACTATGTGCCAAGCACTGTTCTAAGCGCTGGGATAGACACAGGGGAATCAGGTTGTCCCAAGTGGGGCTCACAGTCTTAATCCCCATTTTACAAATGAGGTAACTGAGGCACCGAGAAGTTAAGTGACTTGCCCAAAGTCACACAGCTGACGATTCGAACCCATGACCTCTGACTCCAAAGCCCCTGCTCTTCCACTGAGCCACGCTGCTTCTCTGTAGTCTAGAGCCAGGGAGGACAGATATCAGGTGGAAGCAGCAAGGCCTCGTGGAAAGATCCCGGGCCTGGGAGTCGAAGGTCATGGGTTCTAATCCCGCCTCTGCCACTTGTCTGCTGTGTTGACCTTGGGCTAGCCACTTGACTTCTCTGGGCCTCAGTTTCCTCATCTGTAAATGGGGATGGGAGACTGTGAGCCCCACATGGGACAGGACAGTGTGTCCAACCTGATTTGCTTGTATCACCCCAGTGCTTAGTACAGTGCCTGGCATGCAAGTAAGCGCTTAACAAATACCATTATCTATTATTATTATTGTTAACAATCAAATAAATAAAACGACAGGTATGCATCTACTCCAAGAGGCCTTCCTGACTAAGCAACGTGGTCTAGTGGCTAGAATCTGAGCCTGGGAGTCAGAAAGGTCTGAGTTCTAATTCTGGCCTTGCCACTTGTTTGCTGTGGGAACTTGGGCAAGTCACTTCACTTCTCTGGGCCTCAGTGTCCTCATCTGGAAAATGGGGATTCATTCATTCATTCAATGGTATTTATTGAGCGCTTACTATGTGCAGAGCACTGTACTAAGCGCTTGGAATGTACAATTCGGCAACAGAAAGCGACAATCCCTGCCCATTGACGGGCTCACGGTCTAATCGGGGGAGACAGACAGACAAAAACAAGAGCAATAAATAGAATCAAGGGGATGGACATCTCATTAACAAAATAAATAGCGGTAATTGAAAATATATACAAATGAGCAGATGAGCACAGTGCTGAGGGGACTGTGAGCCCCATGTGGGACACCCTGATGACCTTGTATCTACCCCCAGCGCTTAGAACAGTGTTTGGCACATAGTAAGTGCTTAACAAATACCATAATTACCCGCTCAGTACAGCGCAAGTGCTTAGTTCAGCGCTCTGCACACAGTAAGCACTCAATAAGTATGATTGAATTTATTGAACACTGTACTAAGCTCTTGGGATCCATCAATCATTCATATTTGCTGAGCGCTGTACTAAGCGCTTGGGAGAGTCCAATATAACAATAAACACACACGTTCCCCGCCCGCAACGAGCTTCCAGTCTAACGGGGGAGATGGAGATTAATAGAAATCAATAAGTGAGGGATTGGGACATCAGATTCCTACATTTCCTTCTTTCTATATCCGTCAGGAGGAATCTCTTTTCCGGGAAAATTTCCTCTTTTGATGATGTACTCAGTTTCTGATTCCTCCGCCTTTTGTTGAGGATGTGTGGAACATTTTCCTTGAGAATCTTTGTTTGATACTTAGTCAGAAGGAAACTGCTTCAATCCGTCAATCAATTGGTATTTAATGAAGACTTACCCGCATGCCGAGCCCTGACTAAGCCTTGGGGAGAGTTCAGTACAGCAGATTTGATTAGACACGTTCCCTGCCCACAACGAGCTTCCAGTTAGAGGGGGAGTTGAGAGACATACTAGAAATCAGTAAGCCTTCCCTTCTGGCCATTCACTCAGTCAGTCGTATTTATTGAGCGCTTACCGGTGCCGGAACACTGTAGTGAGCGCTTGGGAGGGTCCGACAGAAACAGTATAAACAGACCCCCCACAACGAGCTTCCAGTCTAGAGGGGAGATGGACATTAATAGAAATAAATGACAGATTCATCATTACAGATTAATTCTCTGTAAACAGCATGGCCTAGTGGACAGAACCCGGACTAGGTTGGTCATGGGTTCTAATCCCGTTTCCGCTCTTGTCTTCCGTGTGACCTTGGGGCAAATCATTCACTTCTCTGGGCCTCTGTTTCCCTCATCCGGGAAAATGGGGAGGAAGACGATGAGCCCCACGTGGGGACAGGGGACGGCGTCCAACCGGATTACCTTAAGTCTACCTCAGTGTTTTGAATAGTGCCTGGGCGCAGAGTAAGCGCCTAACAAATACAATTATTATTATGAATTAATATCATTTATTATTTATGTATTATTACAAGATTATTATTACATAAGCGCTATGGGCTGAGGACGGGAGAAAGGGCAGCTGGTGTAGCAGAGCGAAGCCGGGCCGAGTGTCATTAGGTTCATACATTCTTCGATTGTATTTATTGATCGCTTACACTGTACAGAACACTGTGTAAGCCGCTTGGGAGAGGGCAATAGAACAATAAACGATCCTGGCTCTGCCACTTGCCTGCTGTGTGACCGTGGCCCAGTGAGTAGAGCCCAGGCCCGGGAGTCAGAAAGAGCTGGGTTCTAATCCCGGCTCCCCCACTTGACTGCTGGGGTGACCTTGGGGCAAGCCCCTTCACTCCTCTGCGGCTCAGTTCCCTCATCTGTCAAATGGGAATTAAGACTGTGAGCCCCCTTGCGGGACAGGGACTGCGTCCAACCTGATTTAGCTTTTTAAAAAAATTTTTTATGGTATTTGCTAAGGGTTTACTACTGGCCAAGCACTGTCCTAAGCGCCGGGGTAGCTACAGAGTCATCGGGTTGGACACGGTCCCCGTCCCCCCTGGGGCTCCCAGTCTTCATCCCCATTTTCCAGATGAGGGAACTGAGGCCCAGAGAAGTGAAATGACTTGCCCGAGTTCACACAGCGGACAAGTGGCGAGCTGGAATTAGAACCAGGGGCCTTTCCGACAAGCCGGGCCCGGGCTCTACCCATTGGGCCTGCACTGCTTCCTGATGGGAGGAGAAAGAGGCCAGAAAAAGGAGGCTAAAGAGCTCAGTAGCAAAACCTGCCATTCCATGTGGATGAATCAATCAGGTGATCAATGTGGTTTTTGTTTTTTTCACAAATGGTATCTATTAAGCACTTACTGTGTGCCGGGTACTGTACTAAGCATTGGGGATACATACAAGCTGATCAGATTGGACACATTCCCTGTCCCCACGTGGAGCTCACAGTCTCCATCCCCATTTTACACATGAGGGAACCGAGGCCCAGAGAGCAAAAGGACTTGCCTAAGGTCACAAAGCAAACAAGTGGCGGAGCCGGGATTAGAACCCAGCCACTACCGAGTTGCTTCTTGTGTTCCGGAACCTGTACTGAGCCTCTGGCCGAAAGGGGGACTCAACCCTGGAGTGGGGTCCTGAGGGAGGAGTGGGGTGAGTCTCAAATTGTAGAGAAGAAGACACCTCGCCTCTCCGGGGGTTTGGGGTGAAAGCCTGCCGGGAGGCAGCAGGGGATTGGAGTAGATGAATTCTGGAAAGACCTTCCAGCCTAGGAATCTGTGTGTGGGAACTCTCTGTCTCTCTCTGTGTCTCTCTGTCTTTCTCTGTTCTCTCTGTGTCTCTCTGTCTTTCTCTGTCTTTCTCTGTCTCTCTGTGGTCTTTCTGTGTCTCGGTCTCGGTCTCTCTGTGAGTCTCTCTGTCTGCCCCTCCGTGTCTTTCTGGTCTCGGTCTCGGTCCTCTCTGTGAGTCTCTCTGTCTGTCCCTCCGTGTCTTTCTGTGTCTCCGTCTCGGTCTCTCTCTGTCTGTCTCGGTCTCTCTCTGTGTGTCTCTCTGTCTCTCTGTGTTCTTTCTGTGTGTCTCTCTCTGTCTCGGTCTCTCTGTGTCTCTCTGTCCTCTCTCCACACAACCATACTAAAGTCTTCTTTCTGTGTCTCTCTTTCTCTGTCTCTGTCGCACACCCACACTAAATCTCTTTCTGTCTCTCTGTCTCTGTGTCTCTGCCTTTGTCACACAGCCATACTAAAGTCTCTTTCTCTCAGTGTCTCTGTCTCTGTGTCTCTGTCACACACCCACACTAAAGTCTCTGCGTCTCTGTCTCATTCTGTCTCTGTCTCCATTTCTCTGTCTCTGCCTCTGTCGCACAGCTACACTAAAGTGGCTCAATGGAAAGAGCCCGGGCCTGGGAGTCAGAGGTCATGGGTTCGACTCCCGGCTCTGCCACTTGGTAGCCGTGTGACTGTGGGCGAGTCACTTCCCTTCTCCGTGCCTCAGTTCCCTCATCTGTAAAATGGGGATGAAGACTGTGAGCCTCACGTGGGACAGCCTGATGACCCTGAATCACCCCCAGCGCTTAGAACAGTGCTCGGCACATAGTAAGCGCTTAACAAATACCAACGTTATTAAAGTCTCTTTCTCTCTGCGTTTCTGTCTCTGTGTCTCTCTTTCTGTCTCTGTCACACACCCACATTAAAGTCTCTGTGTCTCTGTCTCTCTCGGTGTCTCTTTTTCTCTGTCTCTGCCACCCCCCCACACTAAAGTCTCTTTCTCTCCATGTGTCTCTCCGTTTGTCTCCGTGTGCGTCTCTCTTTCTGTCCCCTGTCATTCCCCACACTAAGGCCTCTTTCTCTGATTGTGTCTCTGTCCTTCCTGCGTCTCCGTCTCTGCCCGTCCTGTCACCTACACCCACACTAAGAGCTTTCTTACGTCCAGGCCGGCACAGGCCTTGGCCTGGTCATCGTTGTTATTAAAAGGAACAAGCAAATCCAAGCCGCGCCCTGACCTCCTTTACTGCCCTGAAAAGTCGACCCCCCTCCTCGCCCCTCCATGCCCCTGCCCACCCCCGGCGGGCTTCTCCTGGCAGGGGCCCGGACCCCCGCCTCGCCGCCCCGGCCCCCTGCCCCCCTGGTCCCCAGCTGTCCCCCCCTTCCCCCGCCTGACATTTGGCACGTCTCAGCCTCACTGCCGTTGGCGGCTGCCTCAGCCCGGAGCCTGGGCCCATCTTGCCCGCTGTGCCCGTCTGCCCACCTGCCCGTCCCCTGCTCCTTCGGCTCTTTCTCGCCCCCCGGGCCTTGCCCCCTGAGCCCGGTTTCCTCTTGCCCCATCCTGCCCATCCCTGCTCCTTCGGCTCCTGCTTGCCCTCCGGGCCTTGCCCACCCTGCCCATCCCTGCTCCTTCGGCTCTTGCTTGCCCCCGGGCCTTGCCCACCTGAGCCCCGGTTTCCTCTTGCCCATCCCCGCTCCTCGGCTCCTTCTTGCCCACCTGAGCCCCGGTTTCCTCTTGCCCATCCTGCCCATCGCTGCTCCTTCGGCTCCTGCTTGCCCCCCGGGCCTTGCCACCTGAGCCCCGGTTTCCTCTTGCCATCCCCGCTCCTTCGCTCCTTCTTGCCCCCTGAGCCCCGGTTTCCTCTTGCCCATCCTGCCCATCGCTGCCTCCTTCGGCTCCTGCTTGCCCCCCGGGCCTTGCCCACCTGAGCCCCGGTTTCTCTTGCCCATCCCCGCTCCTTCTTGCCCCCCGACCTTGCCCACCTGAGCCCCGGGTTTCCTTCTTGCCCATCCTGCCCATCTGCTCCCTCGGCTCCTGCTTGCCCCCCAGCCTTGCCCACCTGAGCCCCGGTTTCCGACCAGCTGCTGTGGAACCCCGGCAGGTCCTCCCCCGCCCCCTCCCCTGCCCTTCCGGGTCATAAGAGGGTCATCTCCTCAACCCCCCGCCTCTGGGCGGTTGTTCGGAAAGGCCACCCACCTGTTCCTAGAAGTCTGGCGGGCGGCGGGCGGCGGGCGGCGTGCCAGGCTCCGCCGTCTGCCCTTCTCAGCAGCTCACAAATGGTCCCCTGGGCCTGCCGGGCCGCCGCCGGACAAGGGAGACCCCAGAACGGGGAGGTGCCCCAGGGGTAGGGCACCAGGGGAGCACTGTGGGGAGAAGCGTGGGCCGGGGAGCATTGTGGAGGGAGAGATGCGATGGGAGCACCGTGGGAGAAGGAGGGGGTGGGGAGCACTGTGGAGAGAAGTGTGGGACTGGGAGCACTGTGGGGGGGAGGAGTAAGGGCTGGGAGTACTGTGGGGAGAGGGGGCTGGGAGCACTGAGGAGAGGGGTGGGGCAGGGAGCACTGTGGGGAGCACGTGAGGAGGAGTGGGGCTGGAGCATTGGTGGGGGGAGGAGTGGGGCCAGGAGCACTGTGGGGGAGACAGGGGGCCGAGAGCACTGTGGGGAGAAGTGTGGGTCTGGGAGCATTGTGGGGGGAGAGGTGGGGCTGGGAGCACTGGGGAGGAGGGTGGGGCAGGGAGCACTGTGGGGAGAGGGGTGGGATGGAGAACACTGTGGGGAGAGGAGCTGGGAGCCTTCATTCATTCATTCAATCAGTCATATTTATTGGGCGCTTACCATGTGCAGAGCCCTGGACTGAGCGCTTGGAAAGTACAGTTCATTTATTCATCTCATTCATTCATCATTCATTCATTCATTTCGTATTTATTGAGCGTTTACTATGTGCAGAGCCCTGTACTAAGCGCTCGGAATGGACAATTGGGCAACAGATAGACACCGTCCCTGCCCATTGACAGACTCACAGTCTAATCGGCACACACACACACTCACAGACACACACACACTCACAGACACACATTCATTCGTTCAATAGTATTTATTGAGTGCTTACTATGTGCAGGAGCACTGTACCAAGTGCTTGGAATGGACAATTCAGCCCCAGATAGAGACCGTCCCTGCCCTTTGACGGGCTCACGGTCTAATCGGGGGATTCAGCAGCAGAGACGAGCCCTACCCCACAATGAGCTTGCAGTCTAGAAGAGGGGAGCACTGTGGGAGAGGGATAAGGGGGAGAACAGCGTGGGGAGAAGATGGGGCGGGGAGCACCGTGGGATAGAGGATGGGGCGGGGAGCACCGTGGGAGAGGATGGGCCGGGAGCACCGTGGGGGAGAGGATGGGACCGGGAGGACCGTGGGGAGAGATGGGCCGGGAGCACCAGTGGGAGAGGATGGGGCAGGGAGCACCGTGGGATAGATGATGGGGTCGGGAGCCACCGTGGGGAGGAGGGTGGGTCGGGGAGGCACCGGGTGGGGGGAGGGATGGGGCGGGGAGCACCGTGGGGTAGGAGGGATGGGGGCGGGGGAGGCACCGTGGGATAGAGGATGGGGCGGGGAGCACCGAAGGGTGGGGGTCGGGGAGCAGCGGGCGGTGCCGACCCGTGGGGCGGGCCGAGGGGAGCCACCTCCACCCCCTTGACCATCTTGTCTCCCTCTTTCAGGCCGGGGCCGCCATGTCCCACCCCAGCGCCCCTCCTCCCTACGACGACCGCAACCCCCTGTACCCGCCCGGGGGCTACCCCCAGCCCGGGGGCTACCCCCAGCCCGGGGGCTACCCCCAGCCCGGGGGCTACGGGCCCCCGGCCGGATACCCGCAGCCCATGCCCTCCATGCCCAGGATGCCCATGGATTTTGGTGAGTCCTAAGGGTCGGGCCGCAATTGGGGGGCAGGGTGGGGGGAGAGGCTGGGACGCCCCTCCGGCCTGGTGGCTCGAGCCCGCGCCCGTCGGGCAGGGATCCTCTCTACCTGTTGCCCAACTGGGCAGTCCAAGCGCCCGGCACGGCGCCGTGCCCACGGCGAGCGCTCCATAAATACCACCGAATGAATGAATGGGAGTCAGAGGGACCTGGGTTCCGATCCCGGCCCCGCCGCTCGTCTGCGCGGGCGAGGCGCTTCGCTTCTCTGGGCCTCAGTGACCTCATCTGTAAAATGGGGGGATGGAGACCGGGAGCCCCACGTGGGACGGGGATCGCGTCCAACCCCGTCTGCTCGCATCCATCCCCGGTGGTTGGGACGGTCCCCGGCGCATAGTAAGCGCTTAGCGGATGACCTCGGGCGAGTCGCTTCACTTCTCTGGGCCTCAGTTCCCTCATCTGTAAAATGGGGGTGAAGACGGTGAGCCCCAGAGACTGCGTCCAACTCAGTTTGCTTGTATCCACCCGGATTGTACTTCCCAAGCGCTTAGTACAGTGCTCTGCACACGGTAGGCGCTCAATAAGTACGATCGAGTGAACGAAGGAATCCACCCCAGCGCTTAGAACAGCGCCAGGCACATAGTAAGCGCTTAACAATTACCACAGTTAATATCATTATTGAAGCGACTCGCCCTCAGTCGCCCGGCAGACAAGTGGCGGACCGGGGATTCATTCAATAGTATTTAATGGAGCGCTTCCTGCGTGCAGAGCACTGTACTAAGCGCTTGGAAAGTACAGTTCGGCAACGGAGAGAGACAATCCCTGCCCGACGACGGGCTCGCGGTCTAAAAGAGGGAGAGACAGACGACAAAAGAAGGAAACGGGCATCAATAGCGTGATTCTGACTCCCAGGCCCAGGCGCTATCGTTCACTCAATGGTATCTATTGAGCGCTTACTGTGTGCAGAGCACTGGACTAAGCGCCAGGGAAAGTACAATACAGCAATAAAGAGAGACGACCCCCGGCCCACTAGGCCACGCGGCTCCGAGCCTCAGTTCCCTCATCTGTCGGATGGGGATTTCCCGCCCGGTGGTACTGGTGAAGCTCTTCCTTCGTGCCGAGATGGATGGTATTTATTGAGCGCTTACTCTGTGTACTGAGCGCTGGGAACGTACAACCGGGCAACGGACGGGGCGGTCCCGGGCTGGCGGGGAGGGAGCGGGCCGGCCCGGCCGCTGAGGCCGCCCCGTGCCCGGCAGGCCGCGGCGAGAGCTACGGGGGCGAGGGCGCCAGCAGGAGCGACAACTTTGCCGCCGGAGAATGGGACGACCGCACGGTCCGCCACGCCTTCATCCGCAAGGTCAGTTCCGGCCCCTCCCCGTCCTGTCCGTCCGCCGCACCCCAACGCCCCGCCAAGCGGCGCGGCCTGGGAGCCGGAGGTCGCGGGTTCCAGTCCCGCCTCCGCCGCTTGTCGGCTGCGTGGCCCGGGGACGGTCACTTCGCTTCTCTGGGCCTCGTCGACCTCGTCTGGGAAATGGGGATGGAGACTGGGAGCCCCACGGGGGACAACCTCATCACCTTGGATCCACTCCAGCGCTTAGAACAGTGTTCGGCACGTAGTAAGCACTTAACAAATACCAACGTCATTATTGTTATCTCCCCAGTGCTTAGAACGGTGCTCGGCACACAGTAAGCGCTTAACGAATACCGACCTCATTATTACTATTACCCCAGCGCTAAGGACGGTGCTCGGCACATAGTGAGCGCTTAACGGCTACCGACCTCCTCATTATTACCCCAGTGCTTAGAACGGTGCTCGGCACATAGTAAGCGCTTAACAGATACCATCATTAGTATTATTATTACCTCTGAATAACTTTGCCTCTCCTTTGCCTGTTGTTAGTTTGTATGATGGTGATTGCTATTATGGCATCTGTTAATGCTTACTATGTGCCGAGCACCGTTCTAAGCGCTGGGGTGGATACAAGGTGATCAGGTTGTCCCCCGTGGGGCTCACGGTCTTCATCCCCGTTTTAGAAGTGAGGGAACTGAGGCAGAGAGAAGTGAAGTGGCCTGCCCAAAGTCACTCAGCAGACGAGCGACGGAGCCGGGATTAGAACCCACGACCTCTGACTCCCAAGCCCGGCCCGAGGCCTCGCCCCCTGCCCCTCTTCTCAGTTTCCCTGACCTGGGCTCCCAGGCTCTGTCCACTCAGTCAGTTGGTTAGTAGTATTTAGTGAGCGCTTACTATGTGCAGAGCACTGTACTAAGCGCTTGGGAGAAAACAATAATCAGACATTGGTATTTACTGAGCACCGACTGGGTGCAGAGTACTGTACTAAGCGCCTGGAAGAAAACGATAGTCGGTCATTGGTATTTATCGCGTGCTGACCGTGTGCAGAGCACTGTACTAAGCATTTGGGAGAGGACGGTAGTCAGTCGATGGTATTTATCGAGTGCTGACCGTGTGCAGAGCACTGTACTAAGCATTTGGGAGAGGACGGTAGTCAGTCAATGTCATTTATCGAGTGCTGACTGTGCTGAGCGCTTGTACTAAGCGCTTGGGAGAAAACAATAATCAGACATTGGTATTTATTGCGTGCTGACCGTGTGCAGAGCACTGTACAAGCATTTGGGAGAGGACGGTAGTCAGTCAATGGTATTTATTGAGTGCCGACTGTGTGCAGAGCACTGTACTAAGCGCTTGGGAGAAAACAATGATCAGACATTGGTATTTATTGAGCGCTGACGGTGGGCAGAACACCGTACCAAACGCTCGGCAGAGGACAATAGTCAGTCATTGGTATTTATTGAGCGCTGACGGTGTGCAGAGCACTGTACTAAGCGCTTGGCAGAGGACAGTAGTCAGTCATTGGTATTTATTGAGCGCTGACTGTGTGCAGAGCACCGAACTAAACGCTTGGCAGAGGACAACGGGGCAATAAACGGGCACATTCCCCGCCCACGGCGAGCTGACAGTCTAGAGGGGGGAGACGGACGTGAATAGAAAGAAAGAAATGAGGGATGCGGGCGTAAGCGGGTGCGGGGCTGGGAGGGGGGATGGAGACAGGGCAGACCCCGCTGGCATTTCGGACGAGGCTCCCGTTCCCGGCCAGGCCAGGGAACACACTGGGACGGGAGCGGGCGGGGTGCCCCCGGCCTGGCTCCAGGTTGGTGCCATCGTCTCGGGCTGCCCGGCGGGTCGGACCGCCCGGGCACGTTGGGGTGCAGGGGACGGTGCCCTGGGGACGCCGTGGCCCTGGCCTCCCGGGCCGGCGCCAGGTTCAGGGCCACCGCCTCGGGCTGCCCCGCGGCGGGGCATCTCCGCCCCCCCGGAGGGACACCCTGGGGATGGACCGGGCGGGAGCGACCCGTGCCCCTGGCTCCGTGTTCCAGGTTTATGCCATCATCTCGGCCCAGCTGTTTGTCACCGTGGGCATCATCGCCATCTTCACCTTTGTGTGAGTGCCTGGGCACCTGTGGGGGCGACGGGGGCGAGGGTGGGCCGGGGCTGGAGGCGGCGTCCAGGGGGCACCAGGAAGCGGGGTCTGGGAGCGCAGGGGTGGGTGGTTTGGGGGAGGAACGGGGGCAGAGCCTGGGGTAGGGGGGTTTGGGGGGGAAAAGGGGAGGCTCTGGGGCAGGACGGGGGCAGAATCGGAGGGGAAGAGGGCTTCTGGGCAGGGATCGGGGAGAGGGGCAGGACTCGGACGCCGTCTTCTCCTTCCACCCGCTCTCCGCAGGGAACCCGTCAACACCTTTGTGAAGAAGAATCGGGCCGTCTACTACGCGTCCTAGTGAGTGTCCGCCCCGTCCTCCCTCCCGCGCGCGGGGTGCCGGTTTGCGTCGTGTCTTCCGGCCTCAAATCCCTGCATCCCTCTAATAAAAATAATTCATAATAATAATGTTGGTATTCGTTAAGCGCTTACTATGTGCAGAGCACTGTTCTAAGCGCTTGGGGTAGATAGAGGGTCATCAGGTTGCCCCACATGAGGGTCGCAGTCTTAATCCCCATTTTACAGATGAGGGAACTGAGGCACAGAGAAGTGAAGTGACTTGCCCACAGTCACACGGCTGACAAGTGGCAGAGCCGGGAATCGAACCCATGACCTCTGACTCCTAAGCCCGGGCTCTTTCCACTGAGCCACGCTGCGTAATTAGGGTATTTGTTAAGCACTCATTATGTGCCGAGCACTGTTCTAAGCGCTGGGGGAAATATCAGGTCATCAGGTTGTCCCGTGTGGGGCTCACAGTCTTCATCCCCATTCTACAGATGAGGCCACTGAGGCACAGAGAAGTGAATTATAATAATAATGATGGTATTTGTGAAGCGCTTACTATGTGCCGAGCACCGTTCTAAGCGCTGGGATGGATCCGGGGTCATCAGGTTGTCCCACGTAGGGCTCCCAGTCTTCATCCCCATTTTCCAGATGAGGGAACTGAGGCCCAGAGAAGTGAAGTGACTTGCCTGAGGTCGCACGGCGGACAAGGGGCAGAGCCAGGATTAGAACCCATGGCCTTCTGACTCCCAGGCCCGGGCTCTAGCCATTACACCGTACTGTTTCCCTTGCCGCTCTAGACTGTGAGCTCGTCGTGGGCAGGGAATGAGTCTGTTTTCTGTTGTGCCGGACGCTTAGTACGGTGCTCTGCACGCAGTAAGCGCTCGATAAATACGATGGAATGAATGAATGTGCCGGACTGGCGGTTTCCATTCCTCCCCCGCCTTTCTTCGGCTTTAGCGGTTTTGAGTCCGTCCCCCCCCCCGCCCCTCCGGAGGCCTGCGCGTCCCCAGATCCTGGGGTCGACCGGAAGCGAATCCCGGGGTGGCGGGCCCCTCTCCGGCCCGGCATCTGGCCGGATTCCCCCTCTTTTCCCGGAGGCGGGAGGCGGGATTTGGGAGCCCGCGTGACTCTGTGCGGGCGTGTGACCCCCGAGCGTGTGCAGATGTGTACGGGTGACCCCGGGACGTGCTGCTGCTCTCAGCGTGTTGCCCGTGAGCGGCTCTGAGCGGGCTTGGCCACGCGAGCGGCTCTGAGCGTGTGCGGCCCTGAGCGTGTTCTCAAGCATGTTTGGCCCTGAGCGTGTGCGGCCCTGAGCGTGTTCTCAAGCGTGTGCGGCCCTGAACGCATGTTTAGCCCTGAGCATGTGCAGCCTCAAATGTGTGCATCCCTGAGCGTGTTCTCAAGCATGTACGGCCCTGAGCGTGTGCAGTCTCAAGCGTGTGCGGCCCTGAGCGTGTTCTCCAGCATGTACGGCCCTGAGCGTGTGCAGTCTCAAGCGTGTGCATCCCTGAGCGTGTTCTCCAGCGTGTGCGGCCCTGAGCGTGTGCAGCCTCGAGCGTGTGCGGCCGTGAGCGTGTTCTCAAGCACGTTCTGCCCCGAGCGTGTGCAGTCTCAACCATGTGCGGCTCTGAGCGTTCCTTCATTCCATTGTACTTATTGAGCGCTTACTGTGTGCAGAGCCCTGGACTAAGCGCTTGGGCCAGTACACTACAGCGTGGCTCAGTGGAAAGAGCCCGGACTGGGGAGTCAGAGGTGGTGGGTTCTAATCCCGCCTCCACCGCCTGTCAGCTGGGTGACTTTGGGCAAGTCACTTCACTTCTCTGGGCCTTGATTCCCTCACCTGTAGAACTGGGATGAAGACTGTGAGCCCCACGGGGGACAACCTGATCACCTTCTATCCCCCCCCCAGCGCTTAGAACAGTGCTTCGCACATAGTAAGCACTTAACAAACCCCATCGTTATTATTTATTTATAATAATAATAAATAAGGTGGTATTTGTTAAGCGCTTACTGTGCGCCAGGCACTGTGCTAAATGCCGGGGGTGGATACGAGCAAATCTGGTCGGTCACAGTCCCCGTCCCACGTGGGGCTCACCGTCTTAATCCTCATTTCCCGGATGAGGGAACCGGGGCACGGAGAAGTGAAGTGACTTGCCCGAGGTCACACGACGGACAAGTGGCGGAGCCGGGATTCGAACCCATAACCTTCTAACTTCGAGGCCCGGGCTCTACCCACTAGGCCATGCCCACAGCGAGCTGACAGTCTAGAGGGGGAGGCTCAGTGTGGGCAGGCCTCCCGGAGGAGGCGAGCTCTCAGGAGGGCTTGGAAGAGGGGAAGGGAGCCGGTCTGGCGGCGGTGAGGAGGGAGGGCCTGGTCGGGCAGGGGGCTTTGTCCGGGTTGGGGGTGGGCTAGGTTTGGGGGAGACCCCTCACCCCCAAATCCGTTTCTCCCCACAGTGCCGTGTTCTTCGGGACGTACATGACTCTGGTTTGCTGCCAGGGGCCTCGGTGAGCCCCGGGCGAGGGGCCGGAGGGCAGGGGCAGGGGCGGCGGGGGTCTCGGGGGGCGGCCGCAGGGTCTCCGGCCGGGGGCGGGGGTCCTCGGGGACCTGTGGGGAGGGGGCAGCCGGGGACCTCCGGCCTCCGCCCCACCCGCCCCCGCGACTGGGACCCGGAACCGTTTAGCCTTTCCCCCAGCTGGGCCCGGGGACCACCCTCCCCCTCGCTGGAGCCGGGCACCACTCACCCTCCCCCGGCTGGGCCCCGGCACCACCTCCCCTCCCCCTCCACTGGAGCCGGGCACCACCTCCCCTCTTCCACCTGAAGCCAGGGACCACCTACCCTCCCCAGCTGGAGCCGGGCACCACTCACCCTCCCCCGGCTGGGCCCCGGCACCACCTGCCCTCCCGCTCTACTGGAGCCGGGCACCACTCGGCCTCCCCCAGCTGGGCCCTGGCACCACCTCCCCTCCCCCTCCACTGGAACCGGGCACCACCTCCCCTCCCCCTCCACTGGAACCGGGCAGCACTTACCCTCTCCCAGCTGGACCTGGGCACCACCTCCTCTCCCCCTCTACTGGAGCCAGGCACCACTTAGCCTTTCCCAGCTGGGGCCTGGCACCTCCTACCTTCCCCCTCAGCTGGTGCGGGGCACCACCTCCCCTCCCCCAGCTGGAGCTGGGAACCATCGAAGCCTCCTAACCGGAACCAAGCGCCACCTCCCCTCCCCCTCGACTGGAGCCGGGCACCGCTTACCCTCTCCCAGCCGGGGCCGGGCACCACCTAACCTCCCCCTCGGCTGGAGCCGGGCACCGCCTCCCCTCCCCCAGCTGGAGCCGGGCACCACCTGCCCCCCTGCAGGGTCCGGGTCCGGGCTGAGGGGAGCGAAGCCCAGCGATGGCCGCCCCCTCCCCGCAACCTGGCCCCTTGACCTCTCCCCGGGCTCTTTTCTCCCGTCTCCAGGCGCCGCTTCCCCTGGAACATCATCCTCCTGTCCATCTTCGTGAGTCCGGCCCTGCCCCGTCCGTGCCCCGTCCGCTCCGCCGCCCCCGCTGGACCCCCTCCACCCTGCCCGGGGCGGGACGCGGGGGAGCGGGAGCTTCTGGGGAGATGCTCGGGGAGGACAGCTTGGGGCTCATCACCCTAAGGATAACGCTGGTATTTGTTAAGCGCCCGCTGGGTGCCGAGCACTGTTCTAAGCGCTGGGGTAGCTCCCGGGCCATCAGGTTGTCCCCCGTGGGACTCGCAGTCTTCATCCCCATTTTGCAGGTGAGGGAACTGAGGCCCAGAGAAGCGAAGCGGCTTGCCCGAGGTCACCCAGCGGACAAGTGGCGGAGCCGGGATTAGAACCCGCACCCTCTGACTCCCGAGCCCGGGCTCTAGCCACTAAGCCGCGCTACGGCGCTCGTTCAGCGCTTCCTACGTGCCGGGCACTGAACTGAGCGCTCGGGTGGATCCGAGCTAATGGGGTCGGGCACGGTTCCCGTCCCACGTGCGGCTCACGGTCTCGGGAGGAATGAGGGGGGCGTCGGATCCCCATTTTCCACATGCGGGAACTACCCGAATTCCTGCCGTCGGGTTTTCCCACCCGTCAATCGGGATTCCATCCATTCCCCGGCCCCAGCCCGTTTTTCCCCTCCCCTACCATAAGGCGCTCCTTCCCCTTTCATTCCTTCATTCCTTCCTTCATTCAGTCGTATTTATTGAGCGCTTACTATGTGCGGAGCGCTTTCCCCCTTTTCATCTTCTCCCTTTCTCTCTCTCCCTTCTCATCCCCACTCCAGACTCTGGCCATGGGCTTTATGACGGGTACTATAGCCAGGTAAGTAAGAGTAATAGTACTTAGTAATCGCTTACCGGGTGAAGAGGACTGTACTAAGCGCTGGGAGAGAATACACAGGAATTAGACAGTCGTACTTAGCGCTTACCGTGTGCAGAGGAATGTACTTCCTATCTACTTGTTTTGTTTCATTCATTCATTCATTCAATAGTATTTATTGAGCTCTTACTCTGTGCTAGAGCACTGTACTAAGCGCTTGGAATGGACAAATCGGTAACAGATAGAGACGGTCCCTGCCCTTTGACGGGTTTACGGTCTAATCGGGGGAGACGGACGGACGAAAACAATAGCAGTAAATAGGATCGAGGGGATGTACGTCTCATTAAAAGAGTAGCAAATAAATAGAATCAAGGTGATGTACATCTCATTAACAAAATAAATAGGGTAATGAAAATATATACAATTGTCTCCCCCCCTCCTAATAACAATAATAATAATGTTGGTATTTGTTAAGCGCTTACTATGTGCCAAGCGCTGTTCTAAGGGCTTGGGTAGATACAAGAGAAGCAGCGTAGCGCAGTGGAAAGAGCACGGGCTTTGGAGTCAGGGCTCATGAGTTCGAATCCCAGCTCTGCCACTTGTCAGCTGTGTGACTGTGGGCAAGTCACTTAACTTCTCTGGGCCTCAGTTCCCTCATCTGTAAAATGAGGATTAAGACTGTGAGCCCCACGTGGGACGACCTGATTCCCCTGTGTTTACCCCAGCGCTTAGAACAGTGCTCTGCACATAGTAAGCACTTAACAAATACCCACATTATTATTATTATTATTATTACAAGGTCATCAGGTTGTGCCACATGGGGCTCGCCGTCTTCATCCCCATTTTCCGGATGAGGTCACTGAGGCCCAGAGAAGTGACCTGTCCAAAGTCACCCGGCTGATACGAGGCAGAGGCGGGATTAGAACCCACGACCTCTGACTCCCAAGCCCGGGCTCTTGGCACCGAGCCACGCCCCGCGTCCCTGGTCCTCGGGCAGAATCCCCGTCCCGCGGGTGGGGGAGAACGGGTATTGGCTCCCCATTTTGCAGATGAGGAAACCGAGGCCCAGAGAAGTGATGGGACTCAGGCGACCCAGCGGAGGCGGGATGAGAACCCGGGTCCCTTGACTCTGCGGGCTCCCTCGGGACGGGGGAGGGCGGTGGGGCTGGGGTGCTGACCCCCCGCCCCCCGCCGCCCTCAGCATGTACAGCACCAAGGCCGTCCTCCTGTCCATGCTCATCACTGCCATCGTCGCCGTGATCGTCACCATCTTCTGCTTCCAGACCAAGGTGAGGGGGAGCGGGAGGCGGAGCGGGACCCCGCCGGCCCCCCGGGGGGAGGGGACGGAGCCCTGAACGCCTCCTCCTGCAGGTTGACTTCACCTCGTGCGCCGGGCTCTTCTGCGTGCTGGGCATCGTCGTCATGGTGACGGGCATCATCACGGCCATCGTGCTTTCCTTCAAATACGTGAGTGGCGACCCCCGCCCCCAACCCCCACCACCCCCCGCGCAGCCGCGGGATTGTCCTTCAAATACAGAATCATCACGGCAGGTGTTAAGCGCTTACGAGGTGCCAGGCTCGTAGGAAACTAACTCTCTTCCCCCCTTCCAAGCCCTCCTGAGTGCTCACCTCCTCCAGGAGGCCTTCCCACACTGAGCCCTCCCTTTCCCTCTGTTCCCCCCCGCCCGCTGCTCTTCCCCCTTCCCCTCAGCACTGTGCATATCTGTATATATTATTTCATTCATTCAATAGTATTTATTCATTCATTCATTCATTCAATAGTATTTATTGAGTGCTTACTATGTGCAGAGCACTGTACTAAGCGCTTGGAGTGAACAAGTCGGCAACAGATACAGTCCCTGCCGTTTGATGGGCTTACAGTCTAATCGGGGGAGACGGACAGATGAGAACGATAGCGATAAATAGAGTCGAGGGGAAGAACATCTCGTAAAAACAGTGGCAACTAAATAGAATCGAGGCGATGTACAATTCATTAACAAAATAAATAGGGTAACGAAAATATATACAGTTGAGCGGACGAGTACGGTGCTGTGGGGATGGGAAGGGAGAGGTGGAGGAGCAGAGGGAAAGGGGGAAAAGAGCGTTTAGCAGCGGAGAGGTGAAGGGGGGGTGGTAGAGGGAGTAGAGGGAGAAGGGAGCTCGGTCTGGGAAGGCCTCTCGGAGGAGGTGAGTTTTAAGTAGGGTTTTAAAGAGGGGAAGAGAATCAGTTTGGCGGAGGTGAGGAGGGAGGGCGTTCCGGGACCGCGGGAGGACGTGGCCCCGGGGATGACGGCGGGACGGGCGAGACCGAGGGACGGCGAGGAGGTGGGCGGCGGAGGAGCGGAGCGTGCGGGGTGGGCGGTAGAAAGAGAGAAGGGAGGAGAGGTAGGAAGGGGCGAGGTGATGTGGAGCCTTGAAGCCTAGAGTGAGGAGTTTTTGTTCGGAGCGGAGGTCGATAGGCAACCGCCGGAGTTGTTTAAGAAGGGGAGTGACACGCCCAGATCGTTTCTGCGGGAAGATGAGCCGGGCAGCGGAGTGAAGAATAGACCGGAGCGGGGCGAGAGAGGAGGAAGGGAGGTCAGAGAGAAGGCTGACACGGTAGTCTAGCCGGGATATCACGAGAGCCCGTAGCAGTAAGGTAGCCGTTTGGGTGGAGAGGAGAGGGCGGATCTTGGCGATATTGTAGAGGTGAAACCGGCGGGTCTCGGTAACGGATAGGACGCGTGGGGTGAACGAGAGAGACGAGTCAAGGATGACACCGAGATCGCGGGCCCGAGAGACGGGAAGGATGGTCGTGCCATCCACGGTGATAGAGAAGTCTGGGAGAGGACCGGGTTCGGGAGGGAAGATGAGGAGCTCAGTCTCGCTCGTGTTGAGTTTTAGGTGGCGGGCCGACATCCAGGTGGAGACGTCCCGGAGGCGGGAGGAGATGCGAGCCCGAAGGGAGGGGGAGAGGACAGGGGCGGAGATGTAGATCTGCGTGTCATCTGCGTAGAGATGGTTGTCGAAGCCGTGAGAGCGAATGAGTTCACCGAGGGAGTGAGTGTAAATGGAGAACAGAAGAGGGCCGAGAACTGACCCTTGAGGAACTCCAACGGTTAAAGGATGGGAGGGGGAGGAGGCGCCAGCGAAGGAGACCGAGAAGGACCTGCCAGAGAGGTGAGAGGAGAACCGGGAGAGGACGGAGTCCGTGAAGCCGAGGTGAGATAAGGTGTGGAGGAGGAGGGGACGGTCGACGGTGTCAAAGGCAGCAGAGAGGTCAAGGAGGATCAGAATGGAGTAGGAGCCATCGGATTTGGCAAGAAGGAGGTCACGGGTGACCTCAGAGAGAGCAGTCTCGGTAGAGCGGAGGGGACGGAAGCCAGATCGGAGGGGGTCCGGGAGAGAATGGGAGTTAAGGAATTCTAAGCATCGATCGTAGACGACTCGTTCTAGGATCTTGGAAAGGAAGGGTAGTAGGGAGATAGGGCGATAACTGGAGGGGGAAGTGGGGTCGAGAGCGGGTTTTTTTAGGACGGGGGAGACGTGGGCATGTTTGAAGGCAGCGGGGAAGGAGCCATTGGAGATCGAGTGGTTAAAAATAGAAGTTAAGGAAGGTAGGAGGGCAGGTGCAGAGCACTGGACTAAGCGCTTGGAAAGGACAATTCGGCAACAGATAGAGACCGTCCCTGCCCGTCGTCGGGCTTACATTTATTACCCTATTTATTTTGTTAATGAGGTGTCTATCTCTATGATTCTATTTATCTTGATGACGTGGTCTTCTTTTGTTCTGCTCTGCCGTCTGTCTCCCCCGTTTAGACCGGGAGCCCGACGTTGGGCAGGGATTGTCCGTTGCGGAACTGTCCGTTCCAAGCGCTTAGTCCACTGCTCTGCACATAGTAAGCGCTCAATAAATACTATCGAATGAATGAATACTGAGGGCCGGGGTGGATCCAAGCAAATGGGGTTGGACCCAGTCCCTGCCCAATACTTGAGCCATTCCCCCGCCCCTTCCCTGCCCCTCTCCCGTCTCCGCCGTGGGCACTCGGCGGCCGCTCCTTCCCGGGGCCCGGCGTCACCCACCCCCAGCCCCGCCGAAGGCCCGGCCCTGGCCGGGTCGTCATGATGACGAGAGTATTTGTTAAGCGCTGACTATGTGCCAAGCGCTGGGGTAGGTCCGGGGTCATCGGGTTGTCCCATGAGGGGCTCACGGTCTTAATCTCCATTTGACAGATGAGGTCACCGAGGCACAGAGAAGTGAATTATAATTATAATCGTAACGATGGTATTTGTGAAGTGGTAACTGTGTACCAAGCACTGTTCTAAGCACTGGGATAGATACAGGGTCAGCAGGTTGTCCCACGTGGGGCTCACGGTCTTAATCCCCATTTTACTGATAAGGTCACTGAGGCACAGAGAAGTGACCTCCTTCTTGCCAAATCCAATGGCTCCTACTTTCTCCTAATCCTCCTCGACCTCTCAACTGCCTTTGACCCTGTCGACCGTGCCCTTCTCCTCCACACCTTATCTCACCTCGCCTTCTCGGACTCAGTCCTCTCCCGGTTCTCCTCTTATCTCTCCGGCCGGTGGTTCTCGGTCTCCTTGGCGGGCTCCTCCTCCCCCTCCCATCCCCAACTGTCGGAGTACCTCAAGGGTTCAGTTCTCGGCCCTCTTCTGTTCTCCATCTACACTCACTCCCTCGGCGAACTCATTCCCTCTCACGGCTGCAACTCTCATCTCTACGCAGATGACACCCAGATCTACATCTCGGCCCCTGTCCTCTCCCCCTCCCTTCGGGCTCGCATCTCCTCCCGCCTCCGGGACGTCTCCACCTGGATGTCTGCCCGCCACCTAAAACTCAACACGACCAAAACTGAGCTCCTCATCTTCCCTCCCGAGCCCTGTCCTCTCCCTGACTTCCCCGTCACCGTGGACGGTACGACCGTCCTTCCCGTCCCTCGGGCCCGCGACCTCGGTGTCATCTTCGACTCGGCTCTCTCGTTCACCCCACACGTCCGATCCGTCACCGACACCTGCCCGTCTCACCTTTATAATATCGCCAAGTTCCGCCCTTTCCTCTCCACCCAAACGGCTACTTTACTGGCTCTCGTGATATCCCGCCTGGATTATCGTGTCAGCCTTCTCTCCGATCTCCCTTCCTCCTCTCTGGCCCCGCTCCAGTCTATTCTTCACTCCGCTGCCCGGCTCATCTTCCCGCAGAAACGCTCTGGGCCTGTCACTCCCCTTCTTAAAAACCTCCAGTGGTTGCCTATCGACCTCTGCACGAAACAAAAACTTCTCACTCTAGGCTTCGAGGCTCCCCATCCCCTCGCCCCCTCCTACCTCTCCTCCTTTATCTTTTTCTCCCGCCCACCCCGCAGGCTCCGCTCCTCTGCCGCCCACCTCCTCGCCGTCCCCCGTTCTCGCCTGTCCCGCCGTCGACTCCTGGCCCACGTCCTCCCGCGGTCCCGGAACGCCCTCCCTCCTCACCTCCGCCAAACTCATTCTCGTCCCTTCTTCAAAGCCCTACTGAGAGGTCACCTCCTCCGAGAGGCCTGCCCACACTGAGCTTCCCCTTTTCCCTCTGCTCCCTCTCTACCCCCCCTTCCCCTCCCCTCAGCTAAGCCCTCTTTCCCCCCCTTTCCCCCTGCTCCTCCCCCTCTCCCTTCCCCTCCCCTCCGCATTGGGCTCATTTGTCTATATTTTTATTCCCCTATTTATTTTGTTAATGAGGTGTCCATCCCCTTCATTCTATTTATCGTGATTATGTTGTCTTGTTTTTGTCTGTGTACCCCGATTAGACCGTGAGCCTGTCGTTGGGCAGGGACGGTCTCTAGTTGTTGCCGAATTGTATATGCCAAGCGCTTAGTACAGTGCTCTGCACATAGTAAGCGCTCAGTAAATACTATTGAATGAATGAATGAATGAAGTGACTTGCCCAAGGTCACACAGCAGACAAGTGGCAAAGTTGGGATTAGAACCCACGACCTCTGATTTCCAAGCCCGGGCTTTTGCCGCTAAGCCACTGGGAGCCCACTGGGGGGCGGAGATTATCTCTACTGCTGTACTGTACTTTTCCCCAAGCGCTTAGTACAGTGCACTGCACATAGGAAAAGCTCCATAAATAAGATTGAATGAATGAATGAATGAGACAGAGACAGGGAGAATGGGCCAGGTTTGTGGGCAGGGAACGTGTCTGTCTACTGTTGTTGTCCTCCCTCAAGCGCTTAGGCCAGTGCTCTGCGCACAGTCAGCGCTCAATAAATACGATTGAATGAATGACCGAAGAGGTGTGGACCGTGTAGTTGTGAAGCATCCTGCCCTAGTGGACAGATCCCGGGCCTGGGAGTCAGAAGGACCTGGGTTCTAATCCCGGCTCCGCCACTTCCCTGCTGTGTGACCTTGGGCAAGTCACCTCACTTCTCTGGGCCTCAGTTTCCTCATCTGTGAGCCCCACCATGGACAAGGGACTGGGTCCAACCCCATTGGCTTGGATCCACCTCAGTGCTTAGTACAGCGCCAGGCACACACTAAGCAGTTCACACGTGCCACAGTTATTAGGATAGAGCCCGGGCCTGGTTGTCAGAGGGTCATGGGTTCTAATCCTGCCTCCGCCACTTGTCTGCTGAGTGACTCTGGGCCAGCCACTTCACTTCTCCGGGCCTCGGTTCCCTCATCCGTCAAATGGGGATGAAGACTGGGAGCCCCACGTGGGACAATCTGATCGCTTTGTATCCACCGCAGCGCTGAGAACGGGGCTTGGCACGTAATCAGCGCTTAACGACGACCATCATTATTATTATTATCATTATGATCATTCTTTTTCTGGGTCTCAGTTGACCGCCTCTGTAAAATGGGGAGGGAGACTGTGAGCCCCACGTGGTTTGGATTGGCTTGGATGCCCCCCCCCCCAGCGCCTGGCACATAGTAAGCGCTAAACAAATACCATTATTATTATTATTATTATTATTAATAATAATACTAAGCTGTGTGACTCTCCGTCCTCCCCCGCAGGTGTACTGGCTGCACATGCTATACGCAGCAATAGGCGCCATTGCCTTCACCCTGGTAAGTGCGCGACTACCCAACCCCCGACCCCTGACCCCCCGAGGCCCTGAGACCCTCCCCCTCCCCCTCCGCCAGGCTCGGGGGGCGGGGCCCGGCCGGCGGCCGCCGCCCTGATTGGACAGGTGGGGAGGGGCGGGGCCCTGCCTGCGGCAGCCGCCCTAATTGGTCAGGAAGGGAGTGAAGGGGCGGGGCCCTGATGGCGGTAGCCGCCCTGATTGGACGGGTGGGGAAGGGCGGGGCCAGGCCGGCGGCCACCGCCCTCGTTGCCCGGGAGGGGCGGGGCCCTGATGGCGGGCCGCCGCCCTGATTGGTCAGGAAGGGAGTGAAGGGGGCGGGGCCCTGATGGCGGCCGTCGCCCTGATTGGTCAAGAGGGGCGCCCTGCTTGGTCAGGAGGGAAGGGGCGGGGCCCGCCCGGCGGCCGCAGCCCTGATTGGACGGGTAGGGAGGAGCGGGGCCCTGCCGGCGGCGGCCGCCGCCCTGATTGGTCAGGAAGGGAGTGAAGGGGCGGGGCCCTGCCGGCGGCCGCCACCCTGATTGGAAAGGAGGGGATGGGGGGCGCTCTGATTGGAGGGAAGGGGCAGAACCCTGCGGAGGGGGCGGGGCTTACAGAGGCCTGCGGCCAGAGAAGGGGCGGGAGCCGTGGGAGGGGGGGAGATCTGGGGAAGCCCCTCCCCATGGGGGCGGGGCTTACATGGTCCTGAGGAGGGGCGGGGCTTAGAGAGCCCCTCCTTCATTCAGTCGTTATTTATTGAGCGCTGGCTACGTGCTGAGCACTGTCCTAAGCGCTTGGAATGGACAGTTCAGCCCCACATAGAGACCGTCCCTGCCCAACGACGGGCTCACGGTCTAATCCGGGGAGACAGATGGCAGAGCAAAACAGAACAAAACAAAAACGAGACAACATTCAATAATAATAATAATAATAGCGTTGGTATTCGTTAAGCGCTTACTATGTGCAGAGCACTGTTCTGAGCCCCGGGGGAGCTCCAGGGTCATCAGGTGGTCCCACGTGAGGCTCCCAGTCTTCATCCCCATTTGACAGATGAGGTCACTGAGGCCCAGAGAAGTCAAATGACTCGCCCACGGTCCCCCGGCTGACAAGTGGCGGAGCCGGGGATTCAAACCCGTGACCTCTGACTCCCAAGCCCGGGCTCTTTCCACTGAGCCACGCTGCTTCCCATAATAATAATGGTATTTATTGAGCGCTCGCTCTGTGCAGGGCACTGTACTAAGCGCTTGGAATGGACCGTTCGGCAACAGTTAGAGACCGTCCCTGCCCAATGAGGGGCTCACGGTCTAGCCGGGGGGAGACAGACGGCAGAGCGAAAGAGAACCAAACAAAAACCAGACAACATCATCAAGATCAACGGAATGAAGGGGACGGACGCCTCATTCACAAAATAAATAGGGGAATAAATAATATAGACAAATGAGCACAGTGCTGAGGGGGAAGGGGAGCAGAGGAAAAGAGGAGGCTCAGGTGAGCTCTCAGGAGGGCTTGGAAGAGGGGAAGATGACTCGCCCGGTGCACGGGGCTCTCTGAGTTTTTGGCGCAGGCAGGGTCTCGTCGCGTGTCTGGTCTGGTCCGGTTCTGTCCGGTCCTGTCCGGTCCGGTCCAGTCCGGCCCCACGTGGTCCCCGGTTGTCGTGTGTCCCCCCCCCCACCCCCCACCCCTGCGCCCCGCAGTTCCTGGCCTACGACACGCAGCTGATCCTGGGCAACCGTAAGCACACCATCAGCCCCGAGGACTACATCACCGGCGCCATCCAGATCTACACCGACATCGTCTACATCTTCACCTTCCTCCTGCAGATCGTGGGGCGGGACTGAGGCCCGCGGCCCCCGCCCCCCGACCCCCCGACCCCCCGACCCCCGTGCAGGGCCGGGGTCACCGGGCCTGGTCGGGTGGCGGGGGGGGGGGGAGCCCCCCTCTGGCATCTCCCCCAGCCCCCCTCCGCTCCTCCTTTCCCCAGACAGAAGCCCCCGCCCCACAGGACCGAGGGAAAGGGAAAACCATCACCCCGCCTTACTTCCTGTCCTCAGTTTCCCCCCCTCCCCAGAGGGCCCTATCGGCCGGAATCGCGTCCATCCCCCGGGCCGGGGCCGGGGGTCTCGCCGCGGTCCCTAAGGGGGGGATTGGGGGAGAGGAAGCCGCCACCAGAGGGAAACACCTCATCCCGGCCTAACGCAACCGACTGTCCTCCGGCCCCCGTCCGTCCCGGCCCCGACCCCTTGCCGGCCACCCCCGGGGTGCCTAACGCCCGGCCGTGGGCGCCGGTGGCTGTATGGATATTATCGAGTGCCTTAAATTGGGGGTCGGGAGAGGGGGGCCGGGCCGGGACCCGTCCCTCGGCTGCGGAAGCGGAAGATTCCGCGCAGACCCCTGCGCCGCCGACCAGGCCGGACGGCAAAATCGACAAAGGGCCTCGGCCCGGGCACGATGAAAACTCTGTAACGGATGCTACGTCCACCCTCCTCTTCGTCTACCCTCCGGGCTCTGGCTTTTTCTCTCGGCCTCGGGGCGAGGACGCTGGAGATGGGCCTGGGGGAGGATTTCCGCTTCTTCAAACGGGGGGGCCGGGCGGGAGGGTGATAACAATAATAATAACGATAATAACGACGGTGTTTGTTAAGCGCTTACTATGGGCCAAGCGCTGTTCTAAGCGCTGGGGGGAGATCCGAGGTCATCTGGTTGTCCCCCGTGGGGGTCCCCGTCTTCTTCATCCCCCTTTGACAGATGAGGGAACTGGGGCGCAGAGAAGTGAAGCGGCTTGCCCAGGGTCACACAGCGGACAGGTGGCGGAGCCGGGATCGGAACCCACGTCCTCTGACTCCCAAGCCTGGGCTCTTTCTGAGGGTGCCCTCTTTGGAGAAGCAGGGTGGCTCAGTGGATAGAGCCCGGGCCCGGGAGTCGGAAGGACCTGGGTTCTAATCCCGGCTCCGCCGCGTGTCTGCTGTGTGAGCCTGGACAGGTCACTTAATTTCTCTGCGCCTCAGTGCCCTCATCTGTCAACTAGGGAGTAAAAGTAATGACGCTATTTGTTAAGCGCTTACTACGTGCCGGATACTGTACTAAGCGCTGGATTAAGACTCTGAATCGTATGTCAGACAAGGGACGGTGTCCAATCCGATCAGCTAATAATAATAATAATAATGTTGGTATTTGTTAAGCGCTTACTATGTGCCAAGCACCGTTTTAAGCGCTGGATGTATCTACCCCAGCGCTTAAAAGAGTGCTTGACGCATAGTAAGAGCAAAACCGTTATTATTCTTATCACTATTACTACTAGAGAAGCAGTGGATAGAGCTCAGGCTTGGGAGTCAGAGGTCGTGGGTTCTAATCCCGGCTCAGCCGCTTGTCGGCTGCGTGACTTCGGGCCGGTCACTTCACTTCTCTGGGTCTCAGTTCCCTCATCTGTCAAATGGGGATGAAGACTTGGGAGCCCCGCGGGGGACAACCTGATCCTCCCCAGCGCTTAGAACAGTGCTTTGCACACAGTGAGCGCCTAACAAATGCCATCCCTATTATTATAGTTAATATTATCCCTGAATTGCACCTGCATTTCACATTGATACGGGCAGTTTCCAGCATGGGAATGAACCCCCCGCCTCCCTCTCTCCTCCATTTTCCACCAGCAGGTCGTGGACCTTGGGGTCTCTTAATTAAGAGATTAATTACGTGAAATTAAGCCCCGGGTGCCTGCGTCCCTCCTGCGCCGTCCAAACTCTCGGACAGAGCGGTGCGGCCCAGTGGGAGGAACCCGGGCCCGAATTCCGATCTCCCCTCTGCCTCTTGTCTGCTGCGCGACCTTGGGCAGGTCACTTCCCTTCTCCGGGCCTCAGTCGCCTCCTCCGTAAAATGGGGACCGAGGCCGTGTCCGGCCCGATTAACTTGTATCGATCCCGGCGCTTAGTACGGTGCCTGGCGCAGACTAAACCCTTAACAAATACCGTAAATGTCACTTCACTTCCCTGTGCCTCAATTATTTTATCTGTAAAATCGGAATTAGGACTACGAGTTCTAGGTGGGAGGGGGACTGGGTCCAACCTGATTATACCTTGTGTCAATCCCCGCACCTGGCATAGAGTAAACCCTTCCCAAATATCATAAAAGAGTCGCTAGATTTCTCCGTGTCTCACCTTACCTGTAAAATAAGGATTAAGACTATGAGTCGGATGTGGGACAGGGACCGCGTCCGACCTGATTCATCTGTATCAGTCCCAGCGCTTAGTACAGTGCCTGGCACGTAGTAAACCCTTAACAAATAACCATAAAAGAGTCACTTCTCTGGGCCTCAATTACTTAAGCAGGGCTTGGGAGTCAGAAGTCGTGGGTTCTAATTCCGCCCCCGCCACTGGTCTACTGTGTGGCCTTGGGCAAGTCACTTCACTTTTCTGTGCCTCAGTTCCCTCATCTGTAAAAAGGGGATAAAGACGGTGAGCCCTACATGGGACAACCTGATGACCTTGTATCTCCCCCCAGCGCTTAGAACAGTGCTCGGCACATAGTAAGCGCTTAACAAATACCATCATTATTATCATTATTATCTGTAAAATAGGGACTAAGACTTCGGTGTGTAGGACAGGGACTGTGTCCATCCCTGATTAGCTTGAATCCACCCCGGCGCTTAGTAGAGTGTCTGGCGCTGTACCGCGAAGAGGCTAATAAAGACCAGAACTAACATAAAGCGCTTAGTGCAGTGCTCTCACACAGTAAGC
Organism: Ornithorhynchus anatinus; assembly: GCF_004115215.2. NCBI lineage: Eukaryota > Metazoa > Chordata > Mammalia > Monotremata > Ornithorhynchidae > Ornithorhynchus > Ornithorhynchus anatinus. The sequence continues at coordinate 180,324,461 of NC_041728.1, read as the reverse complement.
GCTCAGTAAATACGACCGAATGAATGAATGACTAGCGTAGAGGGCGGCGCAGGCTTTATTTCCCAGCCGGGCGCCCCCTGGTGGAGGCGGCGAGAACGGCGAGGGGGGGAAGCTGCTCGCGCGCGGCCGCGTGACCTGGTCACGCGAGGCGAAGGGGGGGGGGAACGGCACACCCGCCCCCCCCGCCTGTCCGTCACCCTGCCACAGGCCCCGCCCCTTCCGGTCCCACCTGTCAGTCACCCCACCCGCTCTAGCCCCACCTGTCGGTCATCCCGCCACCGGCCCCGCCCCTTCCGGTCCCACCTATCAGTCACCCTACCTGTCAGTCACCCCGCCCGCTCCATCCCCACCTGTCGGTCACCCCGCCACCGGCCCCTCCCCTTCCGGTCCCAGCTGTCAGTCACCCCGCCGCAGGCCTCGCCCCTCCCGGCCTGAAGTTGGGCCTTGGCTGGGCTGGGGGGCAGGGGGGCTGGGGGGCAGGGGGGCTGGGGGGCAGGGGGCTGGGGCCAGGGCTGGGCTTGGGCAAGGAGAGCTGGGGCGGGGCTGGGCTGGGCTGGGCTAGGGGGCAGGGGTCGTGCCCGAGTCCCGGGCCATGTATCGCTGGCGCTCGTAGGCGCCCGTGTTTGACGCCCGCATGTTCTGCCGCGCCCGGAGCTGCTTGGCCCGGTTCCGGTCCACTTGGCGCTTGGTGAAGACGAAGAGGAGGATGCCGCACGGAAAGCCGATGGCCCTGGGGGGATCCGATCGGAATCGTAACCGCGATGGAAAGAGCCCGGGCTTGGGAGTCGCAGGTCGCGGGGTCTGATCCCCGCTCCGCCACGCGTCAGCTCTGGGACTCTGGGCAAGTCACTTGACTTCTCTGGGCCTCAGTGACCTCATCTGTAAAGTGGGGATGAAGACCGGGAGCCCCACGTGGGACACCCTGATGACCACCTATCTCTCCCTGTGCTTAGAACAGTGCTTGGCACATAGTGAGCACTTAACAATACCATCATCATTATTATTATTACCTCATCTGTAAATGGGGATGAAGACCGGGAGCCCACGTGGGACAACCTGATGCCCTTGTATCGCCCCCAGCTCTTAGAACAGTGCTTGGCACATAGTAAGGGCTTGACAAATACCATCATTATTATCATTAATGGTATTTGTTAAGCCCCTGCTATCTGTCAGGCACTGTTCTAAGCACTGGGGTAGGTACTGTAAGCCCATCGATGGGCAGGGACTGTCTCTATCTGTTGCCTAATTGTACATTCCAAGTGCTCAGTACAGAGCTCTGCGCATAGTAAGCGCTCAATAAATACTATTGATGAATAAATGATACAAGACGATTGGGCTAGACCCAGTCCCTGTCCCACATGGGGCTCCCAGTCTTCATCCTCACTTGACAGATGAGGTCCCTGAGGCCCAGAGAAGCGAAGTGACTCGCTTAAGTTCGCACAGCAGAAGAGTGGCAGAGCCGCGTTTAGAACCCAGGTCCTTCTGTCTCCCTAGGCCGTGCCGATGGGACAGACGGACACGCATACAGGCGTGCTGTGCCACCGTGGGAGGCGGGGCACGGTGGTCCCCCCGCAAGCAGACCCCTGTTCCTCAGTCGCCCGTCCACCCCGGCACGGTCCACCCCCGGCACGGCCCACCCGGGGGCCGGTGGTCCCCAGGATGCCGCTCGGGGCCCGGACACCCCGTGGGGCCGGCGGCGGAGCGGGACTCACCAGGCCAGACCCACGGGCCTCATGGGGTTCTTGGCCGTCTTCTGGGGGATGTACTCCAGCCCGGGGGGCAGCCGTCCGGGCTCCGCTTGACCCCGCGGGGCTCCGGCGCGGCCGTGGACGGGGCGCGGTCCGGGGCGGGCGGTCCGGCGGGCTGCGGCCCCCGAGAGGATCCCTACAGAGATCAACGGGGGACCCGGGTTCTGATCCAGCTCCGAGAAGCGGCACGGCGTGGTGGATAGAGCACGGGCCTGGGAGTCAGAAGGTCATGGGTTCTAATCCTGGCTCCAGCCCTTAATAATAACGATGGTCTCCGTTAAGCGCTTACTATGTGCCGGGCACCGGGGGAGATACGAGGTCATCGGGTTGTCCCTCGTGAAACGCACATTCTTTATCCCCATTTTCCAGATGAGGTCACTGAGCCACAGAGAAGTGAAGTGGCTTGCCCAAGGTCACAAGGCAGACGAGCGGCGGAGCCGGGATTAGAACCCACGCCCTCTGACTCCCAAGCCTTGATTCTATTTAGTTGCCATTGTTTTTACGAGATGTTCTTCCCCTTAACTCTATTTATTGCCATCGTTCTCGTCTGTCCATCTCCCCCGATTAGACCGTAAGCCCCTCAAACGGCAGGGACCGTCTCTATCTGTTGCCGACTTGTTCACCCCAAGCGCTTAGTACAGTGCTCTGCACATAGTAAGCGCTCAATAAATACTATTGAATGAATGAATGAATGAAAGCCTGGGCTCTTCTCTGCTTCACTTGTCTGCTGTGTGACCTTGGGCAAGTCACTTCACTTCCCTGGGTCTCAGTTACCTCGATCATTCAGTCGTATTTATTGAGCCCTTACTGTGTGCAAAGCACTGTTCTAAGCGCTTGGCCCTGTCTGTAAAATGGGAATTGAGACTGTGAGCCCCACATGGAACAGGGACTGTGTCCAACCCGATTTGCTTGTGGCCACCTCAGCGCTTAGTACACTGGCCCACAGAAAGCGCTAAACAAATACCATAATTATATTTGTTTATTCATTCAATCATATTTATTGAGCGCCGACTGTGTGCAAAGCACTGCACTCAGCTCTTGGGAGAGTACCATACAACAATAAACAGATAAGCGCTATGTGTCGAGCACTGTTCTAAGCACTGGGGTAGATACAAGATACAAGTTAATCAGGTTGGACACAGTCCCTGTCCCCCCATGGGGCTCCCACTCTTCAATCCCATTTTCCAGATGAGGGAACTGAGGCCCAGGGAAGTGAAAAGCGACTTGCCCAAGGTCACCCAATGAAGCAGCGTGGCTCAGTGGAAAGAGCCCAGATTGGAGAGTCAGAGGTGGTGGGTTCTAATCCCGCCTCCGCCACTTATCAGTGGGTGACTTGGGTCAAGTCACTTTACTTCTCTGTGCCTCAGTTCCCCCATCTGTAAAACGGGGATGAAGACGGTGAGCCCCACGTGGGACAACCCGATGACCTTGTGTCTCCCCTAGCGCTTAGAACAGTGCTCGGCACATAGTAAGTGCTTAACAAATACCAGCATTATTATAATTATAATTCACTTCTCTGGGCCTCAGTTCCCTCATCTGTAAAATGGGGGTGAAGACTGGGAGCCCCACGTGGGACGACCCGATGACCCTGTATCCCCCCCTCCAGCGCTTAGAACAGCGTTCTGCACATAGTAAGCTCTTAACAAATACCATCATGATTCTTATAATTCACTTCTCGGGGCCTCAGTGGCCTCATCTGTAGAATCTGGAGAAGCAGCGTGGCGCAGTGGAAAGAGCACGGGCTTCGGAGTCAGGGCTCATGAGTTCGAATCCCAGCTCTGCCACTTGTCGGCTGTGTGACTGGGGGCGAGTCACTTCACTTCTCTGTGCCTCAGTTCCCTCATCTGTCAAATGGGGATGAAGACTGTGAGCCCCACGTGGGACAACCTGATTCCCCTGTGTTTACCCCAGCGCTTAGAACAGTGCTCTGCACATAGTAAGCGCTTAACAAATACCAACATATAGAATAGGTTTGAAGCCTGTGAGCCCCACGTGGGACAACCTGATGACCTCGTATCCCCCCCCCCCCAGCGCTTAGAACAGTGTTTCAGCGCTTAGAAGGGGGCCCTGCACACAGTCCGGCGCTCAGTAAATGGGACCGAATGAAGAGGCGGCGACGGGATTGGAAGCCAGGGCCGGGGCCCGGCCGGAGGCAGGGGGATGGACGGATTGACCCCGTCTAGGTGGCGCAGCCGACAGCCAGGCGGGGGCTCTGTCCTCAGACAAGCGCTTAGGGCAGTGCTCAGCACACACTCAGCGCTCAATAAATACGACTGAATAAATGTCTGACTGACTGACTGACTGAGCGAGTGAGCGAGTGAGTGAGTGATCAAGAGGGGCCCCGGGCCAAGGCGGCCTCTTACCCCTCAGGGCGGCCAGAGAACGCTGGGCCGCCGCCGCCGCCATGTTTCCGGAAGTGGCCGCCGCGCCGCCTGCCGGGAGTTGTAGTTCCCGCCCAGCCCAGGCGCCTCCTCCCGGCCTGCCCCGCGGCACGCTCCTCCTCCCCCACGCTAACCAACCCTCGCGCTGTCTGTCTGTCATTCATTCAGTCATTCATTCAGTCAGTCATTCGTTCATTCAGTCAGTCAGTCAGTCAGTCAGTCATTCTTTCAGTCAGCCAGTCACTCATTCATTCAGTCATTCAGTCATTCGTTCATTCCTTCAGTCTGTCAGTCAGTCATTCAGTCAGCCACTCATTCATTCAGTCAGTCAGTCATTCGTCAGTCAGTCAGTCATTCGTTCATTCGTTCATTCGTTCAGCCAGTCAGTCAGTCAGTCATTCGTATTGACAGAGCGCTTACTAGGTGCAGAGCACTGGACTAAGCGCTTGGAAGGGACAATTGGGCAACTGAAAGAGGTTGTCCCTGCCCAATGCCGGGCTCGCGGTCTAATCGGGGGAGACGGATGGCAGAGGGAAAGAGGACACAACAAAACAATGAGGCAGGCGCTGTACTAAGCGCCGGCATGGATTCATTTATTTATTCAATTAATCGTATTTATTGAGCACTTACTGTGTGCGGAGCACTGAACTGTACTACTACTACTAATCGCCAAGATCCGCCCTTTCCTCTCCACCCAAACGGCTACCTTACCGTTACAGGCTCTCGTTATATCCCGGCTAGACTACCGTGTCAGCCTTCTCTCTGACCTCCCTTCCTCCTCTCTCGCCCCGCTCCGGTCTATTCTTCACTCCGCTGCCCGGCTCATCTTCCTGCAGAAACGATCTGGGCATGTCACTCCCCTTCTTAAACAACTCCGGTGGTTGCCTATCGACCTCCGCTCCAAACAAAAACTCCTCACTCTAGGCTTCGAGGCTCTCCGTCACCTCGCCCCTTCCTACCTCTCCTCCCTTCTCTCTTTCCACCGCCCAGCCCGCACGCTCCGCTCCTCCGCCGCCCACCTCCTCGCCGTCCCTCGGTCTCGCCCGTCCCGCCGTCGACCCCCGGGTCACGTCCTCCCACGGTCCCGGAACGCCCTCCCTCCTCACCTCCGCCAAACTGATTCTCTTTCCCTCTTCAAAACCTTACTTAAAAATCACCTCCTCCGAGAGGCCTTCCCAGACCGAGCTCCTCTTCTCCCTCTACTCCCTCTGCCACCCTCCTTTACCTCTCTGCAGCTAAAGCCTCATTTTCCCCTTTTCCCTCTGCTCCTCCACCTCTCCCTTCCCATCCCCACAGCACTGTACTCGTCCGCTCGACTGTATATATTTTCATTACCCTATTTATTTTGTTAATGAATTGTACATCGCCTCGATTCTATTTAGTCGCCATTGTTTTTAACGAGATGTTCTTCCCCTTGACTCTATTTATTGCCATCGTTCTCGTCTGTCCGTCTCCCCCGATCAGACCGTAAGCCCGTCAAACGGCAGGGACCGTCTCTATCTGTTGCCGACTTGTTCATCCCAAGCGCTTAGTACAGTGCTCTGCACATACTAAGCGCTCAATAAATACTATTGAATGAATGAATGAATACTAATAATAATAATGTCGGTATTTGTTAAGCACTTGCGGAGCACTGGACTGGACTGGACTACTACTACTACTAATAATGTTGGTGTTTGTTAAGCGCTTACTATGTGCCAAGCACTGTTCTAAGCGCTGGGGTAGATGCAAGGTAACCAGGTTGTCCCATACGGGGCTCACACTTTTAATCCCCATTTTCCAGATGAGGTCACTGAGGCCCAGACAAGTGAAATGACCTGCCCAAAGTCACCCAGCAGACAAGTGGCAGGGCCGGGGTTAGAACCCATGCATCTGACTCCCAAGCCCAGGCTCTTTCCACACCAGAAAGTCAGGGGTTGTGGGTTCTAATCCCGGCCCCGCCGCTTGCCAGCTGTATGACTTTGGAGGTCATTTCACTTCTCTGTGTGACCTCATCTGGAAAATAGGGATTAAAATCTGATGACCTCGTAACCCCCAGCGCTTAGAACAGTGCTTTGCACATAGTAAGCACTTAACAAATACAAAAAAAAAGGCAGGGGGGCTTAGTGGAAAGAGCCCGGGCTTGGGAGTCAGAGAGCATGGGTTCTAATCCTGCCTCCACCGCTTGTATGCTGGGTGACTTTGAGCAAGTCACTTCACTTCTTTCGGCCTCAGTTCCCTCATCTGGGAAATAGGGATTCATTCATTCATTCATTCAATAGTATTTATTGAGCGCTTACTATGTGCAGAGCACTGTACTAAGCGCTTGGTATGAACAAGTCGGCAACAGATAGAGACAGTCCCTGCCGTTTGACGGGCTTACAGTCTAATCGGGGGAGACGGACAGACAAGAACAATGGCACTAAACAGCGTCAAGGGGAAGAACATCTCGTGGCAACTAAATAGAATCAAGGCGATGTACAATTCATTAACAAAATAAATAGGGTAACGAAAATATATACAGTTGAGCGGACGGGTACAGTGCTGTGGGGATGGGAAGGGAGAGGTGGAGGAGCAGAGGGAAAAGGGGAAAATGAGGCTTTAGCTGCGGAGAGGTAAAGGGGGGATGGCAGAGGGAGTAGAGGGGGAAGAGGAGCTCAGTCTGGGAAGGCCTCTTGGAGGAGGTGATTTTTAAGTAAGGTTTTGAAGAGGGAAAGAGAATCAGTTTGGCGGAGGTGAGGAGGGAGGGCGTTCCAGGACCGCGGGAGGACGTGACCCAGGGGTCGACGGCGGGATAGGCGAGACCGAGGGACGGCGAGGAGGTGGGCGGCAGAGGAGCGGAGCGTGCGGGGTGGGCGGTAGAAAGAGAGAAGGGAGGAGAGGTAGGAGGGGGCAAGGGGATGGACAGCCTTGAAACCTAGAGTGAGGAGTTTTTGTTTGGAGCGGAGGTCGATAGGCAACCACTGGAGTTGTTTAAGAAGGGGAGTGACATGCCCAGATCGTTTCTGCAGGAAGATGAGCCGGGCAGCGGAGTGAAGAATAGACCGGAGCGGGGCGAGAGAGGAGGAAGGGAGGTCAGAGAGAAGGCTGACACAGTAGTCTAGCCGGGATATAACGAGAGCCCGTAATAGTAAGGTAGCCGTTTGGGTGGAGAGGAAAGGGCGGATCTTGGCGATATTGTAGAGGTGAAACCGGCAGGTCTTGGTAACGGATAGGATGTGTGGGGTGAACGAGAGGGACGAGTCAAGGATGACACCGAGATTGCGGGCCTGCGGGACGGGAAGGATGGTCGTGCCATCCACGGTGATGGAGAAGTCTGGGAGCGGACCGGGCTTGGGAGGGAAGATGAGGAGCTCAGTCTTGCTCATGTTGAGTTTTAGGTGGCGGGCAGACATCCAGGTGGAGACGTCCCGGAGGCAGGAGGAGATGCGAGCCTGAAGGGAGGGGGAGAGGACAGGGATGAAGACTGTGAGCCCCACGTGGGACAACCTGATTCCCCTGTGTCTACCCCAGCGCTTAGAACAGTGCTCGGCACATAGTAAGCGCTTAACAAATACCAACATTATTATTATTATTATTATACTAAACGCTTAACAAATACCATCATTATTATTATTCCCCCTTTCTAGACTGTGAGCCCACTGTGGGTAGGGATTGTCTTTATTTGTTGCTAAATTGTACTTCCCAAGTCCTTAGTCCAGTGTTATGCACACAGTAAGCGCTTAATACATATGACTGAATTAATATTATTAATAATAATAAATACCATAATCATAATAAAAACAAGTAAGCAGACATCAATATAAATAGAATTATAGAGATATATATGTACATAATAATAATAATAATGGCATTTGTTAGGTGCTTACTATGTGCCAAGCACTGTTCTAAGTGCTGGGGGGTGATGCAAGGCCATCAGGTTGTCCCATGTGGGGCTCACAGTCTTCATCCCCATTTGACAGATGAGGTCACTGAGGCACAGAGAAGTGAAGTGACTTGCCCACAGTCACACAGCTGACAAGTGGCAGAGTCATTAGAACCCATGACCTCTGACTCCCAAGTCTGGGCTCTTTCCACTGAGCCATTGTATCTTAATATATTAAAATCGCGGTTTAGTGGAAAGATCCCAGGCTTGGGAGTCAGGGGTCATGGGTTCAAATTCTGCTCTGCCACTTGTCAGCTGTGGAACTTAAGGAAAGGCACTTCACTTCTTTGAGACTCAGTTTCTTCACCTGCCAAATGGGGATGAAAACTGTGAGCCCCACATGGGACAACCTGATGACCTTGTATCTACCCCAGCGCTTAGAACAGTGCCTGGCACATAGTAAGCGCTTAACAAATACCATCTTCCTCCTCCTCCTCCTCCTCCTCATTCATTCATTCATTCAATCGCATTTATTGAGCGCTTACTGTGTGCCGAGCACTGGACTAAGTGCTTGGAATGGACAATTCAGCAACAGATAAATAATAATGTATGTGCTGCTGGAGAAGTAGCATGGCTCAGTGGAAAGAGCCCAGACTTGAGAGTCAGATGTCATGGGTTCGAATCCCAGCTCTACCACTTGTCAGCTGTGTGAATGTGGCAAGTCACTTCACTTCTCTGTGCCTGTTACCTCATCTGAAAAATGGGGATTAACTGTGAGCCTCATGCGGGACAACCTGATGACACTGTACCCCAGCGCTTAGAACAATGCTCTGCACATAGTAAGTGCTTCACAAATACCAATATTATTATTGTTATTAATAAATAGATGTAATATCTAAATGAAATGTATATTAATAAAAAAGCAGTGTGGCTCAGTGGAAAGAGCCCGGGCTTGGGAGTCAGAGGTCATGGGTTCGAATCCAGCCTCCGCCACTTGTTAGCTGGGTGACTGTGGGCAAGTCCCTTCACTTCTCAGTTCCCCCATCTGTAAAATGGGGGTGAAGACTGGGAGCCTCACGCGGGACAACCTGATGACCCTGGATCTCCCCCAGCGCTTAGAACAGTGCTCAGCACATAGTAAGCGCTGGACAAATACCAACATTATTATTATCAATAAATGGACGTAGAAATAAATATATGAATGAAATGTCTAGGCCTGCCTGCCTGACTACCCACTAGCCCCCGCGCCTTCTCGGCCTTCTGAGAAGAACTACTCTTCCCAGCAGCCCCCTCCCTCCCAACCCCGCCCCCATCTTCGCGATTGGCCGGGCGTCGCCGGGGCGTCCCGGCGATTGGCGGAGGCGGCCGTCGCTCCGGACCGGCCGGGCCCCGCCTCCGCGCCGCCGCGATTGGCCGGGAGGGGCCGTGGCGGCCCGGCGATTGGCGGAGGCGGCCGTCGCTCCGGACCGGCCGGGCCCCGCCCTCGCTTCTCCGCGATTGGCCGGGAGGGGCCGTGGCGGCCCGGCGATTGGCGGAGGCGGCCGTCGCTCCGGACCGGCCGGGCCCCGCCCTCGCTTCTCCGCGATTGGCCGGGCGTCGCCGGGGCGTCCTGGCGATTGGCGGGGGCGGCCGTCGCTCCGGACCGGCCGGGCCCCGCCTCCGCGCCTCCGCGATTGGCCGGGAGGGGCCGTGGCGGCCCGGCGATTGGCGGAGGCGGCCGTCGCTCCGGACCGGCCGGGCCCCGCCCTCGCTTCTCCGCGATTGGCCGGGCGTCGCCGGGGCGGCCCGGCGATTGGCGGAGGCGGCCGTCGCTCCGGGCCCCCTCCCCCCCCCCCTCCGGAGCGTCGTCGCTTGGCGCCGCCTGGGTGAGGCCGCAGGGCCGCGCCACCCCTGGCCCCCATGGAGCCCCCGCCGCAGGACGGGCCGGGCCCGGCGGCCCCCGGGGACGAGGAGCTCATCGAGGTGGTGGAGCTGGGGCCCGGGCCTCCGCACCCGGGTAACCGCCTCCCTCGTCCGCTCCGGTCCTGGCCCTGCCCAAACCCGGACCCGTGACCTTTGACCCCGGGCCTCCTCGGGGGTCCCGCCTGGGGGGGAGGGGGCGACCCCCGCTGACCTCCCGCTGACCCCCTCCTGACCCCCTCCTGCAGACGAGCTGGCCCAGGAGATGGAGGACGTGGACTTCGAGGAGGAGGAGGAGGAAGACGAGGAGGAGGAAGAGGAGGAGGAGGAGGAGGCCTGGGGGGACGAGGACGGCGCCGGGGAGACCCCCGATGACAGCGAGCTCACCTTCGCTAGACACTCCGGTGAGGACCCCCCCGCCCCTCCCCCCCACCAGGACCTGCCGGGGCCAGTGACGCCTGGGGGAAGGCCTTCACTCATTCATTCATTCACTAGTATTTATTGAGCGCTTACTCTGTGCAGAGCACTGGACTAAGCGCTTGGAATGAATAATCCGATAACGGATAGAGACAGGCCCTGCGGGCTGACGGTCTAATCGGGGGTGGGTTATTAATAATAATAATAATAATAATAATGTTGGTATTTGTGAAGCGCTTACCATGTGCAGAGCGCTGCTCTAAGCGCTGGGGGAGATACAGGGTCATCAGGTTGTCCCACGTGAGGCTCACAGTTAATCCCCATTTTCCAGATGAGGTCACTGAGGCCCAGAGAAGTGAAGTGACTCGCCCACGGTCACCCAGCTGACAAGTGGCAGAGCCGGGATTCGAACCCGCGACCTCTGACTCCCAAACTCGGGCTCTTGCCACTGAGCCACACTGCTTCTGGAGATGAAGCCTGGGAGGCCCATGGGGGATGGGGATTGGGTCCAACCTCATTAGCTTGGATCTGCCCCCACTGCCTAAACCACGCTTGGCACATAGTAACCACCCGACTACCATAATTATAATAATAATGATGATGATAGCATTTATTAAGCGCTTACTATGTGCCGAGCACCGTTCTAAGCGCTGGGGTAGATACAAGGTCATCAGGTTGTCCCACGTAGGGCTCACAGTCTTCATCCCCATTTTACAGATGAGGGAACTGGGACCCAGAGAAGTGAAGTGACTGGCCCGAAGTCATCACACAGCTGACAGGTGATGGCGCCGGGATTAGAACCCACGACCTCTGACTCCCAAGCCCGGGCTCTCTCCACTGAGCCACGCTGCTTATTATGATAACTTCTGAGCGTCTCCCGTCCCTCACCTGTCAAATGGAGGTGAAGCCCGGGAGCCCTGTGGGGGACAGGGATTGGGCCCAACCTCATTAGCTTGGATCTACCCCGAGCGTCTAGAACAGCGCTTGGTGCCTAATAACCGCCCGACTACCGCAATTATTATGATCACTTCTGAGTGCCTTCCATCCCTCGTCTGTAAATTGGGTATTCGAACCCCCGTCTTCTCTCCTTAGACCGTGAGCCCCATGTGGGACGGGGACTGTGTCCAACCTCATTAGCTTGGATCTACCCCCAACGTTTAGAACAGTGCTTGGTGCATCATAACCACCCACTACTGTAATTATTATTGTTGCCTCCCTTGCCTCATCTGTAAAATGGGTATTCAGACCCTGTTTTCATTCCTTAGACTGTGAGCCCCGTGTGGACTCGTCTACTTCAGTGTTTAGAACTGTGCTTGGCACATAGTAAGCGCTTGACTACCGTAATTATGATTAATGTTACTATTATTACTTCTCTCTGCCTCTGTTCCCTCATCTGTAGAATCAGGATTCGATCCCGGTCCTCAGACTGTAAGCCCGTTGTGGGGCCTGATGATCTTGTATGTACCCCAGTGCTTAGTACACTGTTTCGCACAGAGGAAGCGTTTAACCAATGCCACAATTCTTATTGCCCTGGTCCGCGGCCTCTGCTCGGTACAGTGCTTTGCACAGAGGAAGCACTTAACCAATTCCACGGTTATTATTGTTAGAAGCGGCAAGGCATAATGGCTAGAGCCCGGGCCTGGAGTCAGAAGGTCATGGGTTCTAATTCCGGCTGCGCCACTTGCCTGCCTAGGCAAGTCACTTCACTTCTCTGGGCTTCAGTTCCCTCTTCTGTTAAATGGGGATTGGGACCGTGACTCCCCCGTGGGTCAGGGACTCCGTCCATCCGGATTTGCCTGTATTCATTGTCGTATTTATGGAGCGCTTACTGTGTGCAGAGCACTGGACTAAGCGCTTGTAATGGACAGGTCAGCAACAGATAGAGACAATCCCCGCCCGATGACGGGCTCACAGTCTGAAAGGGCTCACAGTCTTCCATCCCAGCGCTTAACACAGTGCCTGGCGCATAGTGTGCGCTTAACAAATGCCATCATGCTCACCACCCTGCGCGTGGCCTCGTTCCCCGTGGACAGCATCCGTGTTCTGCGTGAGCCTCGACCCCAAGACCAACGCGCTGGCGGTGACCGGCGGGGAGGACGACAAGGCCTTCGTGTGGCGGCTGAGCGACGGCGAGCTGCTCTTCGAGTGCACGGGTGAGGCCGGGCGAGGGTCCGCCGCCGCCGGACCCTCCGAGAGAGAGAGGGGGACCCTCCCCCCGCACCCAGCTCCCACGCCCGCGTCCCCCCGACTCGCTCCCTTCCTTCCACCCCGTCCCCCAGCCCCTCACCACTTAGGTCCCTCTCCCTCATTTATTGATGTCTGCTAAAGACCATCTCTTCCTCTAGACCGTCAGCTCGCCGTGGGCAGGGAACGTGTCTCCCAAGCGCTCAGTACAGTGCCGCGCACACAGCAAGCGCTCAATAAATTCGACCGACTGACAGCCGCCGGCCGCGAGGCCTTTGGGCCGCCCTCTTCGGTGGCCGCGGAAGTCCGGCGGGGGCCGTAACTCTTCATCCGATCGTATTTATTGAGCGCTTACAGTGTGCAGAGGACTGTACTGAGGGCTTGGGAGAGGACAGTAGAACGCTAAGCAGACACGTTCCCTGCCCACAACGAGCTGACGGTCCAAAGGGTGACAGACATTAATGTCGGGGGCTCCTGACCATCCCGCCTCGGTTTGGGGGGGACGGTTTGAGCTCCCCGAACGGAAGCCGCCCTCTCCGGGGGCCAGGGGCGGGGTACCACGATCCCGGGCCGGTCCCTTCCCCGGGCCTCAGTTTCCCCGGGCACGCGGTGGCGGAGGAAGGACTCCTCGGCCCCCGGGTGGCCGCCGGGCCGGTGGGCGGGAGCCGACGGCCGGCGGTGCCCGCCCCCTCCCCCGCTCACCCCGCAGGGCACAAGGACTCGGTGACCTGTGCCGGCTTCAGCCACGATTCGACGCTGGTGGCCACGGGCGACATGAGCGGCCTGCTCAAGGTGTGGAGGGTGGAGACCAAGGAGGAGGTCTGGTCCTTTGAGGTCGGGGACCTGGAGGTGAGAGGCTGGGGGTCCCGGGGGGCGATGGGGGGATCCGGAGGGGAGAGGCCGGAGGGTGGAGAGAAGCAGCGTGGCTCAGCGGAAAGAGCCCGGGCTGGGGAGTCGGGGGTCGGGGGTTCTAATCCCGGCTCCGCCGTCGGTCAGCTGCGTGACTGTCGCTTCGCTTCTCTGGGCCTCCGTGGCCTCATCTGTAAAATGGGGATGAAGACCGTGAGCCCCGTGGGGGACAACCTGACGACCTAGTATCTCCCCCGGCGCTTAGAACGGTGCACGTAGTAAGCGCCTAACAGATAGCGTAATTACTGTCATCGTTATTATTACGACTGTCCCGGGGTCCCGAGGAGCAGCCAGTTCATCCCGTAGGCTGGTCCCCGCAGCCCGCGGGGCCCCGAGGTGGGCAAGGAGCCGGGCCGGGTCCCCTGGCTGGGACGGCCCGTCCTCGGGGACCGGCTGACCCTCCTGTCTGTCTCCCCGTGTCCCCCGTGCCGACCCCGCTGTCCGCCCCCCTCCCGGCCCCGCTCAGTGGATGGAGTGGCACCCGCGGGCCCCGATCCTGCTGGCGGGCACGGCCGACGGAAACACCTGGATGTGGAAGGTGCCGAGCGGCGACTGCAGGACTTTCCCGGGGCCCAGCTGCCCGGCCACTTGTGGCCACGTCCTCCCTGACGGTGACGATGGCTTTCGACCAGCCCCCTCCCCGCGTCTGCCCCCACCGAGGGCGGTGGTGGTGCCCGGCCCCCTTTTCCCCCCTTCCCTCATCTGGGCCCCTCTTCCCCCTCCCCCCTCCACGACAGGGTCATCGGGGGGCCGGGGGGGAGCCGGTCGCCTCTCCCACCGCACTGCACCGTTCGCCCCGCCCCGGTGGTGAGGATGAGGATGATCGCCCCCTCCACCCCTCACAGTGAGCGTAGGGGCGACCGGCTCTCCTCCAACCCCCTCCACTCGCCCTCCTCCCTCCCTGACCTAAGCGCTTAATAGGGTGCTCTGCACACAGTGAGCGCCGGATAAATTAATTCAGTCATTGCATCGGATTTATCGTGTGCAGAGCACTGTACTAAGCGCCCGGGTAAGAACAGTCCGACAGTAAACGGGGACGTTCCCCCGCCCGCACCGAGCTCCCGGTCCGGAGGGGGTGGATCCGATCGAAAGACGAGCCCGGCGATTCCCTCTGGCCTGAGTGCCGTCCCCCACCCCGTCCCCCCGTCGTCCGCCGCCCGGGCCGGGGAGGGGGTCCTGATGTCCGGCGCCCGCAGGGAAGAAGGCCGTGGTGGGCTACGAAGACGGCTCCGTCCGCCTGTGGGACCTCAAGCAAGGCAGCCCGCTGCACGTGCTCAAAGGTGGTCCCGGCGTGGAGGGCGAGGGGCTCCGCGGGGCGGGGGGGGGGGTCGCCCGGCCCCGCCCGGCCTCCCCCTGACTCCCCTCCCGCGACCAGGGGCCGAGGGTCACCAGGGCCCCCTGACGTGCGTGGCCGCCAACCAGGACGGCAGCCTCGTCCTCACGGGCTCCGTGGACTGCCAGGCCAAGCTGGTCAGCGCCGCCACGGGCAAGGTGAGTGGCGCCCCACCCCCCCGCCGCCGCCCCCCTCCCCAAGGCCGCTCCCGGGGCTCGACGGACCCTCCCCTCCCCCTTCCAGGTGGTGGGCGCGTTCCGGCCGGAGCCCGCGGCCCCCGCGCCCGGCCTGGGGGATGAAGAGGAGGAGAGCGAGTCCAACTCGGTGGAGTCCTTGGGCTTCTGCAGCGTGTGAGTGGGGCGGGGGGCGCGGAGCCCGGGGAGCCCCCCGGGTGATGATGGTGATAATGACGGTGGCTGTCGAGCGCTCACTATGTGCAGAGCGCCGTTCGAAGCCCCGGGGGGGTGATACGAGGTGATCAGGTCGTCCCCCGTGGGGCTGACGGGGTGAGGACGGGGGTGACGATGCGGGTGCCCGGCCCCCTCCTCCCCCCCCCCCCCCATCCGCCCCTCCTCGGTGGCGCCAGCTGAGCGGGGAGGGGTCGGGGGCGCGAGGCGGGGCCCGGAGGACGGACGGCCCCTCCCGCCCCCCTCCACCAGGCTGCCCCTGGCCGCGGTGGGCTACCTGGACGGGACGCTGGCCATCTACGACCTGTCCACCCAGAGCCTGCGGCACCGGTGCCGGCATGAGGTAAGGGCGGGGAGCCCCGGGGGGGCGAGGGTGGGCCGGACGGGTCAGCGGCCGAGCTCGGAGCTGGAGCCGGGGGGGGCCTCCCCCTCCCTCCCTCTCTCTCCCTCCTCCGTCTCCTCCTCCGCGCCGCGGCCGGCGGGCCCCCAGTCGGGCATCGTGCAGCTGCTGTGGGAGGAGGGGGCCGCGGTGGTCTACACGTGCAGCCTGGACGGGGCCGTCCGGCTGTGGGACGCCCGCGCGGGCCGCCTGCTCAACGACTACCGCGGCCACACCGCGGAGATCCTGGACTTCGCCCTCAGCAAGTGAGCGCCCGCGGGACCGCCCCCTCGGCGGCGGGGGGCTGGGCCGAGACCCCCGGGCCGGCGGGGTCTCTTCCCCCCTCCGCCGGCTCAGCCCGCTCCCCCGGTCTCCCCTCAGGGACGCCTCCCTGGTGGTGACCACGTCCGGAGACCACAAGGCCAAAGTGTTCTGCGTCCAGAGGCCCGACCGCTAGCCGCCGAGGCCCGTGACCCCGTCCCCCGCTTGCCGGCCGGGGGGGCGGGAGGGGGGCGTCCCACGCCGGTCCCCGGCTTCCCCGGGCCTCCGCCCCGGCCTCCCCCGGGGGGCCTTGAGCCCGTCGGTGGGGGCCGGGGCGGGAGGGTCGCTCTCTCCCACTCCCCCGGGGGGAGGGGGTAGCGGGAGGCGGGCGGGGGGTCGGCAGATGTTTTAAAGAAAATGTAAATAAAAATATCCTTCCCAGATGGGGCGTGCTGGGGACGCCGTGGCTTCGGGGGGCGTCCGTGGGCCCGGGGGTCGGTGGCTCCGGGCCTCGGGGGGCCGAGGGAGAGGGGCCGGGGCTTCGGCGACCCCGGTGCAGAAGCCCCGATGTCGCCCTCGGCCTCGCGAAGGAGCGTGGCCGAGCGGATGGAGCCCGGCCCTGGGGGGCGGAATGACTTCCGATTCATTCGGTCCTCTTTATGAAGCGATCGCCGTGTGCGGAGCACTGTACTAAGCGCGTGGGCGAGTACCGGCTCCGCCCCTCTGCTGTGCGCGAATCATCTCACCTCACTTCTCGTCTGTAAAATAACAGTAATTACGGTATTCGGCAACCGCTCACCGTGTGCCAAGCACTGTTCTAAACACAGGTGTAGATAAGAGGTCATCAGGTGGTCCCCGTCCCCTTTCTGCGGATGAGGGAACCGAGGCCCAGAGAAGGGGAGGGACTAGAGAAGCGGCGTGGCTCGGTGGAAAGAGCCCGGGCTGGGGAGTCAGAGGTCATGGGTTCGAATCCCGGCTCCGCCACTTGTCAGCTGGGTGACTGTGGGCAAGTCACTTCTCTTCTCCGTGCCTCAGTGACCTCATCTGGAAAAGGGGGATGAAGACTGTGAGCCTCACGTGGGACAACCTGATGACCCTGCATCTCCCCCAGGGTTTAGAACGGCGCTCTGCACATAGTAAGCGCTTAACAGATACCAACAGTATCATTATTATCGACTGAGGTCCCACAGCAGACAAGCAGCGCAGCTGAGATGAGAACCCAGGTCCTCTGACTCGCCTCCAGGCCGTGCTGCGCGCCGGGAGCAGCCGCGTGGCTCCGTGGCAACGGCCCGGGCTGGGGAGTCGGTGGTTGTGGGTTCCGATCCCGGCCCCGCCACTTGTCTGCTGTGTGACTCTGGGCGAGTCACTTCACTTCTCTGGGCCTCAGTGACCTCATCATTAAAAGGGGGATGAAGCCTGGGAGCCCCACATGGGACAACCTGATGACCTCGTATCTCCCCCAGTGCTTAAAACGGTGCTTGGCACAGAGTAAGCACTTTACAAATACCATCATTATTATTAAGAAGACAGTAAGCCCCATGTGAGATAGGGACTGTGTCCAACCTGATACTCTTTTATAATAATAATGATGGTACAGTGCTTGGCACAGAGTAAGGGCTTAACAAACACCATCATCATTAAAAAGGGGATTAACAGTGCGAGCCCCATGTGGGACGACCTGATGACCTTGGATCTCCCCCAGAGTTTAGAAGACTTGCTTGGCACAGAGTAAGCGCTTAACAAATACCACCGTTATTACTGTTATTATTATTACGAAGACTGTAAGCCCCATGCGAGATAGGGACTCTGTCCAACCCCATACACTTTTATAAGAATAATGGCGGTACTCCCAAGTCCGTGCTCTTTCCACTAAGCCGTGCCGCTTCTCTATTACTTCTGTCTTCCCCCACACTTATCACAGTGCCTGGCACAGAGCACTTAAAGAGGGTCATGGGTTCTAATTCCAACTCCACCACGTGGCTGCTGCGTGACCTTGGGCCAGTCCCTTCACTTCTCTGGGCCTCAGTGACCTCATCTGTCAAATGAGGATGGAGACTTGAGCCCCACTGGGGACAGGGACTGTGTCCAACCCGATTCGCCTTGGATCCACCCCAGCCCTTAGTACAGGGCTCGGCCCACAGTAAGCGCTTCACAAACACCGGGAATGTTAATACTGTTATTAATGATGATTATTACGCACCCGTGGTCCCACAGGCCAGAAGAAGACTCACCCGATGAGGGGTGGGGGGAAGAGGGACAGACGGGGTGCCGGGCGCAGCCCCTTCCCCACGGGGTCGAGGACGGTCACCTGGCCGGGTCGGGGAAAGGAGGAGCCGGGGGTCGCGCCCCCCGCCCCGCTGGCCCTGTGGCCCTCGCGATGGGCATCCTGCTCCCCGACCTGCCCCTGGCGACGGGCGGCCCTCCAGGGCGGCGCGGGGCGCCCGGCCCCACGGCCACGGGCACCGGGGCCGCCCCGGCAATGCCCAGGCAGTCGAGGGAAGCCGTCCTCCGGGGGAGGTCAGAGGTCGGGACGGAGTGCAGCGGGGCGGCCACGTAGGGGCCCCAGCACGGGGCGGACTAGGACTCGGACGGAGAAGAGGCCGGCGGCCACCAGGCCGGGCAGCAACGGAACGAAGACTTCCAGCCGCGGGTAGGGCGGCGGGAAGACGGCCGCCGGGCTGCAGCGGGACCCCGGCGCCCGGCGGTCCCGGCCCAGCGCCGGCGGGCTGGCGAAGGTCAGGGGGGCGGCCCGAAGGGCCCGGCCCACCGCCAGGTAGCGGGCCCCGGGGACCGGGACCAGGTGGGCCAGGAGGGCGAGGAAGGGGGTGTCGGGGGCCAGGTAGAGCGGCGGGCGGGGCCGCTAGCCGTGCCGGCCGGGCCCCCGCAGGGCGGGCGGCGTCAGGCCGCTCGGCAGGCCCGCGGCCGGGCGGCCTCCGCGGGCGGAGGTCCGGGGTGATGCCCGTCGCCGGGGGCAGGTCGGAGAGCGGGATGCCCATCGCCAGGGCCACGGGGCCAGCGGGGCGGGGGGCGCGACCCCCGGCTCCTCCTGCTCCGTCCTGTGAAACGCCATCGCCGCTGGGTGGGGCGCCGCTCCTCCCGCGAAGCGGCGGGGTTCGGTGGCAAGAGGCCGGGCTGGCGAGTCAGAGGTCGTGGGTTCGAATCCCGACTCCACCGCTTGTCAGCTGTGTGACCTTGGGCAAGTCATTCATTCGATCGTATTTATTGAGCGCTTACTATGTGCAGAGCACTGGACTGAGCGCTTGGAATGGACAGTTGGGCGACAGATGGAGACCGTCCCCGCCCAGTGACGGGCTCGCGGTCTGATCGGGGGAGACGGACGGACAAAACAAGACAACTTAATCGCGATAAATAGAACGAAGGGGATGGACACCTCATTACCAACATAAATAGGGGAATAAAAATATAGATGAGCAGAGCGCCGAGGGGAGGGGAAGGGAGAGGGGGAGGAGCAGAGGGAAAGGGGGGGGAAAGAGGGCTTAGCTGAGGGGAGGGGAAAGGGGAGCAGAGGGAAAAGGGAAAGTTCAGCGTGGGCAGGCCTCCCGGAGGAGGTGAGCTCTCCGTAGGGCTTTGAAGAGGGGAAGAGAGTCAGTTTGGCGGAGGTGAGGAGGGAGGGCGTTCCGGGACAGTGGGAGGACTAGTACTTATTGAGCGTTTACTAGATGCACAGCACTGTACTAAGCGCTTGCAATGTATAATTGGGCAACAGATAGAGACCCTCCCTACCCACTGCCGGGCTCACGGTCTAACCGGGGGAGACAGCCGGCAAAGCAGAACGGAACAAAACAAAAGCCAGACAACATTATCGAGACAAAACAATATCTCTGCTTGCCCAACCGCTTAGTACTCCTGTCGTATTTATTGAGTAATTACTCTGTGCGGAGCACTGGACTGAGAGCTGACGTGGAAGGAGGTCGTGGGTTCTAATTCCGCTGTGCCACGCGTCGGCTGGGTGACCGTGGGCAAGTCACTTTACTTCTCTGGGCCTCAATTCCCAGGAAAATGGCGATGGAGACTGATGATAAGACTTACGCTCTTACTATGTTCATTCAATTCATTCAATAGTATTTATTGAGCGCTTACTATGTGCAGAGCACTGTACTAAGCGCTTGGGATGAACAAGTCGGCAACAGATAGAGACGGTCCCTGCCGTTTGACGGGCTTACGGTCTAATCGGGGGAGACGGACAGACGAGAACGATGGCACTAAACAGCGTCAAGGGGAAGAACATCTCGTAAAAACCGATGGCAACTAAATAGAATCGAGGCGATGTACGATTCATTAACAAAATAAATAGGGTAACGAAAATATATACAGTTGAGCGGACGAGTACGGTGCTGTGGGGATGGGAAGGGAGAGGTGGAGGAGCAGAGGGAAAAGGGGAAAATGAGGCTTTAGCTGCGGAGAGGTAAAGGGGGGATGGCAGAGGGAGTAGAGGGGGAAGAGGAGCTCAGTCTGGGAACGCCTCTATGTGCCAGACATCATTCATTCATTCAATAATACTTATCGAGCGCTTAGTGTGTTCAGAGCACTGTGCTGAGCGCTTGGAAAGTACAACGCAGCAGTAAAGAGAGACAATCCCCTCCCACACAGGGCTAAGCGCTGGCGTAATAATAATGATAGTATTTATTAAGGGCTTACTATGTGCCAGGCACTGTTCTGAGCGCTGGGATAATAATAATAATGATGGTATTTATTAAGCACTGATTTGAAGCAGCGTGGCTCAGTGGAAAGAGCCCGGGCTTGGGAGTCAGAGGTTATGGGTTCGAATCCCAGCTCTGCTGCTTGTCAGCTGTGTGACTCTGGGCCAGTCACTTCACTTCTCTGGGCCTCTGATACCTCATCTGTAAAATGGGGATGAAGACTGTGAGCCCCACGGGGGACAACCTGATCACCCTGTATCTCCCTAAGCGCTTAGAACGGTGCTCTGCACATAGTAAGCGCTTAACCAATACCAACATTATTATTATTATTATTATGTGCCAGGCCCTGTTGTAAGTGCTGGAGTTGGGGTAATAATAATAGCGATGGTATTTATTAAGTGCTTACCATGTGCCAGGCGCCTGTTCTAAGCACTGGAGTTGGAGTAATTATAATCGCGATGGTATTTATTAAGCTCTGACTGTGTGCCAGGGCCTGTTCTAAGTGCTGGGGTAATAATAATTATGGTATTTATTAAGCACTTAGTATGTGCCAGGAGCTGTTCTAATCGCTGGGCACTGTTCTGGGGTGCTTGCAAGGAAATCAGGTTGGACACAGTTGTCCTGCACCCTCCCAAGCACTCAGTCCAGTGCTCAGCACCCGGTAAGCGCTCAATAAATGCGATGGGCTGTGACTAAGCGCCGCGTGGCAGGGGTGGGAGAGAGGGGCAGTGGGGAGGACGCCCCTCCTCCTCCCGGACCCCCAAAAGGAGGAGCCCCAGGATCTGTCTGCTGCAGCCCCACTGGCCCCCCGCATCCCCGGCGTCCCGCTCCCACGCTCCCGGTCTAACCTCCATCCCGCCCGCTGCAGAGGAGGCCGGAGCGGATGCCACCCGCAGGAGCTGGCGGAGGAGAGGGATTTGCCCAAGGTCACACAGCAGACGTGGCGGAGCATGGATTAGAACCCATGAATCGATGAAGGAAGAACCATATTTTGCACATTCCAAGTGCTTAGTACAGGGCTGTGCACATTGTTAGCACTCAATAAATATTAATGAATCAATATTACTCATCTAAAGAGAAGCAGCGGGGCTCAGTGGAAAGAGGCCGGGCTTGGGAGTCAGAGGTCGTGGGTTCGAATTCCGGCTCCGCCACTTGTCTGCTGGGTAATAATAATAACGTTGGTATTTGTTAAGCGCTTACTATGTGCCGAGCACTGTTCTAAGCGCTGGGGTAGGTACAAGGAATTCAGGTTGTCGCACCTGAGGCTCACAGTCTTCATCCCCATTTTACAGATGAGGGAACTGAGGCACAGAGAAGTGAAGTGACTTGCCCACAGTCACTCAGCTGACAGGTGGCAGAGCGGGATTCTGACTCCCAAGCCCGGGCTCTTTCCACTGACTTTGGGCAAGTCATTTCACTTCTCTGGGCCTCAGTGACCTCATCTGTAAAATGGGGATGAAGACCTTGAGAACCACGTGGGACAACCTGAGTATCTTGTATCTCCCCCAGCACTTAGAACAGTGCTTTGCACAGAGTAAGCGTTTAACAAATGCCAACATTATTATTATTATTAATAGCAACAATGATGGCATTGGTTAAGCGCTTACTATGTGCCAGTCTCTCT
This sequence comes from Ornithorhynchus anatinus, assembly GCF_004115215.2. Classification (NCBI taxonomy): domain Eukaryota; kingdom Metazoa; phylum Chordata; class Mammalia; order Monotremata; family Ornithorhynchidae; genus Ornithorhynchus; species Ornithorhynchus anatinus. The sequence goes on along the minus strand of NC_041728.1, from coordinate 180,302,414 downwards.
TCTAAGGGCTGGGGTAATAATAATAATGATGGTATTTATTAAGCGCTTACTATGTGCCAGGCCCTGTTCATTCATTCAATCCGTCGTATTTATTGAGCGCTTACTGTGTGCAGAGCACTGTCCTAAGCGCTTGGGAAGTACAATTCAGCAAAAAGGAGCGACAATCCTTGCTGATAATAATAATAATAATGTTGGTATTTGTTAAGCACTTACTATGTGCCAAGCACTGTTCTAAGTGCTGGGGTAGATGCAGGGTCATCAGGTTGTGCCATGTGAGGCTCACAGGCTTTAATCCCCTTTTTGCAGATGAGGGAACTGAGGCACAGAGAAGTGAAGTGACTTGCCCAAGGTCACACAGCGGACAAGTGGCGGAGGCGGGATTAGAACTCACGGCCGTTGGCTCGGCTCCCCCCGCTCCCCCAGCCCAACCTCCACTCTTCTTCTTCCTCCTCCTGCTCCTCCCCCGCCGCCCCCACAGGGACCCCAGCCCCCGCTCCCTCCTCCCCCACGCTCAACGTCTCTTAGCCCTGCCCATCTCCGGACCCTCATTCTGGGGAACCCCGAGGTGCTGAGTTCAAATGTACCCGGATCCGGGATCTCTCCCTGCCTTAGCTGGGCCTGAGCTAGCCTTTCTCAATGATTGAGGTGAGGGTGGGGGTGGGGGTGGGGGGAGGTGTTGGGAGGTCTCTGTCCACCTGTCCACCCTCCCCCAGACCCCCAACCTCCCCCGCCTCCCATCTTACCCTCCCCTGGAGAGCTTCGAGGTCGGGGAGGGGTCAAGAGCTCGGAGATTCACAGGAGAGAGGAGTGGGAGACGACCCCCGGACTGCGGCAGCAGGAGGGGAGGAGAACTTCTTTGTCCGAGGGATGGGCAGGGACCGAGGAATTGGCAGGGGGGGGAGAAAGAGAGAGAGAGATTGGGCGGAGGGGGGGGAGAGAAGGAGGGAGTACCAACATTATCATTATTAAAGAGAGAAAGAATAAGAAAAAAGAGAAAGAAAGAGGAGGGAGAGAGAGAAAAAGAGAAAGAGTAAAGAGAAGAGAGAAAAAGAGAGGAGGGAGAGAGATAAAGATATAAAGAGAGAGTAAAGTCATAAAGAGAGAAAGGAGGGACAGAGATAGAGAAAAGGAGGAAGAGAAAGAGATGAAGAGAGAGAGAAGGAGGGAGAGAGAAAGAGACGGAAAGAAAGAGATAAGGAGGGAAAGAGATGAAGAGAGAAGGAGGGAGAGATAGAAAGAAAGAGATAAAGAGGGAGAGACAGATAAAGAGAGAAGGAGGGAGAGAGAGGGAGAGATAGAGAGGAAGAGATAAGGAGGGAGAGAAAGAGATGAAGAGGTAGAGAGAGGGAGAGATAAAGAGAGATAGAGAAAGAGTAGGGAGAGAGAGGGATAAAGATAAAGGGAGATAGAGAAAGAGGGAGAGAGAGAGAGGGATGGAGGGAGGGAGGATGGGAAGGATGGGGGGGCGTACCCCACCACCCTTGCGTGGGAGCTAGGGGAGGATGGTCCTGCCCGGAGGCAGGGGGCAGGACAAGATGACCTCTGGGGTTGGGGGTGGGTGGGAAGGACTCACAGGTCAGCAGAGTTGCAGGTCCAGCTGGTTCCAAGAGCTCCTCTGTCCGGGAATCCGGGGGTCGCCGGATGGGTGGGGGCCTCTCTCTCTGAGACCGCCCGGGGCCGTCTCTGCTCCCACCTGCCGGAGGAGGGGGAGGGGGGACGGAGGAGGAGGGGAGAGGAGAGGGAAGAGGAGGGAGGAAAAGGGACCAGGCAGGGAGGCAGGGAGAGGGAGGAGGAGGACAGGGAGAGGAGGGAGAAGAGAGGGAAGAGGAGGGACGAAAGGGGAGGAGCCGGGAAGGAGAGGGAAGAGGAACAGGGAGGAGAGGAGCAGGGAAGAAGAGGGATGAGGAATGGAGAGGAGCAGGGAAAAGGGGGGAAGAGGGAGGAGGAGAGGAGAGGGAAGCCGGGCCTTGGAACAACAGGAGAGAAGAGATCGGGGCGGACGGGAGAAGACAAAGGAGACGGACCGAACTACCGTCGGACGGGCCGGACGGGCCGGAGGCAGGCAGATGGACAAATGGACCCACGGAAAAGGCAGAGTGGAAGGCAGGCAGAGACAGGCAGGGAGACGGCCCGAGAGACGCTTTGGGACACCCGGTCCCGCTGAGGGAGAGGGGAGAGAAGGGATGGGGAGAGAAACGGGAACCCAGTTTCCCCAGAAACCGGCCGCTCTTGTGTCTCTGCAGCCGGAGGGAAGGTGGTTAGACGGCGGGCACCACTTCTTGACCCTCCCCAAGCACCCAGGGCCCCAGTGGCCCTGGTTCTCCGTCCTCTCACCCTCCGCCCTCCGCCTGGGTTCTCCGGCCCCTGCTGCCCCCCAGTCGTGTTTCACAGTCCAGCCCTCCAGCTGCCCCCTGCCTCGGGGTCAGAGGTCGTTTCTGGCCTCCTGGACTCGGTCCCTGCCTTGGGCCAGAATAGGGGAGGGGGCGGGAACCTGGGGGGGGAAGGGGTCATGGTGGAAGCTGACCACCAGCCTCAGGCCAACTGGAAGACCCCCGCCGCCCCGGGCTGGGGGGTTGGGAGACCCGGAGCCGGGCCTAGGGGTCGGTCAGACGCCCCCCCGGGAGAGGCTCCAGCAGGCAGACAGACGGACTGGGCCGTCCGCCCCTTCCCCATCCCTGCTCCACCCGGCCGGGCCCGTGATGCCCGTGTTTCTTCTCCGCTTTGTCTACACACCGCACCGGGGGGACACGGAAGAGTGTCGGGGCCGGGAGCCACGACGCCTGAGTTCCTTCCCCCGGGGACCCTCGACCCAACCCCTCCTCGCTCCCTCCCGGAATAATAATAATAATGGTATTTTATTAAGCGCTTACTCCGTGTCGGACACCCTTCTAAGCGCCGGGGAGGCCGGGGAGAAACTTCCCTCTTGCGAGAAGGAAAGAGCGAAGTGCTTTGGGATCCTCAGTGCTTGGCACAGAGTGAGCGCTGGATAAATACGACCGAATGAATGAATGGTCAGAAGGGGGAGGCCGGCCTCCCTCCTCAGGGTTGTCGGGGTGATGGTTCCCAGGACCCTTCCCGCACCCCCCGATCCCACCCCGGCCCACCCTCCAGTTGTCGGGTGATCATCCTTTTCCCTTTCCCTAAATATTTAAATTCCTCCCTGCCAGCTGTTGGGATCCCGGATCCCGAGTGACCGACAGGCCGACCAATGCCTTGGGCCCGACCCCCACCCCTTTTCCCGGGGTGACCCCACGAGGGCAGGGGGCGAGCGGGGTTGGGGCGAGGGGCTTCTGAGAGGAAAGCCACTGGAGCCTGGACACATTGGAGCCCCCCGGGATTCATTCATTTATTCAATCATATTTTTTGAATGCTTACTAATAATCGTGGTATTCGTTAAGCGCTCACTATGCGGCAGGCACTGTGCTGAGCGCCGGGGTGAATACGAGGAGAGCGGGTTGGCCGCAGTCCCTGTCCCGGGGGCGCTGACGGTCTCCATCCCCGTTTTCCAGATGAGGGGACTGACGCCCAGAGAAGTGAAGGGATTTGCCCAAGGTCACACAGCAGACGTGGCGGAGCATGGATTAGAACCCATGACTCAGTGGAAAGAGCCTGGGCTTCGGAGTCAGAGGTCATGGGTTCGACTCCCGGCTCTGCCACCTGTCAGCTGTGGGACTGTGGGCGAGTCACTTCGCTTCTCTTTGCCTCAGTTCCCTCATCTGTAAAATGGGGATTAAGACTGTGAGCCTCAGGTGGGACAACCTGATGACCCTGTATCTACCCCAGCGCTTAGAACAGTGCTCTGCACATAGTAAGCGCTTAACAAATACCAACATTTTTATTATTAAGCACTTGGTGTATGCCAAGCACCGTTCAGACACATTCCCTGCCCACAGTGAGCTGAGAATCTAGTAGGGGAGATGGACACGATGTAGCGTGGCTTAGTGGAGAGAGTCCGAGCTTGGGAGTCGGAGGTCATGGGTTCTAATCCCGGTTCCGCCACTTGTCAGCTGTGTGACCTTGGACAAGTCACTTTTCTGTGTCTCAGTTACCTCATCTGTAAAATAGGGTTAAGACTGTGAGCCCCACGTGGGACAACCCGCTCACTGTATTTATCCCAGCGGTTAGAACAGTGCTTGGAACACGGGAAGTGCTTAACCGATACTATCGTCATTATCAGGGAAAGAAAAAAAGAGGGAGCGGGACATAAGTGTTGTGGGGCTGGGACGGGGGAGAGATGAATGAAGGAAGCAAATTAGGGGGACGTAGAAGGAAGTGGGAGAAGAGGAAAGGAGGGCTTAGTCAGGGAAGGCCTCTGGGAGGAGGTGGGCCTTCAGTACAAAAAAAAAGATGGTATTTGTTAAGCGCTTACTAGATGCCAAGCACTGTTCTCAGAGCTGGGGGAAATACAAGGTAATCAGGTTGTCCCACGTGGGGCTCAGGGTCACCATGTTACAGATGAGGTCACTGAGGCACAGAGAATGATAATAATAATGTTGGTATTTGTTAAGCGCTTACTATGTGCAGAGCACTGTTCTTAGCGCTGGGGTAGATACAGGGTCATCAGATTGTTCCACGTGGGGCTCACAGTAAATCCCCATTTTACCGAGGCCAAAAGAAGTGAAGTGACTTGCCCACAGTCACCCAGCTGACAAGCGGCGGAGCTGGGATTCGAACCCATGACCCCTGACTCCCAAGCCCGGGCTCTTTCCACTGAGCCACGCCGCTTCTCTACAAGCCTTCTCAATAGGGCTTTGAATGGGGGGAGAGTCAGTGTCTGTGGGATTTGAGGAGGGAGGGCGTCCCGGGCCAGAGGCAGGACGGGGGTGGGGGGGTCGGCAGTGAGATGGACGAGATGGAGGCCCGGCGAGAAGGTTGGCATTAGAGGAGCGACGGGTGCTAATGTTAATGTTGGTATTTGTTAAGCGCTTACTATCCGGACCTTTAACTCTCTCCTTAGGCCCCCTGTTCCTCCCCCTCCCCCATCTCTCACCCCCAATGATCTGGCCACCCATTTCCTCACAAAAATCAACACGATCAGGTCTGAGCTCCCCAAAGTCACCCCTCCGCCTCTCCCCTCCCCCCCACCGACCCTCTCCCCTACTTTCCCATCCTTCCCCGCGGTATCCTCAGAGGAGATCTCCTCCCTCCTCGCAAGTGCCACCCCCTCCACCTGCGCCTCGGACCCCATTCCCTCTCACCTTATTAAAACCGTCGCCCCTGCCCTCCTCCCTTCCTTAACTTCTATTTTTAACCACTCGATCTCCAAGGGCTCCTTCCCCGCTGCCTTCGAACATGCCCACGTCTCCCCCGTCCTAAAAAAACCCGCTCTCGACCCCACTTCCCCCTCCAGTTATCGCCCTATCTCCCTACTACCCTTCCTTTCCAAGATCCTAGAACGAGTCGTCTACGATCGCCGCTTAGAATTCCTTAACTCCCATTCTCTCCCGGACCCCCTCCGATCTGGCTTCCGTCCCCTCCGCTCTACCGAGACTGCTCTCTCTGAGGTCGCCCGTGACCTCCTTGCCAAATCCGATGGCTCCTACTCCATTCTGATCCTCCTTGACCTCTCTGCTGCCTTTGACACCGTCGACCGTCCCCTCCTCCACACCTTATCTCACCTCGGCTTCACGGACTCCGTCCTCTCCCGGTTCTCCTCTCACCTCTCTGGCCGGTCTTCTCGGTCTCCTTCGCTGGCGCCTCCTCCGCCTCCCATCCTTTAACCGTTGAAGTTCCTCAAGGGTCAGTTCTCGGCCCTCTTCTGTTCTCCATTTACACTCACTCCCTCGGTGAACTCATTCGCTCTCACGGCTTTGACTACCATCTCTACATCTTCCCGCAGAAACGATCTGGGCCTGTCACTCCCTTTCTTAAACAACTCCAGTGGTTGCCTATCGACCTCCGCTCCAAACAAAAACTCCTCACTCTAGGTTTCGAGGCTCTCCATCCCCTCGCCCCCTCCTACCTCTCCTCCCTTCTCTCTTTCTACCGCCCACCCCGCACGCTCCGCTCCTCCGCCGCCCACCTCCTCGCCGTCCCTCGGTCTCGCCCGTCCCGCCGTCGACCCCTGGGCCACGTCCTCCCGCGGTCCCGGAACGCCCTCCCTCCTCACCTCCGTCAAACTCATTCTCTTCCCCTCTTCAAAACCCTACTTAAAACTCACCTCCTCCGAGAGGCCTTCCCAGACTGAGCTCCCCTTCTCCCTCTACTCCCTCTACCACCGCCCCCTTCACCTCTCCGCAGCTTAATCCTCTTTTCCCCCCATCTCCCTCCACTCCTCCCCCTCTCCCTTCCCATCCCCTCGGCACCGTACTCGTCCGCTCAACTGTATATATTTTCGTCACCCTATTTATTTTGTTAATGAAATGTACATCGCCTCGATTCTATTTAGTCACCATCGTTTTTACGAGACGTCCTTCCCCTCGACTCTATTTATTGCCATCTCCCTTCAGGCTTGCATCTCCTCCTGCCTCCAGGACGTCTCCACCTGGATGTCGGCCCGCCACCTAAAACTCAACATGAGCGAGACTGAGCTCCTCATCTTCCCTCCTGAACCCGGTCCTCTCCCAGACTTCTCTATCACCGTGGATGGCACGACCATCCTTCCCGTCTCTCGGGCCCGCGATCTCGGTGTCATCCTTGACTCGTCCCTCTCGTTCACCCCACGCGTCCTATCCGTTACCGAGACCTGCCGGTTTCACCTCTACGATATCGCCAAGATCCACCCTTTCCTCTCCACCCAAACGGCTACCTTACTGTTACGGGCTCTCGTTATATCCCGGCTAGACTACCGTGTCAGCCTTCTCTCTGACCTCCCTTCCTCCTCTCTCGCCCCGCTCCGGTCTATTCTTCACTCCGCTGCCCGGCTCATCTTCCTGCAGAAACGATCTGGGCGTGTCACTCCCCTTCTTAAACAACTCCAGTGGTTGCCTATCGACCTCCGCTCCAAACAAAAACTCCTCACTCTAGGCTTCGAGGCTCTCCATCACCTTGCCGCCCCTTCCTACCTCTCCTCCCTTCTCTCTTTCCACCGCCCACCCCGCACGCTCCGCTCCTCCGCCGCCCACCTCCTCGCCGTCCCTCGGTCTCGCCTGTCCCACCGTCGACCCCCGGGTCACGTCCTCCCGCGGTCCTGGACAGCCCTCCCTTGTCACCTCCGCCAAACCGATTCTCTTTCCCTCTTCAAAACCCTACTTAAAAATCACCTCCTCCAAGAGGCCTTCCCAGACTGAGCTCCTCTTCCCCCTCTACTCCCTCTGCCATCCCCCCTTTACCTCTCCGCAGCTAAAGCCTCATTTTCCCCTTTTCCCTCCGCTCCTCCACCTCTCCCCTCCCATCCCCACAGCACCGTACTCGTCCGCTCGACTATATATATTTTCGTTACCCTATTTATTTTGTTAATGAATTGTACATCGCCTCGATTCTATTTAGTCGCCATCGGTTTTTACGAGATGTTCTTCCCCTTGACGCTGTTTAGTGCCATTGTTCTCGTCTGTCCGTCTCCCCCGATCAGACCGTAAGCCCGTCAAACGGCAGGGACCGTCTCTATCTGTTGCCGACTTGTTCATCCCAAGCGCTTAGTCCAGTGCTCTGCACATACTAAGCGCTCAATAAATACTATTGAATGAATGAATGAACGTTCTCGTCCGTCCGTCTCCCCCGATCAGACCGTGAGCCCGTCAAACGGCGGGGACCGTCTCTATCTGTTGCCGACTTGTTCATTCCAAGCGTTTAGTACAGTGCTCTGCACCTAGTAAGCGCTCAATAAATACTATTGAATGAATGAATGAATGTGCCGAGCACTGTTCTCAGCGCTGGGGTAGACACAGAGGAATCAGGTTGTCCCACGTGGGGCTCACAATCTTAATCCCCATTTTACAGATGAGGTAATTGAGGCACAGAGAAGTGAAGTGACTTGCCCACAGTCACACAGCTAAGTGGCAGAGCTGGGAATCGAACCCATGACCTCCGACTCCAAAGCCCACGCTCTTTCCACAGGGTGCGGGCCGGGGTGGAGGAGGAGGGCAGCCAGGTGAGGGAGGAGGGGTGAGGGGATTGAGGCCTTTGAAGGCGATGGTGAGGAGTTTCTGTTTGAGGCGGAGGTGGATGGGCAACCATGGGAATTTCCTGAGGAGCGGGGAAACACGGGCTGAATGTTTTTGAAGGAAAAACGATCTGGGCGGCAGAGTGGAGTGTGAACTGGAGTGGGGAGAGACAGGAGGCAGGGAGGTCAGCCAGGAGGCTGACACAATAATCAAGGAGGGATACGCTAAGTGCTGGTATTAACGGAGCAGTTTGGATGGAGAGGAAAGGGCGGAGTTCAGCGATGGCGTGAAGGTGGAACCGACGGGATTTAGTGTCGCATTGAATATAATAATAATAATAATAATGTTGGTATTTGTTAAGTACTCACTATGTGAAAAGCCCCGTTCTAAGCGCTGGGGTAGATCCAAGGTAGATAATAATAATAATAATAATGTTGGTATTAGTTAAGCGCTTACTATGTGCCGAGCACTGTTCTAAGCGCTGGGGTAGACATAGTCTCCCCCGATTAGACTGTAAGCCCGTCAAACGGCAGGGACTGTCTCTATCTGTTGCCGACTTGTTCATCCCAAGCGCTTAGTACAGTGCTCTGCACATAGTAAGCGCTCAATAAATACTATTGAATGAATGAATGAAAGGTTGTCCCACGTGGGGCTCACCGTCTTAATCCCCATTTTACAGATGAGGGAACTGAGGCACAGAGAAGTTAAGTGACTTGCCCACAGCCACACAGCCGACAAGTGGCAGAGCTGGGATTCGAACTCATGAGCCCTGACTCCAAAGCCCGTGCTCTTTCCACTGAGCCACGCTGCTTCTCGATCAGAACCCACATCCTCTGAAGCCCAAGCCCGGCCTCTTGCCACTAGGGCAGGCTGGGTACATGAGAAATATCATGATTATTGTTATCATAGTTATCACTATTATTGTTCCCGGCAGGCACCGCAGTCCTTTCAGCTGCCAGGACCGGGCTCGTATCCCATGGAATTCCACGAGGTCTTGTGGGAAGAGGTCCGGTCTGAGTCCCGGAGGACCTGGATCCCCTGTTCGTCTCCGATGAAATGGGAAGGGGACGGGTCTGCTGAGTGTTGCATTGTCCTCTCCCAACGGCTTAACCCAGTGCCCCGCACACGGTAAGACGCTCGATAAATGCAATCGATTGCCACCTTGGGCAAGTCTCTTCAATTCTCTGTCCCTCCATTTCCTCAAATGGGAAATGGCTATCCGCTCTTTCTTCCCCTTGGACAGAGCCCCAAAAACAATACTGCATTGTCCTCGCCCAAGTGCTTAGCACAGGGCTCGGCACAGCACGCGCACTCAACAGATGCCACCGATTGCATCCCCGGGCAAGTCTCTTCACTTCTTCGTCCATTTCGTCATCTGTAGAATGGGAATTCAAGATCCTCCCTTCTCTCTACCTCTCCTCCCTTCTCTCTCCCGCCCACCCCGCACGCTCCGCTCCTCCGCCGCCCGCCTCCTCGCCGTCCCCCGGTCTCGCCCGTCCCGCCGTCGACCCCCGGGCCGCGTCCTCCCGCGGTCCCGGAACGCCCTCCCTCCTCACCTCCGCCAAACTCATTCTCTTCCCCTCTTCAAAGCCCTACTTAGAGCTCACCTCCTCCGAGAGGCCTTCTCGGACTGAGCTTCCCCTTTTCCCTCTGCTCCTTCTACCCCCCCCCACCTCTCCTCAGCTAAGCCCTCTTTCCCCCCTTTCCCTCTGCTCCTCCCCCTCTCCCTTCCCATCCCCTCGGCACCGTGCTCGTCCGCTCAACTGTCTATATTTTCATTACCCTATTAATTTTGTTAATGAGATGTACATCGCCTCGATTCTATTTATTTGCTATTGTTTTAATGAGAGGTTCATCTCCTCGATTCTATTTATCGCCATCGTTCTCGTCCGTCCGTCTCCCCCGATTAGACCGTGAGCCCGTCGGAGGGCAGGGACTGTCTCTGTTACCGATTTGTCCATTCCGAGCGCTTAGTCCAGTGCTCTGCACATAGTAAGCGTTCAATAAATACTATTGAATGAATGAATGAATGAAGATCCGCTCTTTCTTCCCCTTGGACTGAGCCCCACGAACTCTGCTGCATTGTCCACGCCTAAGTGCTTAGCACAGGGCTCGGCACAGCACGCGCGCTCAACAGATGCCACCGATTGCATCCCCGGGCGAGTCTCTTCACTTCTATGTCTGTCCATTTCGTCACCCGTGGAATGGGAATTCAAGATCCGCTCTCTCTTCCCCTTGGACCGAGCCCCACGTGGGACGGGGATTCGGGTCCGATCTGCCTCTACTGTTATCGACCCCAGCGCTCGGTACAGTGCTAGGTTCATAATAAGCGCTTAAGAAACGCCATTCACTCAATCCCTACCCAACAACGGTCTCAGTCTAGAAGGGGGGAAACAGACAACAAAACAAAACAAGTAGACAGGCCTCAATAGCATTATGATTATCGTTATTAATAATAAGAAGAAGAATAATATTTGTTAAGCACTTACTATGTGCCAGACACTGCACTATGCACTGGGGTGAATACAATCGAGAAGCAGCGTGGCTCAGTAGAAAGAACCCGGGTTTAGGAGTCAGAGGTCGCGAGTTCTAATCCCACTCTGCCACTTGTCAGCTGGGTGACTTTGGGCAAGTCGCTTCATTTCTCGGTGCCTCAGTGACCTCAGCCGGCAAATGGGGATGAAGACTGGGAGCCCCACGTGGGACGACCCGATGACCTTGTATCTCCCCCAGCGCTTAGAACAGTGCTTCGCACATAGTAAGCGCTTAACAAATGCCATCGTTACTATCATTACAAGCAAATCAAGTTGGAGGCTCACGGACTCAATCCCCATTTTCCAGATGAGGGAAACGAAGCACAGAGAAGTGAAGTGACCTGCCCAGGGTCACACGGCAGACAAGGGGCAGAGCCGGGATTAGAACCCATGACCTCTTGACTCCCAGAGCTGCGCTCTCGCCACTGAGCCACGCTGCTCCTGTTGTCAGTCTTGGGTGTCGTAGGCGTTCCTAGACCGTGAGCCCGTCGTCGGGCGGGGACCGTCTCTATCCGTTGCCGAATCGTCCGTTCCGGGCGCTCAGTCCGACGCTCTGCCCACAGTGAGCGCTCGATAAAGACGACAGAATGAATGAATGAATGAATGAATGGGGGCCGTGGCTTTGGCTCCATCCGTCCTCCAGGCCGGCCGTCTCGGGAGGCCCGCAGCAGTGTCCCCCAGCAGACGGGAACCCGTCACCAAGGGTTTCAAAGCCGTCCACGCGCCGGCCCGCTCCTCCCTCCCCCGGCCGCCCTCCTCCTCCTCCAGCCCGGCCCTCACGCTCCCCTCCTCCGACGCCCACCTTCTCCCTGCCCCTCCATCTCGTCTAGCTCACCACCGGACTCCGGTCCGCATCCTGCCTCCGGTCTGAACGCCCTCCCTTCCCAAATACGACTCTCCTCCTCCCCGCTTCAAAGTCTTACCGCGGACCCGCCTCCTCCAAGAAGCCCTCCCTGACTAAGCCCCCTTTTCCTCTTCTCCGCCTCCCTTCTGCGTCGCCCCGACTGGCTCCCTCTCTTCATCCCCCCCGACCCAGCTCCACACACCGCTTGCAAGGACGGTGTCTGACCTGATGATCTTGCAGCCTCAAAGATAATCATATTTATTGAGCGCTTCCTGGGTGCAGGGCGCTGGACTGAACGTCGGGTACGACAATACACAGAGACGCGTTCCCTGCCCCGAGCGAGCTCACCCCAGTGTTTACAATGGAAGCGGCGGGGCTCAGTGGCAAGAGCCCAGGCTTGGGAGTCAGAGGTCGTGGGTTCTAAACCCAGTTCCGCCACCTGTCAGCTGTGTGCCCTGGGGCCAGTCGCTTTACTTCTCTGGGCCTCAGTGAGCTCATCTGCAAAATGGGGATGAAGACTGTGAGCCCCACGTGGGACAACCCGATCGCCTTGGATCTACCCAGCACTTAGAACAGTGCGTGGCATATAGTAAGTGCTTAACAAATACCAAAATGTAATAATAATATCATGCATTATTATTACATAATAATTATAACAACAATATAATAATATTATAATAATAGAGTATTTGTTAAGCTCTTATGATGTGCTAAGTGCTGGGTTGATACATTTATTTCTCTTAACGGTCCGTCTCCCATCTCTAGACTCCCTCAGGCCTGGGAGTCAGAAGGTCATGGGTTCTAATCCCAGCCCCATCACCCGCCTGCAGGATGACCTTGGGCAGAGTCACTTCACTTCTCTGGACCTCAGTTCCCTCATCTGTGAAATGGCGATGGAGACCGTGAGCCCCACGTGGGACGGGGACCGCGTCCAACCCCCTTTGCTTGGATCCACCCCGGGGCTTAATACGGTGCCCGGCACATAATGAGAGCTTTACAGATACCATAATCATTATTATGATTATTGGCTCGCGTTGGACAGGGAGGGTGTCGGTTTACCGTCCTCTCTCAATCGCTTAGAATCAGTGCTCTGCACACGGTGAGCGCTCAATAAATAGGACCGACCGGTTAAGCATCCCACGGAGGAGGCCCCATAGGCGAGACGGAGGGAGCGGGAGGCGGGCTCCGGGCCGACCCCCTCCCTCGGACCGGGCTCGTCCATCAGGGCGGCTGGTGCTCCCGGAGCGCTCGCTCACCCCCACCCGACAGTGCTCCCGAGCGGGGGTCACCCCGCTTCTTCCCACCCCCAACCCTGGAAACACCATTAGCTCACTTGGGTGACCCCGGGGGGGCAGAGCCCCGCCCCGAACCCCTAGGAGAAATACCGATGCCCAGGGCTCCATTTCCGGCCCACGAAGGCTCCGCCTGCCACCCGCACCGCTCCCAACCCCTGACCCGCTTGGCGGTGAAACGCTTAGTACAGTGTCCGGCACACAGTGAGCGCTCAATAAATACGATCGAACGACCCCCCCCCCCCCCGGCCTGCCCGTGGGGACGTGGGCCAGGGGCCCATCTGGCTTCTCTCCTCCAGCCTGGCTCGGGCCCCCCAAAAATAAGGATGATGGTATGCGTTTAGCACTTACTATGTGCCAAGCACCGTCCTATACGCTGGGGTATGATACAAGTAAATCCGGTTGGACACGGCCGTGTCCCACACGGGGCTCCCACTCTTAATCCCCATTTTCCAGATGAGGGAACGGAGGCCCGGAGGAGTCAAGTGACTTCTCCAAGGTCACACAGCTGACAGGTGGCGGGGCCGGGATGAGAACCCAGGTTTATTTGTACTGATGTCCGTCTCCCCTCCTTTAGACCGTAAGTTCGTGGTGGGCAGGGACGGTGCCGGTTATAGTGTCCCCTCAAGCGCTCAGTACAATGCTCTGCACGCAGTAAACACTCGATGAAAATGACCAGAGGCTCCACACGGGATAAGGCAGCAGCACGGCGCGGTGGGGAGACACCGGGCCTGGGCCTGAGGTCGTGGGTTCGAATCCCGGCTCCACCATTTGTTTGCCGTACGGGCAAGTCGCTTCGCTTCTCCGGGCCTCAGTGACCTCATCCGTCGAACGGGGATGGAGACTGGGAGCCCCACACGGGACAGGGACCGCGTCCGACCCGATTAACCCGTATCCACCCCAGTGCCCGGCACGTCGTAGGCGCCTGACCCATATCACAATCATTACCATCACCAGAGAGGCAGAGCCACGCGCCCTCGCCTCCCTGGCACAGGCTCCCCATCCGCGCCCCTCCTCTCCGCGTCCCGCCACTCCCAACCCCCCCACCGAACCAAGGAACCAGCCGCCACCTCCGGTAAGAAACAAACATGTCCTTTATTAATGACCCAACCGCAGTCCTTCAGACACAGGAGTGTGGAACTCGAAATATTTAAAGGAAACACAAGTCGACGCATATTTTCCTGCAACTCGTCACCAGTAACGTACTGCGAAAGCGAAACAGCTCGGAAAGAGGGAGCGGCGGGGGGGGGAGGGGAGATCGAGAAAAGGAATCGATTCGAAGTGAAATCATTTCCCCCACCTGCGGGTTTTTTTTTTTTTTTTTTTTAATTCTTGAGAATTCTGAAGTCCTTGCAAGCACAGCTCGATTCTGCAGATTATTTTCCCGACGTGTACGAAAGGGGACCGGGTTGGGGGGGGAGGGACGGGCTGGGGGGGGGGCGGACGGGGTGTCTTCCGTGAGGATCGGGAGGGACGCCGCTTCCCGAACGGTCGCTCCGGCCTCCGTCCGTCACCGCCTCCTGCTCGCGCTTCCCCGCTCCTCCTCCTGCTCCCGACCTTAGCGGGACGAAAAGGTCTTCCCCCTTGGAGAGGATAGGGCGGGAAATCAACCAACGAGGCTCACCGGGTGTCCACCGGGTAGGGAGCGCTCTACTAGACGCTTGGGAGAGTCCAGCAGAGTTAGCGGGCACGTTCCCCGCCCCTAGGAGCCGGCCACTCTACTGTGTGCAGGGCGCCGGTCTGAGCGCTCGGGTCTCCCCCCTGCTAAACTGTCAGCTCGTTGCGGGCCGGGAATGTGTCTGTTGTTGTACTGTCCTCTCCCAAGCGCTCAGGGCGGCGCTCTGCACACAGTTAGCGCTCAATACATACGACTGAATGAATGACGGGGTCAGGAGACACGAGGCCTGTCCGCAAGGGAGACCCCCAGACTCAGCCCCCCTCTTCCTCAGCTCCCCGTTCCTTCCGCGTCAGCCCGACTGGCTCCCTTCGCTCGTCCCCCTCTCCTCGCTCCACATCACGTATGAGCGTATATAGCCATAATTCTATTCATTTACATCGATGCCCCTTTACTTGTTTTGATGGGTACAGATCTATAATTCTGTTTATTTCTAGCGATGCCCGTTTCCTTGTTTTGATGTCCGTCTTCCCCCTTCTAGCCTGTGAGCCCGGGGTGGGCGCGGATTGTCCCTCTCTGTTGGCGCACTGTACTTTCCAAGCGCTTAGGACAGCGCTCTGCACACGGTGAGCGCACGGTAAATGCGACCGAATGAAGGAACGAGACTGCCGGGCAGGGAGAAACTGGTTTCGACGGGCCCTTCCGGGTCCCGCCCTGACTTGGATCGAGGGCTTCCCCCCCTCCCGGACCCTCCTCGACGGACCGGTGCGGGGGCATCGGAATCGGCCTCCCTCCCCGACGGATCCCGACCCCCCCCGACCTTCCTCCCCGGCCTTGGCCCTTCCCCATTCATTCATTCCTTCGATCGTATTTATTGGGCGCTTACGGCGTGCGGAGCACTGCACTAAGCGTTTGCAAAGTATAATTTGGCAACAGATAGAGACGGTCCCTACCCAACGGGCTCACGGATCGGACCACGGCAGGACACCCAGTCAGTGAGACCCCGGGAACCGTGGGTGCCCCCCGCCCAGTCGGGAAGGTGCCCGAGGGGGTCGGGGGTGTGGGAGACACTTGGGGCAGACCCTGCCCTCCAGTATATACTTTTATTATAATAAATATAATTTATAAAGAAGCAGCGTGGCTCAGTGGAAGGAGCCCGGGCTTGGGAGTCAGAGGTCACGGCTGCTAATCCCGGCTCCGCCGCTCGTCAGCTGTGTGACCTCGGGCAAGTCACTTCACTTCTCTGTGCCCCAGTTCCCTCATCTGTCGAGGGGGATGAAGACTGTGAGCCCCACGTGGGACGACCTCATCACCTTGTATCCCCCCAGCGCTTAGAACGGTGCTTTGCACATAGTAAGCGCTTAACAAATGCGATTATTATTATGATTATTACCCTATTTATTTTGTTAATGAGGTGTCCATCCCCTCCATTCTATTTATCATGATTAAGTCGTCTCGTTTTGTCCGTCCGTCTCCCCGAATCAGACCGCGAGCTCGCCGTTGGGCAGGGATCGTCTCTATCTGTTGCCGCACTGTACGTTCCGAGCGCTCCGTACAGTGCTCTGCACATAGTGAGCGCTCAATAGATGAAGGAATGAATGAATCCGCGCTCCCGGCCCCTCCCGGGGCGCGGGGCTGGGCCTTTCCCGGGCAAGCAAGGGGGTGACCTGGGCCTCCCCCCGGCTTCTCCCGCCCCTTCCCGGCTGGGCCGACGGCGGGCAAGCCCACCGCCCCGACTTGGCCCCCGTCTGCCGGGCAGGAGGAGGGTTTCCTCTGCCTTGTCCGGGCCCGGCGGGCAGCTCCCCGCCTCCGCCCGTTTCCCGAAGCGGCCCTGACCCCCCCGAGGCCACCCCCTCGGAGGCCGGCGGGCCGCAGGGGATTTCCGGGTCAGGGGGCCGTCCGCCTGCCGCCGCTGGAGGCACGGGAGCTGTAGGGCGACGGGGGAATTGGGCGGTAATCCTGTCTCCGTGGGCTTCCGCTGTCTGAGCGCTTCCTGGCCGGAGCCCGGGAAGGCTGACCAGTGGGACGGCTGGACCTGGGCTTCCCGCCCTGGGCACCGGCGCCGGCCCGATGCCAATGGGGCGCAGCCCGGTGAGGAGGAGGAGGAGGAGGAGGGCGGGAGCTGCCCCGCGCCTCCAACTGGTTCCTATACTCCCCCACGGTCCCCTCCCAAGAGCTCAGTACAGTGCTCTGCGCACAGTAAGACCTCAGTACTTCTCTTCTTCAATAATCCTATTTTTTATTTTGATGCTATTTACGCCTGTCTACTCGTTTTGTCTTCTTGTCTCTCTCCCCCTTCTAAACTGGGAGCCCGTTGTTCGAGAAGCAGCGTGGCTCAGTGGAGAGAGCCCGGGCTGGGGAGTCGGAGGTCATGGGTTCGAATCGCGGCTCCGCCACTTGTCAGCTGTGGGACCGTGGGCGAGTCGCTTCACTTCTCTGGGCCTCGGTGACCTCGACTGTCAAATGGGGCTGAAGACTGTGAGCCCCACGGGGGACAAGCCGATCGCCTCGTATCCCCCCGGCGCTTAGAAGAGTGCTTGGCACATAGTAAGCGCCTAACAAATAGCATTTTCATCATTGTCTCTATCTGTTGCCGAATTGTCCTTTCCAAGCACTTAATTCAGTGCTCTGCACACAGTAAGTGCTCAATAAACACAACTGACTAAATGAATAGATACCACTGCCCTTCCAACCACGTGGCTTCGTGGCTAAAGCCCGGGCCTGGGAGTCAGTCAGTTGGACCTGGGTTCTCGTCCCACCTCTGTGTGACCTTGGGCAAGTCACTTCACTTCTCTGGGCCTCAGTTTCCCTCCTCTGGAAAATGGCGACGGAGACCGGGAGCCCCGTGTGGGACAGGGGCTGTGCCCAACCCGATGAACTTCTATCTACCCCAGTACTCAGAACAGTGCTGGACACACAGTGAGCGCTTAAACGGAGTGGCTTAGTGGCAAGATCACAGGCTCGGGAGTCGGAGGAGCGGGTTCTAATCCCCACTCTGCCACTTATCTGCTGCGTGGCCCTGGGCAAGTCACTTCTCTGGGCCTCAGTTCCCTCATCTGTAAAAATGGGGATTAAAAAATGTGAACCCCACGTGGGACAATCTGCTAACCCTGCATCTACCCCGGCGCTTAGAACAGTGCTCGGCACATAGTAAGCGCTTAAATACCATAATTATTATTAATTATTCTTCTCGGAGCATCTGGCGGGTGGGTGGGCGGGCTTTCCCAGAAGGCCTTGGCTCCGGGGGACAGCGGCGAGGAGGAACGCCGCCCGGTTCTCCCTTTCCCTCCCACGGTCCCCGCCTCCACTTCGCTCCGGGGGTCTCCGACTCACGTGATCGTTTTCATTTCTTTTTTCTCAGCATCTGGGCGCGCACGGTTCAGCACCTTGAGGAAGTCGGACGTTTTCGCCCGCATGCGCGTGTGGATGTAGGCCTGCGGGGCGGGAGGGGGAGGAGGAGGAGGAGAGAGAGATACAGAGCGCGGGAGGGAGGGAGGTCAGCTCGGGGGCAAGGCCGGGCGGCCGGTGCGCCGGCCGGGCGGCCCTTCGGGCCGGGGAGCTCCTGCCGGGGATTCGGAGGCGGGGGGACGTCCCTACATCCCTGTCGTCCCGCCCTCTGCCCTGGATGCTCCCCAGAGGGGAAGGGGAGGCCTCCTCCTCTCTCCCGCCCGTCCAAAGGCATCGTAAGGGGGCATCCCCCTCCAACCCCCAAAAGAAGCAGCGTGGCTCAGTGGCAAGAGCCCGGGCTCGGCCGTCAGAGGTCATGGGTTGTTATCCCGGCTCTGCCACTGGTCTGTTGTGTGACCTTGTGCGGGTCACTTCACTTCTCTGAGCCTCAGTTAAATCATCTGTAAAATGGGGACAGAGACTCTGAGCCCCACGTGGGACAACCTGATGACCCTGTAACCACCCCAGTGCTTAGAACAGTGCTCGGCACATAGTAAGCGCTTCACAAATACCACCATTATTATATCATCATCATCATCATCATTATTCTTATTAAGAGCTTCCGGCCCCACGCTCCCCTCACCCCATCGATCGCCAGGAAGGGACCAAATCCGATTGAGCGACTGACTCCTCGAGTCCTCCAGGCCCGGCGAACGGCTCTCAACCGTCTGCTGCCTGCGGGTCTCTCCCTCCGTCGCCGCCCCCGTCTCCCTCGGGACGGGCCGAAGCCCCTCGTGGGCCGGGGTCCGCCCGGTCCGACGCGGCCCCCTCCCCTCACCACGCGGTCTCCCTTCCAGGGCGCCACGAACGCGCTCAACGGAGGCCGAGGCAAGCGCCCGGTCGTCGCGGACGGGACGGGACGGGACGGGACGGGACGGCCCCTCTCCTCACCTTGGAGCATTTGATGTGATAGTGCAGGTAGTCTCGGAACGTGTGGATCAGGTTGATGGTGTTGTCTCTGGCGTTGGCGTTGGTGTGGCGGGGAAACAGCACTGGGTAGCGAGGGAGCGGATGGACAGAGACAGAGAGAGAGAAAGCCGTCAGGGGGGAACGGGCCGGAGGCCGAGGCGCCCCAGGTGTCCCCCGAACCCGGGACCTCGAGGCGTCGGCGGGGACGCCGGAGGTGAAAGGTCTGGCCGGGAGGGTCGTGCGTCTCACCCCGATCGCTGACCCCGCCGTCCCCCGGGAACCTCGGGACAATGGGAGGCTCACGGGGCAAACGGGAGAAATCGACTGCCCCCGCTGGGCTGGCGCCCACAAAACCACGGCCTCCTCTCTGGGGCCGAGGGAGCCCGGGTAATAAAACTAATAATAGTAATAATGATCGTGGTATCTGTTAAACGTTTACTAGGTGTCAGGTACCCTTCTAAGCTCCGGGGTAGATACGAGATAATCGGGTTGGACACGGTCCCCGTGGCTCAATGGAAAGAGCCCGGGCGTGGGAGGCAGAGGTCGGGGGTTCTCAGCCCGGCTCCGCCACTTGTCCGCTGGGTGACCTCGGGCAATGGCCCAGTGGAAAGAGCCCGGGCTTGGGAGTCAGAGGTCGTGAGTTCGAATCCCGCCTCTGCCACTTGTCAGCTCTGGGACTGTGGGCGAGTCGCTTCACTTCTCTGGGCCTCAGTTCCCTCACCTGTAAAATGGGGATTCACTGTGAGCCTCACGTGGGACGACCTGATCACCCTGTATCTCTCCCAGCCCTCAGAACAGTGCTCTGCACATAGTAAGCGCTTAACAAATACCAACATCATTATTCTCTGTGCCTCAGTTCCCTCCCCTGTAAAATGGGGATTAAGACCGTGAGCCCCACACGGAACAACCTGATCACCTTATATCCGCCCCCCAGCGCTTAGAACAGTGCTGGCGCATAATAAGCACTTAACAAATACCATTATTATTATCCCCATTGTACAGATGAGGTAACTGAGGCTCAGAGAAGTGAAGTGACTTGCCCCATTCATTCATTCATCCATTCAATAGTATTTACTGAGCGCTTACTAGGTGCAGAGCACTGTACTAAGCGCTTGGAATGAACAAGTCGGCAACAGAGAGAGACGGTCCCCGCCGTCTGACGGGCTCACGGTCTGATCGGGGGGAGACGGACGGACGAGAACGACGGCGATAGACAGAGTCGAGGGGAAGGACGTCTCGTGAGAACAGTGGCGACTAAACAGAATCAAGGTGAACCCAGTCCCTTCTGACTCCCGGACCTGGGTTCTAACCGCTGGGCCACACTGTGGGAAGGGAAGAGGAGGGGGAATGGAGAGAATCTCTCCTCAGGCTGCCCTAAAGCCCCCTAGGCGGCCCGGCCCATCTCGGGCTCCGCGGGGCTCCTGGGCCCCCCGGAGCGGGGGGTCCTCGGGGCGGTCTATCCGCCGGGCCGTCCACCGCGTCCCGCTGCCCCCGCCCCGGCCCCCTCATCATCCCCACACTCTCTCTACCCTCTGATTCGGGGCCCGGCACGCCCGGTTCGACGATAATGTCGGCATCCGTTAAGCGCTTACTATGTGCAGAGCACTGTTCTAAGCGCTGGGGTAGATCCAGGGTGATCAGGTCGTCCCACGTGAGGCTCACGGTTAATCCCCATTTTACAGAGGAGGGAACTGAGGCACCGAGAGCGAAGTGACTCGCCCACGGTCGCACAGCTGACAGGCGGCAGAGCCGGGAATCGAACCCGTGACCTCTGACGCCCAAGCCCGGGCTCTCTCCACCGAGCCACGCTGCTTCCCCATAACGACGTCTGATGAGGGCCACCGTCCCGCAGAAGCCGCCCCCGCGGCCCCGGAGGGGGATTTTCCCGGGCCGGGCCCAAGGACGTCCCCGCTGACCCCCGGGGCCCGGGGGGGCGTCCCCACCGGCCCTGGCGGCGGGTGGGCCCGCTCCCACTCCACGTGGGGGCTCCCGGTCCCCTCCCCCGCGGCCCCCAGCCCGGCTCACCGAAGGTGATGTAGCCGATGTTGTCCCCGACGGCGGCGTCCGTGTCCTTGAGCTCCAGCGGCGGCTCCCGGTGGCTGAACAGGACCTGGGGCGCCGTGTGGCTGGCACGGCGCCCTTCCTTGAATTCCTGGGGGGCGGCGGCGGGCAGAGGGAGGGAGGAAGGAGGGAGAGGTCGCCGTCAGCACGGACCCCGGCAGCCACGTCGCGGCCGGCTCCCGGGAGCCAGGGAGCCTGACCTCTGACCCTGGCGCCGCCAACTCCTCCGCCCGGTGTCTCCGGGCGAGTCGCGTCACCGACAGCCGCGCCCGATTTCTACATCGGTCCCCCCCTCTAATAATGACGACGGCGTCTGTTGAGCGCTCGCTACGTGCCAGGCGCTGTGCTACGCGCTGAGGTGGATACGGGCAGATCGAGCTGGACACGGTCCCTGTCCCACGAGGGGCTCGCAGTCTCCGGTCCCGTTTCGCAGATGAGGGAACTGAGGCACGGAGAAGTGAAGCGACTTGCCTAAGGTCGCACGGCACACCGTGAGCTCGTCGTGGGCAGGGGATGGGTCCACATATGACTGCATTATCATGCTATGTATTTTATATTTTATATAATACACGAATACATTATATACAGATATATAACATTAATACATGACATTATATATATTTTATATCCTTCCAAGCATTTATTCCAGTGCTCTGCAGACAGCAAGCACTATCGCTATTGTTTTTGTCCATCCGTCTCCCCCGATTAGACCGTAAGCCCGTCAATGGGCAGGGATCGTCTCCACCTGTTGCCGAATTGTACATTTCAAGCGCTTAGCACAGTGCTCTGCCCACAGGTAAGAGCTCGATAAATGCTATTGAATGAATACCGTCTACGGACCGACTGATATCCCTCGAGATTGGAAGCTCCTTAATAATGAATAACTGGTTATTTGTAAAGCACTGGGGTAGACACGGAGTAATCGAGGAGAACACGGGCCCTGTTGCACGTGGGGCTCACGGTCTCACTCCCCATTTTACAGACGACGTAACTGATGTCAGGAGAAGTGAAGTGACTTGCCCAAGTTCCCACAACATACAGGTTGCGCAGCCAGGATGTGAACCCAGGTTCCTCTGTCTTCCAGGCCCGGGCTCTAGCCACTAGGCCATGCTGCTTCTCCTTGTGGGCAGGAAACATGCCTGCTAACTCTGCCGGACTGGTCTCCCGAGTGCTCAGTACAGGGCTCCGCACACAGTAAGCGCGCGATAAAGGCTATCGATTGCATGGTGTGGTGGGTGGTGCGCGGGCCTGGGAGTCAGAAGGCTGTGGGTTCTAATCCCGCCTCCGCCACTCGTCTGCTTTGTCACCTGGGCGAGTCACTTCACTTCTCTGTGCCTCAGTTTCCTCATCTGTAAAACAACGTCGGTATCTGTTAAGCGCTTACTATGTGCCGAGCGCTGTTCTAAGCGCTGGGGTAGACACAAGGGAATCAGGTTGTCCCACGCGGGGCTCACAGTCTTCATCCCCGTTTTACAGATGAGGGAACTGAGGCACCGAGAAGTGAAGTGACTTGCCCGAAGTCACACAGCTGACAAATGGCCGAGCCGGGATCTGAACCCATGACCTCTGACTCCAAAGCCCCTGCTCGACTCCCGGCTCGGCCACTCGTCAGCTGTGTGACCGTGGGCGAGTCACTTCACTTCTCTGGGCCTCAGTTCCCTCATCTGTAAAACGGGGATTAACCGGGAGCCTCACGTGGGACGACCGGATGACCCTGCATCTCCCCCGGCGCTTAGAACGGCGCTCTGCCCATAGCGAGCGCTTAACAGATACCAACATTATTATTATTGTTGCTGAACTGCACTTTTCCAGCGCTAGTCCAGTGCTCTGCGCACAGTAACTGCTCGATAAATATGACTCAACGAACGAATCTCAGCGACCTCATCTGCGAGAGGGGGATGAAGACCGTGAGGTCCCAGCGGCGGGGAAGCGGACCCCGGACGCGGGGTCCGCTCGGGGCCGAGCTCGTCTTCCCAACGCGTCCCCCCGAAGCCCCTCCCCGACCCAGGGTGGCTTCGCCCCCTCCGCCCGCCCCGAGCCCGTGGTACCTGCATGAACACCTTCCCGATGACCACGTCGTCGTCGTCCTTAAATACCGTGCTGAACACCGCCGTGACCCGGTCCTTCTTGGACTCCACGTACCTGATCGTAATCACAAATCGCAATCGTCGTATCTGTTAATAATGTTGGTATTTGGTAAGCGCTCACTATGTGCACAGCCCTGTTCTAAGCGCTGGGGTAGACACAGGGGAATCGGGTTGTCCCACGTGGGGCTCGCGGTCTTAATCCCCATTTTGCAGATGAGGTAGCCGAGGCACAGAGAAGTGAAGTGATTTGCCCACAGTCGCACGGCTGACGAGTGGCAGGGCCGGGATTCGAACCCACGCCTCTGACTCCGAAGCCCGGGCTCTTTCCGTTGAGCCACGCTGCTAAGCGCTTACTATGGGCCAGGCACTGAACTAAGCGCCGGGGTGGAGGCAAGCCCCCGTGGCCGTGTCCAACCCGATTTGCTTGCGATAATAATAATGATTACGGTACTCGTTAAGCGCTTCCTGTGGGCCAAGCACTGTTCTAAACGTTGGGGTAGATACAGGTTAATCAGGTTGGACACGGTCCCCGTCCCAGGTGGCGTTCGCAGACTCAAGCCCCATTTTACAGACGAGGGAACTGAGGCCCAGAGAAGTAAAGTGACAAGCAGTGTGGCTTGGTGGCTGGAGCCCGGGCCTGGGAGTCAGAAGGTCGTGGGTTCTAATCCCGGCTCCGCCACACGTCTGCTGGGTGACCTCGGGCAAGTGGCTTCTCCGGACCTCAGTTCCCAGTTCCTCTCTTATATACTGTTGTATTACTCTCCCAAGCGTTCAGAACAGTGCTCTGCACGCAACAGGGGCTCGACAAATACGATTAACCGACGGATTGAGATTTTTTTTTTTGACTCCCAGGGCTGTGCTTTAACCACCAGGCCACGCCGTTGCTCCCCTGAAACTGCGATTCTTCCAAGCTCTTAATTCCAGGGCTCATATTCAGGAAGGGTTTGATAAATACCACTGATCACTTGATTGAATGGGCAAAGCTGGGAAATCAGACCGATGAGTCGGCTGCGGTCCTCTCCCACACAGAGTCCCTGGGAGTGGGGGGTCGGGGGGTCGGGGGATTATGGTCTTAAAAATCCCCTTAAAGAGGACGGTTTTTTCAAGCAGCGTTTTTTCTTTCGAGAACCGGCGTGGCCTAACGGAAAGAACGGGGGCCCGGGAGTCGGGGGATCTGAGTTCCGATCCCGGCTCTGCTAAGCGCTCGCTGGGTCACCTCGGGCAGATCATCCGGCTTCTATATCCCTCGATTCGAACTGTACGACGGGGATTCGATATCTAGTCTTCCTCCTACTTAGACCGTGAGCCCCACGTGGGACCTAAATACCACATTATTAGGACCTGGGTTCTAATCCCGGCTCCGCCACTCGCCTGCCGTGTGACTCTGGGCAAGTCGCTTCACTCCTCTGGGCCTCAGTGACCTCATTTGTAAAATGGGGATGAAGACGGTGAGCCCCACGTCCGACAGGGACCGCGTCCAACCTGATTAGCTGGTACCTCCCCCAGCGCTCAGAACAGTTCCTGGCACAAAGTAAGCACTTAACAAATACCATCATCCTCATTATTACTATAGGGACCGTATCCAACCTGATTAGCCGACTCTACCACAACGCTCAGAACAGTGCTTGGCCCACGGAAGGCGCTTGACGAGTATGATTATTATTGCCATTATTAATATTATTATTGCAGGGACTGTATCCAACCTGATTAATCAATTGCTTGCTTTGTTCCGTTTTGTTTTGCTGCCCGTCTCCCCCGTTCAGACTGTGAGCCCGTCGTTGGGCAGGGACTGTCTCTATCCGTTGCCGAATTTTCATTCCAAGCGCTTAGTACGGTGCTCTGCACATAGTAAGTGCTCAATAAATATGAATGAATGAGCTCGTCTCTACCGCAGCGCTCAGTGCAGTGCCTGGCCCATAGCAAACACTTAACAAGTACTCTAATTATTATTTTATTATTATTACGGGGACTGTTTCCCACCTGATTAGTGTGTCTTTACCGCAGCGCTTAGAGCAGTGCTTGGCCCATAGTAAGTGCTTAACAGGTTTGATTATTATTATTATAACTACTACTACTAATAATGCTGGTATTTGTTAAGCGCTTACTATGTGCCGAGCGCTGTTCTAAGTGCTGGGGGAGACACAGGGTCATCAGGATGTCCCACGTGAGGCTCACAGTCTTCATCCCCTTTTTCCAGATGAGGGAACTGAGGCCCAGAGAAGTGAAGTGACTTGCCCACAGTCCCACAGCTGACAAGCGGCGGAGCCGGGATCCGAACCCATGACCTCCGAATCCCAAGCCCGGGCCCTTTCCACTGAGCCTCGCTGCTTCACGCTACTACAGGGACCGTATCCGACCCGACTGGTTTGTCTCTACCGCAATGCTTAGTACAGTGCCTGCCACATAGCAAGCGCTTAACGAAGACCATTTAAAAACAAAAACGGAAAACAAAACAAAAAGACCCCCAAACCCTCCAGGTTTGAGGATACAGTGAGTCTGGAAGATGCCCGACGTGGCTCAGTGGCAAGAGCCCGGGCTTGGGAGTCAGAGGCCCTGAGTTCTAATCCCCGTCCACCACTTGTCAGCTGGGTGACTTTGGGCGAGTCACTTCACTTCTCCGGGCCTCAGGGACCTCAAGCGTAAAAGGGAGATTAAGAGTGTGAGCCTCACGTGGGCCAACCTGATGACCCTGTATCTCCCCCAGCGCCTAGAACAGTGCTCGGCACATAGTGAGCGCTTAACAAATACCAACAGTTTTATTATCATGCCCACCTTTACCCAGCCAGTGTGGGGGAGGGTGTCTCCCAGGGCCCAACCTCCCCCTCTGAGGAGCGGCTGGTAGCCGGGCCCGCCCGGGGGAGCGTGAGGGGGTGCGGGGAGGCCCCCGGGGTGGGGGTGGGGGTCCGACTCACATGGTCTCGTCGTCCCTGTAGTGGACGACGGCCCTGTTCTCCCCCTCCTTGCCCTCCTCCTGGAACTTGAAGTACTTCTCGAAGACGGAGGCGAAGCAGTTCCGTTTCAACATGCCGGCCTGGTGGACGATGGACTCCTTGGAGGAGGGCAGGTTCTCCAGGTCGTACAGCAAGGACACGTTGTAGCCTGGGAAAGGAACCCTGCCCGTCAACACGCCCCCACCCCACGCGGAGGATCACCCAGCCACCGAGCCTGGCCGGGGGCAGAAGGGAGAGGAGGAGAGAGGAGAGAGGAGAGAGGAGGAGGAAGACGTGAGAGGAGCAGAGAGGAGGGGGAACGGGACGAGGAGGAGGGAGGAGAAAGAAGAGAGGGGAAGAGGGGAAGAAGAAGAAGGAGACAGGAAGAGGGGAGGAGGACGGAGGAAGAGGAGGAAGGAGGAGAACAGAGGTGAGAGGAGCAGAGAGGAGGGGGAATGGGAGGAAGAGGAGAGAGGAGGAGGAGCAGAAGAAGAGGAGAGAGGAGAAAGAAGAGGAGAGAAGGAGGAAGAAGAGGGGGAAGATGGGAAGAAGAGGAGACAGGAAGAGAGGAGGAGGAAGAGGAGGAAGAAGGAGGACAGAAGTGAGAGGAGCAGAGGGGAGGAGGAATGGGAGGAGAAGGGGGGGAGGAGGAGGAGGAGGAGCAGGAGGAGGAGAGGAGGAGAGAGAAGAAAGAAGAGGAGAGAAGAGAGGGGAAGAAGAGGAGGAGAGACGAAGAGGGGAGGAGAACGGAGGAGGAAGAGGAGGTAGGAGGACAGAAGGAGAGACAGGAGGAGAAGAGAGGAGGAAGAGGAGCGAGGAAGGGGGAGGAGGAAGAGGAGAAGAGGAAAGGAAAAGAGGAAGAGGAGGAGAAAGGAGGAGACAGAAAGGGGAGGGGGGAGGAAGAGGAAAAGAGGAAGAAAGAGAGAAGGGGGGAGAAGAGGAGAGAAGGAAGGAGGAGAGAGGAAGAGGATGATTCCTATGCTCTGGTGGGATGGGTGATGTGCCTGGTCTTAGAGACTCCGGGGGAGGGAGGAACCAGAGCATTCACATCCGCACCCACAATTTCTTTTTCTTTCTTTCTTTCTCTCTTTCTCTCTCTCTCTCTCTCTCTCTCTCTCTCTCTGTCTCTCTTTCTTTCTCTTTCTTTCTTCCTTCCTTCCTTTCCTTCCTTTCCTTTCTCTCTCTTTCTCTCTCTCTCTCTTTCTTTCTATTAATGTCTGCCTCCCCCTCTAGACTTTAAGCTCTTGAGGGCAGGGAATGGGTCTGTTCTGTTGTTGTGCTGTACTCACAAGTGCTCAGTACAGTGCTCTGTACACAGTAAGTGTTCAATTAATAACAAAAATAACAGTGGTGGCATTTGGTAAGTGCTCACTATCTGCCGGGCCCTGTTCTAAGCGCCGGGGTGGATCCGAGCGAATCGGGCCGGACCCAGTCCCTGTCCCACACGGGCCTCGCCGTCTTCATCCCCGTTTTACAGATGGGGGACCTGAGGGGCGGAGAAGCGAAGCGACTCGCCCACGGTCACCCGGCAGACAAGGGGAGGAGCCAGAATCAGAACCCGGCTCCTCCCGACTCCGGGGCCCGCGCTCGGTCCGCTAGGCCGCACCGGTCCTCCCGTCTGCCCGCTGTTGCTATCGCCGGAGACGGCCGCATTTCGGAGAGGGGCTCGCCGCCTGGGTTCCGCGACGGCCCGGTCCCGACGTGACGAGCCAACTAGCCTGCGTCCCCCCGCCTGGCTGGGGCGGCCCCGTCCCTCACGAGCCCGAGGCC
This sequence comes from Ornithorhynchus anatinus, assembly GCF_004115215.2. NCBI lineage: Eukaryota > Metazoa > Chordata > Mammalia > Monotremata > Ornithorhynchidae > Ornithorhynchus > Ornithorhynchus anatinus. The sequence goes on along the minus strand of NC_041728.1, from coordinate 180,274,883 downwards.
CCCCGCGCTACCCGCCAATCCCACCCACCGCCGGCGCGAACACAGGCCCCGGATCATCTCCGGAGGAGCAGTGTGGCCTCGCGGATAGCGCACGGGCCTGGCAGCCGGGAGGCCGTGCGTTCTCATCCCGGCTCTGCCGCTCGTCCGCTGTGTGACCTTGGGCAAGTCACTTCTCTGGGCCTCAGTTGGCACATCCGCAGAATGGGGATCGAGACCGTGAGCCCCACGTGGGACAGGGACTGTGTCCAACCTGATTGGCTTGTATCCACCCCAGCGCTCAGTAATGACAATAACGATGGCATTTGTTAAGCGCTTACTATGTGCAAAGCACTGCCCTAAGCGCTGGGGGGATAGAAGGTGGTCAGGTTGTCCCACGTGGGGCTCACGGTCTTCATCGCCGTTTTACGGATGAGGGAACTGAGGCTCAGAGAAGCGAAGTGACTTGCCCAAAGTCACACAGCTGACAAGTGGTGGAGCCGGGATTCGAACCCGTGACCTCTGACTCCCAAGCCCGGGCTCTTTCCACTGAGTCACGGTGCCTGGAACATAGTAAGCGTTTAACAAATGCCATAACTATTATCATCATAATCTCGCCGCCCCCCGCCGGCATGGGAAAATCCACAAAGACTTGATCACCACCTCATCCCAGTGAGCCCCTGGAAGCCGAAGGGGGGGGGGGGGGGGGGGGTTGAAAGGCAACCCAGGGTGGCCTCGGGCAGATCGCTTCACCCCTTCCTCAGTTTCTTCATCTGAAAAGCGGGGAGTGATACCTTTCCTCCCTCCCCCTTTATAATAATAATAGAACGATGGGTATTTGTTAAGCTCGTACCGCGTGTTAAGCACCGTTCTGAGCTCTGGGGAAGATACAAGCTGATCAGGTTGAACACGGCCCTTGCCCCAAGTGGGGCTCACAGTCCTCATCCCCAGTTTACCGACGAGTTAACCGAGGCCCAGAGAAGTGAAGCGAGTTGCCCGAGGTCACCCGGCAGACAGGCGGCGGAGCCGGGATTAGAAGGCAGGTCCTTCGGACCCCAGGCCCGGGCTCTGACCACCGGGCCATGTTGCTCTTCTAGCCTGGGAGCCTCACGGGGGCCAGGGGGCGGGTCCAAAACGATCAGCCCGTATCAACCCCGGGAGCTTAATTCAGAGCCGGCAGCTGGTCGGCGCTTAAATACCACGATGACTCTCCCGTGGGCCGTAAGCTCCTTGCGGGCACGGATCGTGTCCGTCAACTCCACTGTACTCTTCCAAATGCTCAGGACGGAACTCTGCGCACAGCAAGCGCTCAGTGAATACCACGGACCGATTAGGGCGGTGGTGGTGTGAGGAGGGAGCTGGGGGCAGAGCGGGCTGGTGGCCAGAGCCCAGGCCCGGGAGGCAGAAGGGCCGGGGTTCTAATCCCGGCTCCGCCGCACGGCCGCTGTGAGACCTCGGGCGAGTCCCTTCGCTTCTCCGGGCCGCGGTTCCCTCGTCTGTAAAAACGGGGACCTGACTGTGAGCCCTATGGGGGACGGGGACGGTGTCCAATCTAATTAGCTTGTATCTACCCCAGCGCTCAGTACAGTGCTTGGCACAGAGGAAGGCCTTAACAAACACCATTTAAAATCTGGTTCCCTAGGCTGCCCGCTCGGGGCCTCGACAGTCCCTGCCTGGACTAACAAGCCCATGCAGGGCAGAAAGCCTCGGGGAAGGAGGCCGAGAGGCCTTGGTCTAGAGGTGCTGGGCAGTGGGCAGGTGGAGGAGGAGGAGGGAGAGGAGGAAGGGAGGGGGGGAGGAAGAGGAGGGAGAGGAGAAGCAGGAAGAGGGAGAGGAGGGAGCGGAGGAGAAGCAGAAGGATGAAGAGGAGGGACAGAAGGAACAGGAAATGGAGGAGGAGGAGAAAGAGGAGGAGGAGCAGGAGGAGGAGAAAGAGGAGGAGGAGCAGGAGGAGGGAGAGAAGGGAGAAGAGGAAGAGTGGGAGGAGGGAGAGGAGGGAGAAGAGGGAGAGAAGGAAGGGAGGGAGAGGAGGAGAAGCAGAAGGATGAAGAGGAGGGACAGAAGGAACAGGAAATGGAGGAGGAGGAGGAGGAGAAGGAAGAGGAGCAGGAGGAGGGAGAGGAGGGAGGGAGAGGAGGAGAAGCAGAAGGATGAAGAGGAGGAGGGACAGAAGGAGCAGGAAACGGAGGAGGAGGAGAAGGAAGAGAAGCAGGAGGAGGGAGAGGACGGAGAAGAGCGAGAGGAGGGAGGGAGAGGAGGAGAAGCAGAAGGATGAAGAGGAGGAGGGAGAGAAGGAGCAGGAAGTGGAGGAGGAAAAGGAGGAGGAGGAGGAGGAGGAGGAAGAAGAGGAGGAGGAGGCAGCAGCAGGGGCTGAGAGAGGCTGGGTCTGGGCCCTTCCCTCCCTCCCCACCCGCACCGCCCCGGCCAGGCGGAGGGAGGCCCGGCTAGGGAAGGGGAGAAGCTGCGCCCGGAAAAATCAATGTTTGCTCAGTTGACTCGGAAGACCAGCTGGACGGTGGCGGGCCGGGGCCCGGGGCCAGCCTTTGGACCGGGAGCCTAGGCGACCAAAGTTAGCCACCGTGGCCAACGTGGAGCCCCGGGTCCTTCTCGGGCACGCACGCGCACTCACTCCCACACTCACACACACAATGGGCTCACCTGATTCTGGATTGACCAAGAAGCTCCCGTACACCCTCTTCAGCAACTGGAAACACAAAAGCAGAAAGGCCCGTCGGTCACCGAGAATTTCCCCCTCAGTCCCTCCGGGGCTCCGGCTGCCCCCGCCCTCGCTGCCCACAGGCGCCATGATAATAACGGTATCTGTTAAGCGCTTACTATGTGCGAGGCACCGTACTAAGCGCTGGGGTGGATAGACGCAGATCCCGTTGGGCACAATATCTGTCCCACGTGGGGCTCGCGGCCTCGAACCCCGTTTTACAGATGAGAGAACTGAAGGACAGAAGTGAGGTGACGGGCCCGAGGTCACGCGGCAAACAAGCCGGGATTAGAACCCATGACCTTCTGACTCCCAAGCCCGGGCTCTAGTCACGCTGCAAGGGGGCGAGAAGAAAGAGCCTGGGGGCTTGGGATCAGGAGGACTAGAGCCTCCTGGGCTCTACCCCAGCCGCCCGTGTGACCTTGGGCAAGTCACTTCACTGCTCTGTTTCCTCATCTTGAAAACAGGGATAATAATAATAACGATAATAATAATGTCGGTATTTGTTAAGCGCTTACTATGTGCAGAGCACTGCTCTAAGCGCTGGGGTACCGGGTAATCAGGTTGTCCCACATGAGGCTCAGTCTTAATCCCCATTTGGCAGATGAGGTGACAGGCACAGAGAAGTGAAGTGCCTTGCCCACAGTCACACAGTTGACGAGTGGCAGATCCGGGATTTGAACCCACGACCTCGGACTCCCAGGCTCGGGCTCTTTCCGCTGAGCCACGCTGCTTCTCTAAGATCCCTGCTCTCTCTCCCTCTTGGATCACGAGCCCGGTGGGGGACAGGGACTGCCTCCAATTGGAATATCTTGTATCAATCCGGGCGTTTATTGAGCGTGGGCAGGGCACCGTAATAATAATAATAATTATGGCATTTAAGCGCTCACTACGTGCCAGGTACTGTACTAAGCACCGCGGTGGACACAAGCCAATCGGGTTGGACACAGTCCCTGTCCCAAACTGGGCTCATGGTCCCCACACCCATTTTTCAGATGAGGGAACTGAGGCCCAGAGAAGTGAAGTGACTTGCCCAATGTTCATTCAATAGTATTTCAATAGTATTTACTGAGCGCTTACTAGGCGCGGAGCGCTGTACTAAGCGCTTGGAATGGACAATTCGGCAACAGATAGAGACAATCCCTGCCCAGTGACGGGCTCACGGTCTAATCGGGGGAGACGGGCAGACAAAAACAATAGCAATAAATAGAATCAAGGGGATGGACATCCCATTAACAAAATAAATAGGGGAATAAAAATACAGACAAATGAGCCGACGAGCACAGTGCTGAGGGGAGGGGAAGGGAGGGGGGAGGAGCAGAGGGAAAGGGGGGGGGAAAAGGGGGCTTAGCTGAGGGGAGGTGAAGGGGGGGTAGAAGGGGGAGCAGAGGGAGCAGAGGGAAAAGGGGAAGCTCAGTCTGGGCAGGCCTCCTGGAGGAGGTGAGCTTTAAGTAGGTATTTGAAGAGGGGAAGAGAGTCAGTCTGGCGCAGGCGAGGAGGGAGGGCGTTCCGGGACCGCGGGAGGACGCGGCCCGGGGGTCGACGGCGGGACGGGCCAGACCGGGGGACGGCGAGGAGGCGGGCGGCGGAGGAGCGGAGCGGGCGGGACAAAGAGATAAGGGAGGAGAGGTAGGAGGGGGCGAGGGGATGGACGGCCTCGAAGCCCAGAGTGAGAAGTTTTCGTTTCGTGCGGAGGTCGAAAGGCAACCACTGGAGGATTTGGAGGAGGGGAGTGACAGGCCCGGAGCGTTTCTGCAGGAAGCTGAGCCGGGCAGCGGAATGAAGAATAGACCGGAGCGGGGAGAGACGGGAGGAAGGGAGATGGGAGAGGAGGCTGACACGAGAATCCAGCCGGGAGATTATGAGAGCCTGTACCGGTAAGACAGCCTTCTTACTGGTCACACAGCAGATAGGTGGAGGAGCTGGGATTAGAACCCACCACCTTCTGACTCCCAGGCCTGGGCTCTAGCCACTACGCCACGCTGCTTCTCTGTACTAAGCGCTCGGGAGAGTACGGGACAACAGAATCGGTACACCCTTTCCCTGTCCACATAAGCTTTTATTTATCCCTGAGCTTCTCTACAGCCGTCCTTCGCGTTGTGAGAAACGGCCGCTAGTTGTGATGCTCACCTGTGGGCATGTGTGCACCTGAAAAAGTCAGTCAACTGTATTTACTGAGCGCTTACTGTGTGCAGAACACTGTACTGAGCCCTAGGGGGAGTATAATAATAATAATGTTGGTATTTTCTAAGCGCTTACTACGTGCCAAGCACTGTTCTAAGCGCTGGGGTAGATCCAGGGTCATCGGGTTGTCCCACGTGGGGCTCACGGTCTTCATCCCCATTTTACAGATGAGGGAACTGAGGCCCAGAGAAGTGAAATGACTCGCCCGAAGTCACACGGCTGACAAGCGGCTGAGCCGGGACTGCAACCCGCGACCTCCGACTCCCAAGCCCGGGCTTTTCCCACTGAGCCACGCTGCTTCTGTTCTTGTCTACTTGACCTGTTTTGCCGTCTGTCTCCTGCTTCTAGACCGTGAGCCCATCGTTGAGTAGGCACCGTATCTGTTCTCGAACTGTACCTTCCAAGCGCTTAGTACAGTGCGCTGCGCACAGTGAGCGCTCAATAAATACGACCGAATGAATGAAGCCCATCTGGAACCCTCGGCCCCTGCCACGTTGGACACAAAAACGTCGTCTCTTGTCATATCGTCGTGCTGAATGACGGCAGGGCCTGGTGCCGTCTTTTCCTCTTCGCCCCCTCGTCTCTCTTTCCGCATGAAGTTTCCGGTTATAGGGAGTGGTAATGATCAGGATCATCACGGCACTTGTTTAGTGCCCACTCTGGGCCAAGCACTGTCCTAGGCGCTGGGGGAGCTACAGGCTAATCAGGTGGGACAAGGGGGAATCCCTTGTCCCCCATGTGGCTCCCAGTCTTCATCCCCATTTTCCAGATGAGGGAACTGAGGCCCAGAGAAGTGAAGTGACTGGCCCAGCGTCACACAGCAGACGAGCGGCAGAGTCGGGATTAGAACCCAGGTCCCTCTGACCCCCAGGCCACTAGACCGAGCTGCCTCTCCTTAGGAGGTCCCCCTGAGAGGGGCGGAGCGCGGAGCCGGTCCGTCCTCCGCCGCGGTCTCCGGCCACCGGGCGGGAGGCAGCCCTGCCCGACCCTGGTTTTACCTCCTCCCGGCTTCTTCCGGGAAGGCTGCCCCGACTGATCTTTCGGCACCCGGGGCTTCCCTCCCCATATCAGACGGACCGCAGCTCTCCTCAAGGCCCACCTCCTCCAAGGAGCCTTCCCTGACCGATCCCCCAGCACCCAGAGGGTCCCCGCTGAAGTCGGACGGCCGCTCTCCCCACCTTCAAACACCCCTCAAGGCCCACCTCCTCCGGGAAGCCTTCCCCGGTTAACCTCCCAGCACCCAGTGCATCCCGCCCGAGGTCAGACAGCAGCTCTCCCCACCTTCCGGCCCTCCTCCTCCGGGAAGCCTTCCCTCGCTAATCTCCCAGCACCCAGAGCAATCCCATCCCAGGTCAGGCCGCGGCTCTCCCCACCTTCCGGCCCTCCCCGAAGCCCACCTCCTCCGGGGAGCATCCCTGATCGAGCTCCCGGTACCCAGAGCGTCCCACCCCCCGTCAGACGGACTGCTGCTCTCCCCACCTTCCGGCCCTCCTCCTCCGGGAAGCGTTCCCCGGTTAATCTCTCAGCACCCAGGGCGCCCCGGCCCCCGGCGGACCGCAGCTCGCCCCACCTTCCGGCCCTCCTCAAAGCCCACCTCCTCCAGGAAGCCTTCCCCGACGAACCTCCCAGCCCCCGTCAGACTGAGCGCAGCCCTCCTCGAAGCCCGCCCCCCGCCAGGAGGCCTTCCCTCGTCGACCTCCCGGCACCCAGAGCGTCCCGCCGCACGTCAGGCAGACCGCGGCTCTCCCCTCCTCCCAGTCCTCGAGTTCCCCCCTCCTCCGGGAAGGCTTCCCTAGAGGCTGCTGGGGTCTCCCTCCCTCATCCGCTTTCCCCCCGGCCCCCCGGGGGGCCCGGCCGGCGGAGCCATGTCGAGGTGAGGAGCCGGGAGAGCGACTTCCTTCCGGCACCCGGCCGATCGCCATCTGGACCCCGGCACTCACCAGGGTGCTAGGCGTGTAGTAATAGATCTTAACGCCACCAACGGCTAACGCTAACCACGGTTGAGCAAGGGCTCGGCATTTCGACTCCAAAGGGAAGGGCCCGTGGCGGGACCCCCCCCCCCGGGGAACTAGCACTCCGGTGTCACGGTTCGGTCACGACGCAAACCCGACCCTCCCTCCCGAGACCCCTCGGCATCGGGAAGGTTTAGACCCCGTCCTTCAACTGGCGATCATTTACTGAGCCTCGGAGTCAGAGGACCTGGATTCCAATCCCGGCTCCGCTGCTTGTCTACCGTGTGGCCTTGGGGAAGTCAGTTCACTTCTCTGGGCCTCAGTTGGCTCACTTGGAAAATGGGGATGCAATGCCGGTTCTCCCTCCTACTTTCATTCATTCATTCGATTGTACTTATGGAGCGCTTACTGTGTGCAGAGCACTGTTCTAAGTGCTTGGGAGGGTTCAGTACAGCAATAAACAGACACATTCCCAGCCCACATCGAGCTTAGTCTGCTTGACTGTGAGCCCACGTGGGACTGGGACTGTGTCCAACCTGATTAGCTTGTATCCACCCCAGTGCTCAGAACAGTGCTTGAACACAGTACGGGCTGAACGGGTACTGTGTATTTTTTTAAATGGTATTTCCTAAGCGCGAATTATGTGTCGCGCACTGTACTGAGCACTGGGGTAGACCCAAGGTCAGCCACAGTCCCTACTCCCCATGGAGCACACCGCCTATGTAGTGAATGCCCATTTTACAGCCGAGGAAATCGAGGCCCAGAGAAGTGCAGTGACTTGCTACGGTCACACAGCAGGCAAGTGGCAGGGCTGGGATTAGAACCCGGGTCCACTGACTCCTAGGCCTGTGCGCTTTCCACTAGGCCACGCTGCTCCTCATAATTATTAATATTCTTATTCTTCAGGATCCACGTTAAATCGTTCAGCAGCCATTTCCCTTTCACTGGAAGAGAAGGACCTGGGTTCTGATCCCAGCTCTGCCACTTGTGAGCTGGGTGACCTTGGGCAAGTCACTTCACAGGGTCTCTGTTCCCTCATCTGTAAAATGGGGAACAACACTGTGAGCTCCAGATGGATAGGGACTGTGTCTAACTTGATTACTTGGTATCTATCCCAATGCTTAGGACAGTGCCTGGCACATAGTAAACACTTGATAAAAGCGAAGGAAGGGAGGGAAGAGAGAGGGAGAGACAGAGAGAAAGAAAGAGACAGAGATAGAGAGAAATAGAAAGAGATAGAGGGAGAGGGAGACAGAAGAGACAGGGAGAGGGAGAAAGAGAAGGATAGAAGAGACAGAGGAAAGGGAGAGAAAGAGAGGACGGGGAGAGACGGAGAAGGAGAGGCAAAGAGAGGAGACAGAGAGACAGACTGAGGGAGAGAGGAGAGAGAGAGAAAGGGAGAAAGAGAGGGGAAGAAAGACAGTGGGAGAGAAAAGGTAGAGGCAGAGAGAGGAGACAGAGAAATGGAGAGGAAGAGAGACAGAGAGGGAGAGAAGAGACAGGCAGAGAGAGGAGTCAGAAAGAGACAGAGGGACAGAGAAGAGAGACAGAGAGAGAGGGAGAAACAGGGGAAGAACGACAGAGTGGGAGAGAAAAGGCAGAGGCAGAGAGAGGAGACAAAGAGAGAGAAAGACAGACAGGGAGAGAAGAGACAGAGAGGAGTCAGAAAGAGAAAGAGGGAGGGAGAAGAGAGACAGAGAGGAGAGAGAACACAGAGAGACAGAGAGAGGAGAGGGAGAGGGAAAGAGAGAAGACAGAGAGGGAGGACAGAGAGAGACAGAGAGAAAGCGAGGGAGAAAGAAGAGAAACAGAGGAGAGAAGAGACAGAGAAAGAGAAAGCGAGGGAGAAAGGAGAGAAACAGAGAAGAGACACAGAGAGAGAAAGCAAGGGAGAAAGAAGAGAAACTGAGAAGGAGAGGAGAGAAAGAGAGAAAGGGAGAGAGACGGAAGGGGGAGAAGGAAGAAGGAGGCAAGGGGCTTGATGTGCCGTGCACAGTGGCGGGCCCGGCCCGCCGCGGTCGGTCGGTCAGGCCGAGCTATTTGAAAAGCGATTGAGGAAGTGAGTCAGGCTTCCTGGTCCGGGGCCATCTCAAGCCCGGCCCCCAGCCCGGCCGTTCCCGGAAAGGCCTTTGCTTTCTTCCATAAATGGCCCTCCTCGGTGTTAGATGCGCTTCCCCGGGACGTGACCTGCGGCTTCCTCCCCCCGTGGCGGGAGGCGGGGTGATGGGGGGGAGGGAGGTGACAAGAGGTGGAAGGGGGGAGGGAAGGGGGACAACGCTCACCCTGGGGGGCGGGGGGAGGAGCAAAAGGGAGCCCGACATGCAAATTCTAAAACATTAAAAAAAAACAACCGCAAAAAACAAATTTCAGAAGCAGTGTGGACCGGTGGAGAGACTCCTGGCCTGGGAGTCGGAAGGACCTGGGTTCTGATCCCGGCAACCACCGCTTCTCTGTTTGTTGCGTGACCGGGGGCCAGACACTTCACTTCTCTGGGCTTCAGTTCCCTCATCCAGAAAACGGGGATGAGGACTGGGAGCTCCACATAGGACAGGGACCGGGCCCAAACTGATTAGCGTTCTATCCAGCGCTTAGTACAGCGCCTGGCACATAGTAAGTGCTTAATAAATACCATAATTATTATTATCTACCCCAGGGCTTAAAAAAGTGCCTGGCACACAGTAACCGCTTAACAAATACCACTATAATTACTATTAAATGAAGTGGCTAACACTACCGTTATTATAAGTGCTTAACAAAGACCACTATAATTACTATTAAATTAAGCGGCTAACACCACACTCAACCCCATCCTTTCTACTGAACACAACTTATTTGCTCCCTTATCCCTTCTGCCACCTCAGACGACTAACACACATCCCTGGCTCACCTTCAGTCTGCCTCCTTCGCTCTGACGCTCGAACCGCAGAGTGCGGTTGGTGGCAATCTCCCTATCGGGTCGATTTCATCCACCTGAAGTTTACCCTTGCCTGCCTTAACTCTGCCCTCTCCTCTGCCCGGCAAAACCATTTCTCCACCCTTATTGACAGCCATGCCCATCGCCCTCGCCAGTCGTTCCAGATATTTAACTCCCTCCTCGGGCCCCCTGCCCCCCGCCGGCCACCTCTCTCATTCCTTTCCCCCAGTGACCTGGCCACCTACTTGATTAAGAAAACTGACACCAAAAGGTGTGATCTAAAATCTCCTCTGCCCCCTCGTCCGCTCTCCCACCTTTCCCCGCACCATCCCCTTCTCCTGGAAACTTTATCCAACCTTGGCTTCACTGACACTGTCCTCTCCCGGTTCTCCTCTTCCCTCTCTGGCCGTCCGTTCTCAGTCTCCTTCGTGGGCTCCTCCTCTGCCTCCCACCCCTTAACGGTGTAGGGTCCCTCAGGGTTCAGGTCTGGGTCCCCTTCTATTCTCCATCTCCACCCACTCCCGTGGAGACCCCATTCGCTCCCACGGCTTCAACTTCCACCTCCGGGCCGATGACACCCGAATCTCCATCTCCGGCCCCGATCTCTCTCCCTCTCTTCGGTCTCGCATTTCCTCCTGCCTTCAAGACGTCTCTGCTTGGATGTCCTCCCATCACAAGCTCTACACATCCCAAACAGAATGAGCCCATCGTCGGGCAGGGATTGTCTCTATCTGTTGCCGAACTGCCCATTCCAAGCGCTTAGTACAGTGCTCTGCACATAGTAAGCGCTCAATACTATTGAATGAATCGTCCCTCCCAAGCCCTGCCCTCCAACTGACTTTCCCATCACTGTAGACGGCACCACCATCCTTCCTGTCTCACAAGCCAATAACTTTGGCATTATCCTTGACTCCTCTCTCTCTCTCTCTCTCACTCAACCCATATATTCATTCCCAGCACTAAATCCCGTCGGTTCCACCTTCACACCATCGCTAAACTCCGCCCTTTCCTCTCCATCCCAGACCGCTACCGGGTCAATCCAATCACTTATCCTCTCCTGCCTGGGTCAGCCTCCTTGTTGACCTCCCAGCCTCCTGTCTCTCCCCCATCCAGTCCAGACTTCACTCTTTGGCCCGGAACATTTTTCTTCAAAAACTCTCAGGCCGTGTTTCTCCACTCCTCAAGAACCTCCAGTGGTCGTCCATCCACCTCCGCACCAAACAGAAACTCAACACCATTGGCTTTAAAGCTCTCCACCCCCCCCATCTCACTTCTCCTACTTCAGCCCAGCCCGCACACTTCGCTCCTCTAACACCAACCTTCTCACTGTGGTTCGATCTCGCTTATCTCGCTGCCGACCTCTCGCCTACATCCTGCCTCTGGCCTGGAAAGCTCTCCTTCCTCAAATCCGACAATGACTCTCCCCCGCTTCAAAGCCTTACTGAAGGCCCACCTCCTCCAAGAGGCCTTCCCTGACTGAGCCCCCTTTTCCTCTTCTCCCCCTCCCTTCTGTGTCACCCTGACTTGCTCCCTTTCTTCATCCCTCCCAAGCCCCACACCATTTACGTCCCTATCTGTCACTTATTTATATACGTTAATGTCTCTCTCCCCTTCTATACTGTAAGCTTGTTGTGGGCAGGGAATGTGTCTGTTTACTGTTCTTTTGTCCTCTCCCAAAAGCTTAGTACAGTGCTCTGTACATAGTAAACACACAATAAATACGATGAATTGATACACCATTATTATAGTAAGTGCTGAAAAATACCACTGTTATTATTATAGTAAGTGCTTAACAAATACCCCTGTTTAAGTGTCATCCTGACTTACTCCCTTTATTCATTCCCCCAGCACTTATGTACATATTTGCACTCTACTTTTGTAAAATTAATAGCTGTCTCCCCCTCTATACTGCAGGCTCCTTGTGGGCAGAGAATGTGTTTAATGATAATAATAATAATACTAATGGCATCTGTTAAACGCTTACTATGTGCAAAGCACTGTTTTAAGCGCTGGGGGGGGGGGGGAATACAAAGTCATCAGGTTGTCCCACGTGGGGCTCACAGTTTTAACCCCCATTTTGGCACAGAGAAGTGAAGTGACTTGCCCAAAGTCACACAGCTGACAAGCGGCGGAGCCGGGGTTAGAACCCATGCCCTCTGACTCCCAAGCCCGGGCTCTTGCCACTGAGCCACGCTGCTTCCCTATATTGTACTCTCTCAAGTGCTTAGTACAGTGCTCTGCAGACAGTAAGTGCTCAATAAATACAACTGATTAATATACCGTTATTATTAAGGTGCTTAAAAAAATACCACTATTACTATTATAGCATATGCTTAACGAATACTATGGCTATCATTATTATCATTATTATTATTTCGGTAAATGCTTAACCACCACTCTTATTAAAGTAACTGCTTAACAAATGCAACTATTATTATTATTTTAAGTGTTAAATGAGTACCACTATTATTAAGTGCTTAATAGACATTAAAAAAAAAAGGGGGTATGGTTTACGAGAAGGAGACAAGCTCAGAGCTGACATCTTTCACTTTCAGAACCCCTCCGGGGGCATCCTGACCGATGTTTTGTTTTATCGTCTGTTCGGTTTCGTTGTCTGTCTCCCCTCTTCGAGACTGTGAGCCCGTTGCCGGGTAAGGACTGTCTCTACCTGTTGCCGAATTATCCTTTCCAAGCGCTCAGTCCAGTGCTCTGCACACAGAAAGCGCTCAGTAAATACGACTGCCCGACTCGGGGAGGTCACCGGACTCCAGATCGGCCTCCGCGGCCGGCCGTTCCTGGCCGGAGCGGCCCGGGGCCAGCTGGAGGGGGAAAGGCCGCGGGCCCGGATGCCCTCGGGAGACCTGGCGTCCGCTCGCTCACCTCATCGGCGCCGTGGGCCTGCAGCTCCTTGTAGAACTTCAACGAGATGCTCACCATCACTTTCGTCTTGTCCCCGTTGGGGTTGGAGATGTGATAAAGGACGCCATCGAAGTCTGCGGGCAAAGCACAGGGGAGGGGACGCTTAACTGGGGAGAGGCGATTATCGTCTAGCTTGCCGCCGACCCCTCACTCGTGACCGGCCTCTGGGCTGGAACCTCTCCCCACTTCATACCCAAAAGACGCTCCATCTCTTCCAAGAAGCCTTCCCCAACTTAGCCCTCATTTCCTCTTCTCCCTCTCCCTCTTGAACTTAGATCTACAGATTTATTTATTCAACCCACCCTCCTAAATAAACCCAATCTCTGCAACCTTTTAGTCATTCATTCAGTAGTATTTATTGAGCGCTCACTACGTGCAGAGCACTGGACTAAGCGTTTGGGATGGACAATTCCGCAACAGATAGAGACCATCCCTGCCCAATGACGGGCTCACGGTCTAATTGGGGGAGACTGACGGACAAAAACGAGACAACATAATCACGATAAATAGAATCAAGGGGATGGACCCCTCAGTAACAAAATAAATAGGGAAATAAAAATCTGTCCAAATGAGCAGAGTGCTGAGGGGAGGGGAAGGGAGAGGGGGAGGAGCAGAGGGAAAGGGGGCTTAGCCGAGGGGAAGGGAAGATGAGGGAGGGAGCAGAGGGGGAGCAGAGAGGGAGGAGAGGGAGCAGAGGGAAAAGGGGAAGCTCAGTCTGGGAAGGCCTCTTGGAGGAGGTGAGCTCTCAGTAGGGCTCTGACGAGGGGAAGAGAGTTAGTTTGGCAGACGTGAAGAGGGAGGGCATTCCAGGACAGCGGCCCAGGGGTCGACGGCGGGTCAGGCGAGAACGGGGGACGGCGAGGAGGTGGGCGGCGGAGGAGCGGAGCGTGCGGGGTGGGCGGTGGAAAGAGAGAAGGGAGGAGAGGTAGGAAGGGGCGAGGTGATGGAGAGCCTCGAAGCCTGGAGTGAGAAGTTTTTGTTTCGTGTGGAGGTCGACGGGCAACCTCTGAAGGTTTTTGAGGAGGAGAGTGACAGGCCCAGAGCGTTTCTGCAGAAAGATGATCCAGAGCAGCGGAATGAAGAATAGACTGGAGCGGGGAGAGACGGGAGGAAGGGAGATCGGAGAGGAGGCTGATGCAATAATCCAGCCGGGATATTACCAGAGCCCGCAGCAGTAAGAGAGCCGTCTGGACGGAGAGGAAAGGGCGGATCTCGGCGATACTGTAAAGGTGAGACCGGCAGGCACTGGTGACGGACTGGATGCGTGGGGTGAATGAGCCCTCAGCCCCGCGGCACTCTAAGTCCTTACCCGTAATTTGTTTTACCGTCTGCCCTTCCCTCTAGACCTTAAGGTCCTTCTGGATAATTAATCGATCAATCGTAATCACGGGAGTGCTTACAATACGCAGAGGACCGCGCTAAGCTCTTGGGAAAGTACAAGAGAGTTAGCGGCACATTCCCCGCCCATAATGGGCTTAGAGTCAAGAGGGGGACCAAGGCGTTAATATTCATTCACTCAATAGTATTTATTGAGCGCTTACTTCGGGCAGAGCACTGGACTAAGCGCTTGGAATGGACAGTTGGGCAACAGATAGAGACCATCCCTGCCCGACGACAGGCTCACAGTCTAATCGGGGAATAGATCAGTCGCAGTCTAATATGAATAATATATAAAATTGAAAGATACGTATATAATTCCTGCGGGGTTGAGGGTGGGGGGGGGGGGTTCAATGTCAAATGTACAAGATCGAACTGCACGGAAGGGAGAAAGAGCTGGGGAAAAGAAGGCTTAATGGGGGAAGACCTCATGGAGACGTGACCTTGACTGCGCTTTGAAGGTGGAGAGAGCGGTGGTCTTAAGCCCGTCACTGGGCAGGGATCGTCTCGATCTGTTGCCGAACTGTACACTCCGAAGGCTTAGTACAGTGCTCTGCACATGGTAAGCGCTCAATTAATACTATTGAATGAATGAACGAACGGTCTGGTGGATACGGAGGGGGAGGAAGTTCCAGGACAGAGGGAGGACGTGGGAAAGGGGGCGGCGGCCGGGTAGACGAGATCGGGGCACAGTGAGTAAGCTGGCGTTGGAAGAGCGGAGTGTGCGGGAATAGGAGATGATCGGGATGTGGTAGGACGGGGTGAGCCGGTGGAGGGCTTTAAAGCCGACGGCGAGAAGCCTCCGTTTGATGCGGAGGTGGACGGGTAGCCAGTAGAGGTTCTTGGGGAGTGGGGTGACGTGAACTGAACGTTGCTGTCGATAAAGGATTCTTGCAGCAGAGTGAAGAATGGTCCGGAGTGGGGAGAGGCAGGAAGCCGGGAGATCTGCGACGGGGCACGTGCAGTAGTCAAGGCGGGACAGGATACGTGCTCGGGTCGGCGTGGAAGTGGTTTGGAGCGAGAGGAAAGGGTGGATTTTGGCAACGTTGCCAGACCGACAGGGTTTGGCGACGAACTGAATCCGTGGGTGGAAGGAGAGAGAGGAGTGGAAGATAACGGCAAGGTTATGGGCTGGTGAGGCAGGCAGGAGAGTGGTGTTGTCTACAGTGATGGGAAAGTGACGGGCAGCAGTGTGGCTCTGGGGAAAGAGCAGGGGCTCGGGAGTCAGAGGTCACGGGTTCTAATCCCGGGCCCCGCCACTTATCAGCTACGTGACTTTGGGCAAGTCGCTTCACTTCTCTGTGCCTCGGTGACCTCGCCTGGAAAACGGGGATGAAGAGGGCGAGCCCCACGGGGGACAACCCGACGACCCCGTACCAACCGCACCGCTCAGAACGGTGCTCGGCACTTAGTAAGCGCTTAACAGATACCATCATTATTAATGATTATTAAAGCCAGGCGGAGGTCAGGGTCTGGATGGGAAAATCAGGAGTTCGGTTTGGGACACGTTCAATTCGAGGTGGTGGCGGGACCCCCAAGTATTCATTCATTCATTCAACAGTATTTATTGAGCGCTTACTATGCGCAGAGCACTGTATTAAGCGCTTGGAATGTACAAATCGGTAACAGATAGAGACAATCCCTGCCCTTCGACGGGCTTACGGTCTAATCGGGGGAGACGGACGGACAAAAACAATAGCAATAAATAGAATCGACGGGATGAACATCTCATTAAAACAATAGCAATAGGCTCACCGTGGGCAGGGACTGTGTCTGTTTATGGTGCTATTGTACTTCCTCAAGCGCTCAGTCCAGCGCTCTGCACAAAGTAAGCGCTCAATACATACAACCGAATGAATGAATCTGCCCAGAGGTGGCAGTTGAAGCCGTGGGAGCGAGTGAGTTCTCAAGGGACGGGAAATCCACTCTCCCCTCATCTTCTGCTAACCCTACTGTACTCCCCCAAGTGCTCAGCACAGTGCTCGGCGCAGAGTAACCGCTCAATACGATTGCTTTCGTCACCAGTGGTGTTTACTGAGCAATTACTCCGGAGTCATTCATTCAACGGTACTTACTGAGCGCTTACCGTGTGCAAAGCACCGCGCTAAGCGTTCGAGCGGGTAAAATACAACCGAGTTAAGAGGCACGTTCCCTGCCCGCGATGATCTTTCGGTCTACTGAGCGCTGCCTTCATTCACTCAGTGGCATTTCATTCGATAGTATTTACTGTGCGCTTACTGTGCGCAGAGCACTGTACTAAGCGCTTGGAATGGACAGATCGGTAACAGATAGAGAGAAAGTCCCTGCCCTTTGACGGTGGCATTTATTAAGTGCTTACTATGCGCAAAGCACTGTTCTAAGCGCTGGGGGGGTATACAAGGGCCAGATTTCGAACCCATGACCTCTGACTCCCAAGCCCGGGCCCTTGCCACTGAGCCACACATTTCATTCATTCATTTAATCATATTTACCGAGTGCTTACTTTCATTCAATCGTATTTATTGAGCGCTTACCGTGTGCAGAGCACTGTACTAAGCCCCCGGAAAGTACAATTCGGCAACAAAGAGAGACGATCCCCGCCCACGACGGGCTCCCAGCCTAGTGGCTAGAGCCCGGGCTTGGGAGTCAGAAGTCATGGGTTCTAATTCCAGCTCTGCCACTTGTCTGCTGTGTGACCTTGGGCAAGTCACTTCACTTCTCTGGGCCTCAGTGACCTCATCTGTAAAATGGGGAGGAAGACTGTGAGCCCCGTGTGGGACGACCTGATTACCTTGTATCTACCCCAGCGCTTACAACAGTGCTTGGCACATAGTAAGTGCTTAACAAATACCAACGTTATTATTACAGAAGGGGGGTATTTGAGCGCTTACTATGTGCAGAGCACTGTACTAATTGCTTGGGAGGGTACTATACAACAGAGGAGGGAGATAGGTTTCCTGCCCGCAACGACCTTACAGTCTGGAGGGGGAGAGGGACGTTAATATAGACTCATAACGTATACTTTATAGCTATGTACTTAAGTGCTGTGGGGCCGAGGGTGGGGCAAATATCAAATGCCCAAAGGTCACAGATCCAAGTACGCAGAGCACGGCATTAAAGCGCTTGGGGAAGTACAATGCAGTCAGCACACCCGTTTCCTACCGGGAGAAGCAGTGTGACCTGGCGTATAATAATAATAATTAATAACGTTGGCATTTGTTAAGCGCTTACTATGTGCCGGGCACCGTTCTAAGCGCTGGGGGAGATGCGGGGTCATCGGGTTGTCCCACGTGAGGCTCCCGGTCTTCATCCCCATTTTCCAGATCAGGTCAACGAGGCCCAGAGAAGTGAAGTGACTCGCCCACAGTCACCCAGCTTCCAAGGGGCAGAGCCGGGATTCAATCCCATGACCTCTGCCTCCCAAACCCGGGCTCTTTCCGCCGAGCCGCGCTGCTTCGTATAAAGCGCGGGCCCGGGGACCAGAGGATCCGGGTTCTCTTTCCGGCTCTGCCGCTCGCCCGCTGGGTGACCTTGGGCAAGTCGCTTCGCTTCTCCGGGCCACAGTTTCCTCAAATGCAAAATGGGGATTCGATCCCTGTTCCCTTTCCCACTGTGAGCCCCGTGTGGGACAGAGACTGCGTCCGGCCTGATTAACTTGCATCGAACCCAGCGCACAGGGCAGTGCTTGACCCTTAGCGAGACCTTCAACTGGTTTTTTTTTTTTTTTAAGAAAAGGACTTAAAAAAAAAGCAGCTTAAAAACCAGAGGGGGAGACACACAGTAATATATATATATATATAAATAAATGACGGATATGTACACAACTGATATGTACGGATGTAAGTACACACAGAAGCAGCGCGGCTTAGCGGAAAGAACCCGGGCTTGGGAGTCAGAGGTCGTGGGTTCTAATTCCACCTCCGCCACTTGTCAGCTGTGTGACTTTGGGCAAGTCACTTCACCTCCCTGTGCCTCCGTTACCTCATCTGGAAAAGGGGGATGAGCCCCACGTGGGACGAACTGTTCACCGTATATCTACCCGAGCACTTAGACCAGTGCTTGGCACATAGTCAGCACTTAAATACCATCATTATATACACATGTGCTGTGGGGATGAAGCTACAGAAGGGAAACAGTGCGGCCCCGTGGAAAGGGTCCAGGCCCGGGAGTCCAAGGACCTGGGTTCTAATCCTGGCTCCGCCTGCTGTGTGTCCTTGGGTGAGTCACTTCACTTGCCTGGGCCTCAGTTTCGTCATCTGTACAATGGGGATTCGATACCCGCTCTCCCTCCTTCTTTGACCGCGAGCCCAGTGTGGGACAGGGACCGTGTTGGCCCCGATTAGCTTCTATCTACCCCAACGCTTTGAACGGTGCTTGACACACAGTCAGCGCTTACTGCATATCATAGTTACGATTCTTTGTAAGCACAGATCACACGCAAATATACGGTGAAAGAGAAACCTGTTGCCAGTGAAGTCAGCCAGCCGGGCTGGGATGAGAACCCCTACTGCTTCTCTTTTCCTTCACTCACTCACTCAATAGTAATAATAATAATAATATTTGTTAAGTACTTACTACGTGGCAAGCACTGTTCTAAACGCGGGGGAACGGACAAGGACACAGTCCCTGTCCCATATGGGGCTCACATTCTTAATCCCCACTCTGCAGATGAGGTAAGTGAGGCCCAGAGAAGTGAAGTGACCTGCCCACAGTCACCCAGCTGACAAGTGGCAGAGCCGGGATTAGAACCCAGGTCCTTCTGACTCGTCGTACTGGGGGTAAGCCCCAGAATAAGCCCCCCTTTCCCTCCGCTCCTCCTCCCCATCGCCCCGACTTGCTCCCTTTGCTCCACTCCCCTCCACCCCGTACAGCGCCTGTGTATTTATGTAATACTTATAATTGTATTAATCTATATTACCGATGTGTATAGATCTATAATTCCATTTATTTATATTGTTGCCATTGATGCCCGTCTGTTCGTTTCGATGCCCGTCTCCCCCCTTCTAGACTGTGAGCCTGCTGGGGGCAGGGACTGTCTCTACTTGTTGCGGAACTGTATTTTCCAAGCGCTCAGCACAGTGCTCTGCACAGAGTAAGCGCTCAACAAATACGATCGAATGAACGAACGAATGAGCAGGAATCATTTGGGTTGCTTTGCATTCCTTCCCCGCTCCCAGACAAGAAAAGGGAGCACCCGGACACTCACCTGCAAAAGTCACTTCGACCGCCTCCGGCTTGTTTCTGAAAGACACAAGAGGTGGCCAGAGTCAGTCAATATATAGCAGTTGATTATTCAATAGTATTTCATTCAATGGGATCTATTGAGTGCTTACTATGTGCAGAGCACTGTACTAAGCGCTTGGAATATACAATTTGGCAAGAGATAGAGACCATTCCTGCCCAATGACGGGCTCACAGTCTAATTGGGGGACACAGACGGACAAAATCAAGACAACATAATCACGATAAATAGAATCCAGGGGTTGGACACCTCATTAATAAAATTAATAGGGTAATAAAAATATCTACAAATGAGCACAGTGCTGGGGGGGGGGGGGAAGAGGAGCAGAGGGAAAAGGGGGCTTAGCTGAGGGGAAGGGGGGAGAGGAGAGGGAAAAGGGGAAGCTCAGTGTGGGAAGGCCTCCTGGAGGAGGTGAGCTCTCAGTAGGGCTTTGAAGAGGGGAAGAGAGGTTTCAGCTGTAATTTATTTTTCTACTTATTCAATAGTATTTATTGAGCGCTTACTCTGTGCAGAGCACTGTACTAAGGCTTGGAATGAACAAGAACGTACTTATATTCGTGACTATCTCCCCCTCTGCACTGTAGCTCACTGTGGGCACGGAATGTGTCTGTTCAGTGTTCACCTGGCCTCCCCCGAGCGCTCAGCGCAGCGCTAGGTGCACGGGGAGCGCTCAATAAGTACGACTGAAGCAGGCGGCGGTCGGTCCTGAACTTTCCAGCTCCCTGGAGGGGGAAAGCTGACCAGACTGGAGAGGGGGTTGGTTTCTTCCAATGCTCCGCTTCTCCCAGCCTCAGTCTCCCCTGGAATCCCCGGGCACCCCTTACCCCGTCTCCCCGGGCCAACCCAAGCCCCTCCATCCGATACCCTGTGGGCCCACCGGGAAAGATGGAGGGAAAAAAAAAAATCCTCTTCCCACTCACGAGCGAATCCCACTCGGATTCATTACTGAGCGCTTACTGTGCGCACGGCACTGTACTGAGCGCTTGGGAGAGGACAATACGACAATAAACAGACACATCCCCCGGCCCCAGCGAGCCGCCAGCTGCCACCGACCAGCTTTAGTCGTCTCGAGATCGAACGGCACCATGATCCCGAAGCAAAATACCACCCAATTTTTTTTAAATAAAAAAACAAATGCATTCATGCATATTTATTGAGCGCCTACTGCGTGCAGAGGACTGTACCAAGCGCTTGGGAGAGAACAACATAACGATAAACAGACACATCCCCCGCCCACAACGAGCTGCTAGTTACCAGCAACGAGCTTTAATCTTCTGGAGGTCGAACGGCTTCATTGTCATAAAGCGAAACATCCCCCGATTCTTTAAAAATAACCTGTTAGGTGCATTCGTTCATATTTACTGAACGCTTACTGCCCGCAGAGGACTGTACTAAGGACCTGGGAGAGGACTACGGAACAATAAACGGATAGATTTCCTGCCCACAACGAGCTGCTGGTTAACTGCGACTAGCTTCCGTCTTCTCGAGATCCAACGGCGTCACGGTCACGAGGTGAAATAATGTTAAATAATAATAATGATGACGATGGCATTTGTTGAGCGCTTACTATGTGCCAAGCACTGTTCTAAGCGCTGGGGGAGACACAGGATCATCAGGTTGTCCCACGTGGGGCTCCCGGTCTTCATCCCCATTTTACAGCTGAGGTGACGGAGGCACAGAGAAGCGAAGGGACTTGCTCAAAGGCACCCGACTGACGAGTGACGGAGCCGGGATTAGAACCCGCGACCTCTGACTCCCAGGCCCGTGGCTCCTAAGCCCATTACTGACAGATAATGGTATCTGTTAATTCATTTCTAATAATAATAATGTTGGTATTTCTTAAGCGCTTACTATGTGCAGAGCACTGTTCTAAGCGCTGGGGTGGATATAAGGTAATCAGATTGTCCCACGTGAGGCTCCCAGTCTTCATCCTCATTTTCCAGATGAGGTAACTGAGGCCCAGAGAAGTGAAGTGACTTACCCACGGTCACACAGCTGACAGGTGGCAGAGCTGGGATTCGAACCCATGATCCCTGACTCCCAAGCCCGGGCTCTTTGAACTGAGCACTTACTGAGCGCGGAGCACTGTACTAAGTGCTTGGGAGAGGACAATATAACAACAGACCGGTACAATCCCTGTCCACGACGAGCAGACATACACGGTCTGGCCCTGCTAGTTACCGGCAAGGAGTTTAGTCGTGGTGAGATCAGCTGTCAGCGATGTCACGAGGCGAAAGAATACTCGATTTTTAAAAATAATGCCATCTTTTAAGCACTTCCTATATAATAATAATAATAATGTTGGTATTTGTTAAGCGCTTACTATGTGCCGAGCACCGTGCTAAGCGCTTGGGTAGACACAGGGGAATCGGGTTGTCCCACGTGGGGCTCACAGTCTTAATCCCCATTTTACAGATGAGGTAACTGAGGCACAGAGAGGTTAAGTGACTTGCCCAGTCACACAGCTGACAAGTGGCAGAGCCGGGATTCGAACCCATGACCTCTGACTCCAAAGCCCATGCTCTATATCAAATATCGTCCTAAGCGCTGGGGTAGGTACGAGGGAATTGGGTCGCAGCCAGTCCCACATGGGGCTCACGGTTTAAGCAGGAGGAGGGAGAGCAGGTATCGAGCGTGGCTCAGTGGAAAGAGCCCGGGCTTGGGAGCCAGAGGTCATGGGTTCGAATCCCGGCTCTGCCCCTTGTCAGCTGGGTGACTGTGGGCAAGTCATTTCACTTCTCTGGGCCTCAGTGACCTCACCTGGAAAATGGGGATGAAGACTGTGAGCCCCACGTGGGACAACCAGATGACCGTAAGGTGAAAGGCGAAAAAATGCAAAAAAAAAAAAAATGCAAAAAAGCTCGAGAAAAAACGAAAAACGACAGGAAAAAACGAAAAAATTGAAGTTTCCCAAAAAACGAAAATTTTTTTTCCAAAAAATAATATTTTTTCAAAAAATAATATTTTTTTCAAAAAAACGCGAAAAAACCCTTTTTTTGCATCTCCCCCAGCGCTTAGAACAGTGCTCGGCACATGGTAAGCGCTTAAATACCAACATTATTGAGAAGCAGCGGGGCTCAGGGGAAGAGCCCGGGCTTGGGAGTCGGAGGTCACGGGTTCGAATCCCACTCCTGCCACCCGTCAGCTGTACGACTGTGGGCAGGTCACTTCACTTCTCCGGGCCTCAGTTCCCTCATCTGGAAAATGGGGATGAAGACTGTCAGGTGGGACGACCGATGACCCCGTATCTCCCCCGGCGCTTAGAACAGTGCTCTGCACGGAGTATGCGCTTACAAAATACCAACGTCATCATTATTATTATTATTATTGTTAACCCGGCCACTACAGCGTCACACCCGCACACCAGATCCGCCCCGGGCCACCGCGGCGTCACGCCGCAGGCCAGGCCCCTCGCCCCGACCGCATCCCAACCCAATCCGCCTCAAACGGCCAGTCCTCGCCGCCGGCTTTAAAGCCGCCCATCCCCCGGCCCCCTCCTCCCCGACCCGGACCCGCGCACTCCGCTCCTCTGACGCCGACCTCCTCGCCGTCCCTCCGCCTCGTCCGTCTCGCCGCCGACCTCTCGCCCGCATCCCGCCTCCGGCCTGGCACGCCCCCCTTCCTCACGCCCGCCGGACGAGGACTCTCCCCCACTTCGAAACCTTACCGAAAGCCCACCTCCTCCCAGTCGATAATCAAGGTATCCGCTAAGCGCTCACTCTGGGCCAGGCACCGTACCGAGCGCTGGGGTAGATACGAGCTAGTCGGACTGGACACGGTCCCCGTCGCACGCGGGGCTCACCGTCTTCCTCCCCATTTGACAGACGAGGGAACTGAGGCCCAGGGAAGGGACTTTTCTCCCCCCCGCGCTGCCCCGCCCCGCCCCGCCCCGCCGCACTTATGTCTATATGTCCATATCTCTAATTCTCTTTATTTCTATTGATCCCTGTTTATTTGTATCGATGTCTGCCCCACCCCCGTCTACACCGCGAGCCCACCGTGGGCAGGGATCAGCTCCCTCTATCGCCGAATTGTACCTTCCAAGCGCTCGATAAATACGACGGAATGAATGACTTGCCCAAGGTCACCGCGGCGGAGCCGGGATTAGAACCCAGCTCCCGCGACTCCCAGGCGTGTGCTCCGACCAGCAGACCGCACCGCTTCTCCGGAAAAGAGGCGTCCCCGCCCCTTCCTCTGCGGGGAGACTCTTCCCGCTCCCCAATCTGTCCTCCTCCTCCTCCTCCTCCTCCGGCCCCCCGCTTCTTTCCCTCATCTGTAAAATGCCATTTATCGAGAGGCCGCGCTGTGCTAAGCACTGCGCGGGGGAGGGTGGGACGAGCCCGGGCCCGGGAGTCACGGGACGCGGGGGCTCATCCCGGCTCCGCCCCGTGTCTGCCGGGTGACCTGGGGCGAGTCGCTTCACTTCTCGGCGCCTCGGTTCCCTCACCTGTAAAATGGGGACGGAGACCGTGAGCCTCACGTGGGACGACCTGATTCCCCTGGATCTACCCCAGCGGCGCTCTGCACAGAGTAAGCGCTTAACCAACCTGCCTCGGTTCCCTCATCTGTAAAATGGGGATTGAGGCCGTGAACCGCGCGAGGACCGCGGTATCTCTTAAGCGCTCACGACGTGCCCGGCACCGTGCTAAGCTCCGCCTCCGGGCCCAGGGCACTTTCGTCCACAGCTGTCGTTCATTTACTTGTATTATGTCTGTCTCCCCCCTCTAGACCGTCAGCTCGACGGGGGCAGGAAATGCGTCTGTCAAATTGTTGTACTGTCTGTCGTCTCCCAAGCGCTCAGCACGGCGCTCTGCACACAGCAGGCGCTCGATAAACCCGACCGGATGAATGAAAACAAGCAGATCGGGCTGGACACAGCCCCTGTCCCACGTGGGGCTCACAGTCTCCGTCCCTATTTCACGAGAAGCTGCGTGGCTCGGTGGGGAGAGCCCGGGCTTGGGAGTCGGAGGTCATGGGCTCGAATCCCGGCTCCGCCACGCGTCAGCCGTGTGACCGTGGGCAAGTCACGTCACTTCTCTGGGCCTCAGTTCCCTCATCTGGAAAACGGGGATTCACCGTGAGCCTCGTGTGGGACAACCTGAGCACTCTGCATACCCCAGCGCTTAGAACAGTGCTCTGCACCTAGTAAGCGCCTAACAAATACCAACATGATGATGAGGACACCGAGGCCCAGAAGCGCACAGGTGCCCAAAGTCACACTGCGGACGAGTGGTGGGGCCGGGATTCGAACCCTTGACCTCCCGCCTCCCAGGCCCGGGCTCCATCTGCCACACCGCCCTGCTTCTCCGGCCTCCGAGTTAATCAGTTGAGTGAATCGAAACCCGATTAACCTGTAGGGACCGCAGTGTTTAGTCGAGTGCTGGGAACACAGTGTGCGCTTAACAAATACCCTGAAAGAGGAGGAGGAGGAGAAGAGGGAGAGGGTGAGAGAGATGGGCCCAACCTGATTAGTCTGTACCTACCCGAGCTCTTTGCACGGTGCCGGGTACAAATACTATTATCAGATCAGATTATTAAAAACTATAATAACAAAATACTATTATCTTAACTATTACCACTATTTATGATCACAAATACCATTATTAGATTAGATTACTAAATACTGTAATAACAAAATACTACTGTCTTAACTATCATCACTATTTAACCAATATCACAAATACTATTATTCGATTAGATCATTAAATACTATAATAACAAAACTCTATTATCTTAACTATCATCACTATTGAACTATTATCACAAATACTATTACTAGATTAGATTATTAAATACTATAATAACAAAATACTATTATCTTAACTATCATCACTATTGAACTATTATCACAAATACTATTATTAGATTAGATCATTAAATACTATAATAAAATACTATTATCTTAACTATCATCACTAACTATTATCACAAATACTATTATTAGATTAGATCATTAAATACTATAACAACAAAATACTATTATCTTAACTATCATCACTATTTAACTATGGCTCAGTGGAAAGAGCCTGGGCTTTGGAGTCAGAGCTCATGAGTTCGAATCCCAGCTCTGCCGCCTGTCAGCTGTGTGACCGTGGGCGAGTCACTTCACTTCTCTGTGCCTCAGTGACCTCATCTGTAAAATGAGGATGAAGACTGTGAGCCCCCACGTGGGACGGCCTGATTCCCCTGTGTCTACCCCGGCGCTTAGAACGGTGCTCTGCACATAGTAAGCGCTTAACAAATACCAACATTGTTATTAACTATTATCACAAATATTATTATTCGATTAGATCATTAAATACTATAATAACAAAATACTATTATCACTATTTAACTATTATCACAAATACTACGATTAGATCATTAAATACTATAATAACAAAATACTATTATCTTAACTATTATCACCATTTAACTATTACCACAAATACTATTATTAGATTAGATTATTAAAGACTATAATAGCAAAACACTATTATTTTGACTATTATCACTAAGCCCCAACTGGCCCCCGTGGGGGAGCCGCCGGGGGGCCGGGCCCGGGTCGGGCCGGGACCACCCGTGCGGCGTCCGGCCCCCGCTGTCCCTTCTTCCCCACACCTGGCAGTCGGTCAGTCGTCTATCTTTATTCGGCGCTAACTGTGTGCAGAGTACTAAGCGCTCGGGGAGTCCGATATAACGGACGCGTTCCCCGCCCACAAGGCAGGGAACAGTCTAGAAGGAACTTATTCCTTCATTCAGTCGCGTTTATTGAGTGTTTACAGTGTGCAGAGCGCTGTAATAATAACAACGTTGGTATTTGTTAAGCGCTCACTACGTGCGGAGCACCGTTCTAAGCGCCGGCGGGGGGGGGGGGGAGATACGGGGTCATCGGGTCGTCCCGCGTGAGGCTCACAGTTAATCCCCATTTTCCAGATGAGGTCACTGAGGCACAGAGCAGTGAAGCGACTCGCCCACGGTCACACGGCTGACGAGTGGCAGAGGCGGGAGTCGAACCCATGACCTCTGACTCGGAGGCCCGGGCTCTTTCCACTGAGCCACGCTGCTTCCCCACTGTACTAAGCACTAGGGAGGATCCAGCAGAAGAGGATAACAGACGCTCTCTCAAGCGCTTAGTATAAGAATAACAACGCTGGCATTTAATAATAATCACAATAATGTTGGTATTTGTTACGAGCTTACTGCGTGCCAAGCACTCTTCCAAGCACTGGGGGAGATACAAGGTATTCGGGTTGTCCCATGTAGGGCTCACGGTCTTCATCCCCATTTTTCAGATGAGGTCGCTGAGGCACTGAGAAGTGAAGTGACTTGCTCCGAGTCCCACAGCTGACCTCTGACCTCTGACTCCTAAGTCTGTACTCCCTCCACGGAGCCATGCTGAGAGTCAACTGCACGCAGGAAGCGCTCAATAAATGCGACTGAGTGACTGACGCAGCGTATCGGAGTCTCCCAAGTGCTTAGTACAGCGCTCTGCACACAGTAAGCGCTCAATAAATACGACGGACCGACTGACTCTAGCTCTGGCCGACAGCCCGGGCCCGGCTCCGGCTCGGAACCAGGGACGGGGTCAACGGGGGGGGGGGGGGGGTAGGGAGAGCAGCCTCCCCGCTCGGCGCGGGTCCAGGCTTCCGGAGGCAGGGGAACGTCCACCCCGAGTCCCCGGGACCCTGCAATTTCGGGACCCCGGCCCCTTCCGTCCCGGAGCCCGGCTTTAATTCATTAATTTTTGGTGTTTGTTAAGCGCTTACTGTGTGCCGGGCACCGTTCTAAGCGCTGGTACCAGATCACCAGGTCGTCCCACGGGGGGCTCCCAGTCTTCCTCCCCACTTTCCAGATGAGGTCACCGAGGCACCGAGAGGTTAAGTGACTTGCCCGAAGTCACCCAGCTGACAAGTGGCGGAGCCGGGATTAGAACCCAAGACCTCCGCCGCCCAGGCTCGGGCTCCTTCCACTGAGCCACTTTCCCGCCGCCCCGTCTCCTCTGCTTGCGGGCATCGGCCGGGAGAGCGGGCGACGCGGCTCTGAGGCAGCACGGCCCGGTGGGTGGAGCCCGGGCCCGGGCGTCCGAGGTCGTGGGTTCGAATCCCAGATCGGCCACCCGTCAGCCGGGTGACTGGGGGCAAGTCGCTTCACTTCTCCGGGCCTCAGTGACCTCATCTGTCAAACGGGGATGAGAACTGTGAGCCCCACGGGGGACGACCCGATGACCCCGTATCTCCCCCGGCGCTTAGAACGGCGCTCGGCACAGAGTTAAACGCTTAACGAATCCCGACATTATTATTATCAGAGCCTCGGCTGTCATCCTGACTCCGCCGCGTGACCCTGGGGGAGTCACTTCCCTTCTCGGGGGCCTCCGGTCCCTCGTCCGCAAAATGGGGATGGAGACTCGGAGTCCCACGTGGGACGGGGACCGGGTCCGACCCCATTTGCCTGGATCCGCCCCGGCGTCGGGCTCGGTGGCCGGCACGGGGTAAGCCCGCAAGAAATGGCATCGTTATTATCATTTTCAGCCGGCCCGGGGGGTGGCCAACCAAAAAGGCGGGAGGGAGAAGGGGTCGGGGGCCGGGCCAGGCCCCGGGGAGGGGGTCGGGGGGGCGCCCGAGTACCCAAGGAAGCCGGTGACAGGTGCCACCCTGCCGGAGCCCGTCCGGAGCAGCGGCCTCTGCCCACCCCGGGTGACGGCACCTTCCCCGGGGGTGACAGCTTTTGGGGGGGGTGTGAGGAGGAAGGGAAGGGGCACACAGGGGTCTCCATTTCCCTGTGGGACCATGGAGTATTCATTCATACGTTCAATGGTATTTAGTGAGCGCTTCCTATGTGCAGAGCACCGCACCAAGCACCGCGCTTGGAATGGCCAGATCGGTAACCGACAGAGACGGTCCCCGCCCTCCGACGGGCTCACGGCCCGATCGGGGGAGACGGACGGACGAGGACGACGGCGACGAATAGGATCGAGGGGAAGAACGTCTCATTAAAACGGCAGCAAATAAATTGAATCAGGGCAGCGTGGCTCGGTGGAAAGAGCCCGGGCTTGGGAGTCAGAGGTCATGGGTTCGAATCCCGGCTCTGCCACTTGTCGGCTGTGTGACTTTGGGCAAGTCACTTCGCTTCTCTGGGCCTCAGTTCCCTCATCTGTAAAATGGGGATTAACTGTGAGCCTCACGTGGGACAACCTGATTCCCTTGTCTACCCCAGCGCTCAGAGGAGTGCTCTGCACATAGTAAGCGCTTAACAAATACCAACATTATCATCATCTCATTAAGCAAAATCAATAGGGTGATGAAGAGATATACGGTTGAGCGGACGAGTACGGTGCTGAGCCTGGGCGTTAGAAGGCCATGGGTTCTAATCCCGACTTTTCTGCGACCTCAGGCAAGTCACTTCGCTGGGCCTCAGTTCCCTCATCTGTCAAATGGGGACGGAGACTGGGAGCCCCGCGTGGGACTCTGTCCAACCCCATTTGCTTGGATCCAACCCAGCGCTTAGTACGGCACCTGGCACGTAGTAAGCGCTTAACAAATAGCATCATCGTAAGAAAAAAATAACTGCGGTACCGGTTAAGAATTTACTACGCGCCACGTACACAGAGGGGTGGACATAAGCAAATCGAGTTGGACGCAGTCCCTGTCCCCCATGGGGTTCACGGTCTTAATCCCCATTTTACAGAGGAGGGAACTGGGGCCCCGAGAATAATAATACTAACGATGGCATCTGTTAGGCGCTTACTATGTGCCGAGCACTGTACTGAGCACTGGGGCGGATACAAGCAAATCGGGTCAAACAGAGCCCCTGTTCCACATGGGGCTCACAGTCTTAATCCCCATTTTACAGATGAGGGAACTGGGGCCCCGAGAAGAATAATACAGCAATGATGGCATCTGTTAGGCGCTTACTATGTGCCGAGCACTGTACTGAGCACTGGGGTGGACGCAAGCAAAGCGAGTCAGACACAGCCCCGTCCCACGTGGGGTTCACAGTCTTCATCCCCATTTTCCAGATGAGGTCACTGAGGTGCAGAGAAGTAAAGTGACTCGCCCCGGGTCACAAGCAGACCAGTGGAGGAGCCGGGATTAGAACCCAGGTCCTTCTGACGCCCAGGCCTGCGCTCTGACCACTAGGCCGTGTTGTTCCTGAGTGTCTTAGTACAGCACCCTGCACATGGTAAGGGCTCCATAAACACCACTAATGGAACACAATCACCCAGGATCAGAATGTGTCTGTCGTTGGACTGCCCTCTCCCAAGTGCTTAGTCCAGTGCTCCGCACACAGTAAGCGCTCAGTAAATACGACCGACTCCCGGTACGGATCCCCCACCTCCTCGCCCATCCGTTCCTTGGGGGAAGGGGGCCGGGAGCTGAGCACGCAGCTGGAGCTCTATTTTCCTCCTCTAGACTGTAAACTCATAATAATAATAATTACGGTATTTGTTAAAGCGCTCACTATGTGCCAGGCACCGTGCTAAACGCTGGGGTGGACAGAAGCAGATTGGGTTGGACGCAGTCCCTGACCCGCCTGGGGCTCACGGTCCCAATCCCCGTTGTACAGACGAGGGAACCGAGGCCCAGAGAGACGAAGCGACCCGCCCGAGGTCACAAGGCAGACAAGTGGCGGAGCCGGGATTAGAACCCACGACCTTCTGACTCCCAGGCCCGGCTTCTTCTCAGTGTCTGTTCTATTCTTCTGCTTTCATTCATTCAGTCGTATTTATTGAGCGCTTACTACGTGCACAGCACTGGACTAAGCACTTGGAATTTGGCAACAGAGAGACCGTCCCTGCCCAACGACAGGCTCACTGTCTAAATGGGGGCGACGGGCAACAAGACGACACGAGTTTTCCTCTCCCGAGCGTTTAGGCCGGTGCTCTGCACACGGGAAGCGCTCAATAAATACCACTGACTGACTATCGGTGCTGACGGGAAATCCCATTCATCCATTCATTCACTCAATGGGATTTCCCGAGCGCTTACTAGGTGCAGAGCACGGTACCAAGCGCTCGGAATGGGCAATTCGGCAACAGACAGAGACCGTCCCCGCCCAACGACGGGCTCACGGCCTGATCGGGGGAGACGGACGGACAGAAACGAGACGACGTCGTCACGATAAATAGAATCGAGGGGATGGACACCTCGTTACCAAAATAAATAGGAGAATAAATAATAATAATGACGGTATTTGTTAAGCGCTTACTATGTGCAGAGCACCGTTCTAAGCGCCGGGGGAGATTCGGGGTCATCGGGTCGCCCCACGTGAGGCTCCAGGTTGATCCCCGTTTTCCAGACGAGGTCCCTGAGGACAGAGAAGCGAGAAGTTACTCGCCC
This sequence comes from Ornithorhynchus anatinus, assembly GCF_004115215.2. Classification (NCBI taxonomy): domain Eukaryota; kingdom Metazoa; phylum Chordata; class Mammalia; order Monotremata; family Ornithorhynchidae; genus Ornithorhynchus; species Ornithorhynchus anatinus. Next base: position 180,244,306 of record NC_041728.1, on the reverse strand, counting down.
ACGGTCACCCGGCTGCCAAGGGGCCGAGCCGGCATTCGAACCCATGACCCCCGACTCCCAAGCCCGGGCTCCTTCCACTGAGCCACGCTGCATATACACAAAATACCTATCTCGGGACGACTTACTCTCCCCCTCAGCCGGGCAGCACCCGGGTGGGTTTTCTGGGGAGCGGGAGGGCCCCTACCCTGGTCTCGGGCTCCCCGGAGAACGGCCATCGGGGGGTAGCGAGACCGGCGAGACGTCTCTCACGTCTCCGCCGTCTCTCACGTCTCCGCCAGCGGCCGGGGGGGCCGCCTCCTCCTCCTCCGCCCCCCCCCCCCCCCGCCCCGACGAGCCGACCGGTCGAGGTCCCGTCCGCCCCCAGCCCCCCGCAACCGTCCGCAAGGGCCCGACCCTCCCGGGGTGCGGCCGGGAAGACTCCGCACCCGGCACCGGGCCTCGGCTTTCCGGGAGGGGGCGGGTCGGCGCAACGGGGGCCCGTCTCGAAACCCCGGGTGAACGGAAGCCCGGCGGATGCAAATCCCCTCCCGCGCGGCCGTCACGGCAGCCGGGGCGCAGAGGAGGCCTCCCCGACCTCCCCCCTCCCGCCGGCGACCGCACGGGAAAGAGAATGCAGAAGTCGCGGCCCGACTTCCTCCCGGGACCCGGCGGTGGGCCGGAACGAGCCCCGGGTTCGAATGCGCTCCGACCCGAATCCGCCGGCCCGCCGGGCGACCTCGGGCGACTCGCTCGGCTTCTCCCGTCCTCCCTCCTCCTCCGGGCCGCGAGCCGTACGCGGGACGGGGCCCTGGGGCGCACCCGACGGGAGCTCAGAACGGCGTGCGACGCGGGGATCGCTTCCCGACTACCGCGGGAACAAAGCGGGCAAAGGGACGCGGGACGATCCGTGTCCATCGGCGAAATGGGAGGGGCCGGGGGCGCGTTAGGGCGGACGCGAGGTCACCGGGTCGGACACGGTCCCCGTCCCCGGTTTCCGGAGGAGGGAACCGAGGCCCAGAGAAGCCAAGCGAGCGGCCCGGGAGAGAGGCTCGCGGATAAGGATGTGGGCTTCTCCCACGGTCACCGTGCACGGTGTTTTTGGAGGACCGAAGCCGCGTCCTCAAAATACCCGACGTGCTGCTCACCGGCGTCACCGGCCGCCTTCCGTCTTGCCAGAAAACCCCCGGGGGGGGGGGGGGGGATCTCGAAGCACGCTGCCGTGGCTCGTTCTCGGAACTCACAGCGCTCTGCCCAAAGTAAGAGCTTCGCGAGAAGCAGCGCGGCCCGGTGGCGAGAGACCGGGCTTGGGAGTCGGAGGTCTCGGGTTCTAATCCCCTGCTCTGCCGCTCGTCAGCCGGGTGACTCTGGGCAAGTCACTTCGCCTCTCTGGGCCTCGGTGACCTCGTCTGGAAAACGGGGACGGAAGACCGTGAGCCCCACCCGGGACAACCCGGCACACGGGAAGCGCCTAACAAATACTAATAACGGCACCTGTTAGGCGCTTACTACGTGCCGAGCACCGTTTTAAGCACCGGGGAGGCTACGAAGCGATCGGGCTGTCCCACGTGGGGCTCCCGGTCTTCATCCCCATTTTACAGACGAGGGAACCGAGGCACCGAGGGGTGAAGCGACCCGCCCAGAGTCGCGCGGCTGACGAGCGGCCGAGGCGGGATCCGAACCCGGGACCTCTGACTCCCAAGCCCGGGCTCTTGCGATCAGAGAAGCCGCGTGGCCAGAACCCGGGGCCTCTGCTGGGAGACCTCGGGCAGGTCGCTCCGCTCCCTCAGCTCCGTCATCTGGAAAACGGGGAGAACGTGAGCCCCGGGTGGGGCAGGGGCTGGGGCCGTTCTCATTAGCTGGGATCTACCCCAGCGCTCAGTACAGTCCCTGGTACACGGTAAGCGCTTCACGAATAACATAAAAAGCCAAACGAAACAACAAAGTAAATACCGGTGGAGCGACTGATGTACGTACAGTGAGGGGGAGGGGAGGCGGGCTGTTTCCCACATCCATTTCCTCATCGGTGCGAGGTCCTCGGCTCGGAGCAGGAGGAGGAGGAGGAGGAGGAGGAGGAGGAGGAGGTGCTCACAGCATCTTCACAGACGCCCCGCACGGTTGGAAATTGGTCTTTTTGGTTTCCGAAATGCGTTAAGCGCTTCCTATGGGCCGGGCGCTGTACTAGGCGCTGGGGTAGACCCAAGCCATTCAAGTCTCCATCTCCATTTTACAGAGGAGGTGACTGAGGCCCAGAGAATAATAATAACGTTGGCATTAGTTAAGCGCTTACTACGTGCAGAGCACCGTTCCAAGCTCTGAGGTGGATACGGGGTCATCAGGTCGTCCCACGTGAGGCTCACAGTTAATCCCCATTTTCCAGATGAGGTCACTGAGGCACAGAGAGAAGTGAAGCGGCTCGCCCACAGTCACACAGCTGACAAGTGGCAGAGCCGGGAGTCGAACCCAGGACCTGTGACTCCTGAAGGGACTTGCCCCACGTCACACCGCAGAACAGGTGGGGGAGCTGGGATTCGAACCCAGGTCCTCCTGACTCCCGGGCCTGGGCTCTAGCCACTAGGCCGGGCTGGTCTTCAATGCCCCGGTCACTCCATTCGATCGTATTTCCCGAGCGCTTACTGCGTGCAGAGCACTAAGCGCTTGGAACGGACAATTCGGCAACCGACAGAGACAGTCCCTGCCCAACAACGGGCTCACGGTCTAAAAGGGGGAGACGGGCAGCAGAATTTGCCTGGGAGATGACCTAATAATAATAATAATAATAATCACCGTGGGATTTGTTAGGCGCTGGCTATATGCTAGGCACCGTAATAACCGCGGGGATGGATACATGAGGTGTACACGGCCACTCAGGCCACGAAAAAGCAGGCCATCAGTCTCGATTCCCGTTCCCTCGATGGGAACGCGACACCCGGGGACTCCGACTCCGGATCCAGGAACTCCCAGCTGTCGGGGAAGCGGCGGGTCCCCAAAACCCCCAATCGACCGATCGAGCGGGGGTATTTACCGAGCGCGTACCACGCGCGCGACACAGGACCGAGCCCCGGGCCGAGTCCGATACGGCGGAGTCGGCGGACACGTTCATTCGTTCGATCGTATCCGTTGGGTCCTTCCTCTGTGCCAAGCACCGTACTGAGCGCCTGGGGGGGGGGACAATACGTGACAACAGAGGTATTCGCCGCCCACGACGAGTTCGCGGTCTAGGGGGAGGCCAGAAGCCGGATCCGCCCCAGCGTGCGGCACAGCACACGGCGGGCGTTTAACAAATACCGCCGTTATTGGGAGTGGGTGCCTGGAGCTGTTGGAGGGGAGTCATTGATCGACAGTGACGTTATCGACGCCCGTTCACTTCTTTCGATGCCTGTCTCCCCCCCCCCCTTCTTGACCGGGAGCCTGCTGTGGGCAGGGGATATCCCTGTTACGGTCGTACTGTACTCTCCCGAACGCTTAGTACAGTGCTCTGCACACTGTAAGGGCTCAACGAACACGACTGAATGAGCGGTGGGGGGCGAATAAAGGGGGAAAAGCCAGGGGGACGGGGGAGAGACCGGCCCTTGCTGGAGGAAACGCACCCTGAGCCGGCCAGGGGCTCTCCCGCTTGGAAAAAGCGGGGGAGTTAGGACGTGTCTCCCAACTCCCGTCCTCTCCCAAGCGCCCAGCACAGTGTCCCGCCCCTAGTAAGCACTCAATAAACAGGTCCGATTGAGGAGGGAGAGGGGTCTGGCTCTCCGGCCCTCTCTGGGTGGAGGGTCCGGGTCGGGTGGGGGGAAGCGGGATGGATGGAGGGCAGGGGAGCAGGATGGACAGGAGGGAGGGCAGGAGGGCGGCCGGGATGGAGGGCGGGCAGGAGGACAGGAGGGAGGGCAGGGGAGCAGGATGGACGGGATGGAGGACAGGAGGGCGGGATGGACAGGAGGCAGGGCAGGAGGGTGGCCAGGATGTGCAGGATAGAGAGTAAGAGAGCAGGAGAGACGGGAGGGCGAACAAGAGGACAGGATGGAGGGCAGGATGGACAGGATGGGCAGGAGGGAGGGCAGGGGAGCAGGATGGACGGCAGGAGGGCAGGATGGACAGGAGGGAGGGCAGGGGAACAGGACGGACAGCAGGAGGGTGGGCAGGAAGCCAGGAGGGGGGAGGCCAGGACGGACAGGGTACACAGGATGGAGGGCAGGGGAGTAGGATGGACGGGAGGGAGGGCAGGAGGGTGGACAGAACGAAGGGCAGGATGCACAGGATGGAAGGCGGGAGGGTAGGAGGGACAGGAGGGCCAGAACGGGGGGCGGGAGGGACGAAGTGACAGGTCAGTATTTTTCGAGTGTGTCCCGGCCGGGGGCGGCCTGGGCAGGGACAGGGGCAGGGGCAGGGGCAGGGGCAGGGGCAGGGACAGGGGCAGGGCAGGTCCCCAACCTCCTCCCCTCCCTTCCCTCCCCTCCCCTCCCCCCCTCCCCCCGGCCCCGGAGCCCGGCCTGACCCGGCGGCGGCGTGTTCGAACTTGAGGGCGAGGGTCTCCTCGATGATGCGGTTGTTGACCTCCAGCAGGATCATGGCGGCGGCGGCGACGGAGGAGGCCCGAGGAGGAAGAGGAGGCCCGAGGTGCTGGAGGAGGCCGAGGAGGAGGCCGAGGAGGAGGCCGAGGCAGCCGGCGGGGGCGGGGCGGGGGCGCGCACGGCCGGGCACGCCCAGGCAGCGGCGCGCACGCAGAGCCACGCAGGGCCACGCAGAGCCACGCAGGGCCACGCGAGGCCAGGCAGGGCCAAGGGAAGGCCAGGCAGGCCGAGGACGCCCTCGTTCCCTCCTCGTTCCCTCCTCGTTCCCTCCTCGTTCCCTCCTCGCTCGTTCCCCCAGCGGGGCAGAGACTCTCAGCGCGCGGGGCGGAGTGAGGCGGGGCGGGCCCGCACTTCCGCCCCCCCCCCCCCCCCCCCCCCCCCGCCCCACGCGCACGCGCCCCGCCCTCTCGGCTTCTTCCGCCCGCCCCGTCCAGAGCGCGCGCGCGCGCGCGCCAGCCCCGCCCCTCCCCCGCCCCGCGGCCGCTTCCGGTCCGCGCGCGCCCCGGCCCCGCCCCCCAGGCGCCTCCCCCGCCCAGCGGTGACGTCATGAGCCAGCCGTGCATTCATTCGTTCGTTCGGATTTCCTGAGCGCCGACGGGGTGCGGAGCATTCATTCATTCATTCATTCATTCATTCATTCATTCATTCATTCATTCATTCATTCATTCGATCGTATCGAATGAGAACGACGATGTTGGGGGGTTCTGAGCGCTGGGGGAGATCCGGGGTCATGGGGTGGGCCCACGGGAGCCTCCCAGGCTTCAGCCCCATTTTCCAGATGAGGGAACTGAGGCCCAGAGAAGTGAATTGTAACCCTAATAATCATGTTGGTATTTGTTAAGCGCTTACTAGGTGCGGAGCACTGTTCTAAGCGCTGGGGGAGATACAGGGATATCGGGCTTTGGAGTCAGGGCTCACGAGTTCGAATCCCAGCTCTGCCACTCGTCGGCTGTGTGACTGTGGGCGAGTCGCTTCACTTCTCTGGGCCTCAGTTCCCTCATCTGGAAAATGGGGAGTAAGCCTGTGAGCCCCACGTGGGACAACCTGATTATCCTGTATCTCCCCCAGCGCTTAGAACAGTGCTCGGCACGTAGTAAGCACTTAACAAATACCAACATTATCATCGGGTGGGCCCACGGGAGGCTCACAGTCTTCATCCCCATCTTACAGATGAGGCAACTGAGGCCCAGAGAGGTGAAGTGACTCGCCCACAGTCCCACAGCTGACAAGTGGCAGAGCCGGGATTCGAAACCATGGCCTCTGACTCCCAAGCCCGGGCTCTTTCCACTGAGCTACGCTGCTTCAAGTCACATGAAGTGACTTGCCCACGGTCACGCGCTGACTATGGGCAGAGCACTGGTCTAAGCGCTTGGAATGGACAATTGGGTAAAAGAGGGAGACCGTCCCTGCCCAACGACGGGCTCGCGGTCTAATCGGGGGAGACGGCCGGCCGGGCGAAAGAGAACAAAACAGAAACGAGACAACATCGTCACGACGAATAGAATCAAGGGGATGGACACCTCATTAACAAAATAAATAAGGGAATAAAAATACATAGACAAATGAGCCCAGTGCTGAAGGCACTGGGCGAAGCGCTTGGAAAGTCCAATTCGGCAACAGAGAGAGACCATCCCTGCCCGACAACGGCTTCACAGTCTAAAAGGGGGGACACAGCAAAACAAAACAGCTTAGAACAGTGCTCGGCACATAGTAAGCGCTTAACAAATACCGACATTAAAACAAGTAGACGGCCCTCCATGGCACCGATAGACATAGAATGATATACACACATCGTAATAATATTAATGCTGGTATTTGTTAAGCGCTTACTCTGTGCCAAGCACTGTTCTAAGCGCTGGGGGAGATACAGGGTCATCAGGTTGTCCCAGGTGGGGCTCACCGTCTTCATCCCCCATTTTACAGATGAGGGAACTGAGGCACAGAGAAGTGAAGTGGCTTGCCCAAGGTCACACTGCTAAGTGGCAGAGTGGGATTAGAACCCACGACCTCTGACTCCCAAGCCCAGGCTCTTGCCATTGAGCCATGCATGAATAGAGCAATAAATATGTACCGATATACACAAGTAGTGTGGGGAGAAGGGGGTAGAGCAGAGGGAGGGAGTCGGGGTGATGGGGAGGGGAGGAGAAGCAGAGGGAAAGGAGGGCTCAGTCTGGGAAGGCCTCTTGGAGGAGGTGACTCTCAGTAGGGCTTGGAAGAGGGGAAGAGAGTGCCTTTGGCGGGGGTGAGGAGGGAGGGCGTTCCGGGACCGCGGGAGGACGTGGCCCCGGGGACGACGGCGGGATGGGCGAGACCGAGGGACGGTGAGGAGGTGGGCGGCGGAGGAGCGGAGCGTGCGGGGTGGGCGGTAGAAAGAGAGAAGGGAGGAGAGGTAGGAAGGCGAGGAGAGGCGAGGTGACGTAGAGCCTCGAAGCCTAGAGTGAGGAGTTTTTGTTTGATACGGAGGTGGGTGGGCAACCACTGTTGATTTTTTGAGCGTGGGGGTGACATGCCCAAAGCGTTTCTGTAGGAAAATAATCCAAGCAGCAGAGTGAAGTATGGACTGGAGTGGGGAGAGACAGGAGGCTGGGAGGTCAGCCAGGAGGCTGACATTGATCCAGGCGGGAGAGGATGAGTGATTGGATTAACGTGGGAGCAGTTAGGATGGAGAAGAAAGGGAGGATTGTAGCGATGTTGAGAAAGTGGGGCCGGCAGGATTTGGTGACAGAATAGAAATAATAATGTTGGTATCTGTTAAGCGCTTACTACGTGCAGAGCACTGTTCTGAGCGCTGGGGGAGATACAGGGTCATCGGGTCGTCCCACGTGAGGCTCACAGTTAATCCCCATTTTCCAGATGAGGTAACTGAGGCACAGAGAAGTGAAGTGACTCGCCCACAGTCACACAGCTGACAAGTGGCAGAGCCGGGTTTCGAACCCATGACCTCTGACTCCCAAGCCCGAGCTCTTTCCACTGAGCCACGCTGCTTCTCTTAGCCACGGGAATATGCGGGTCGAATGACAGAGACGAGTCAAGGATGACACCAAGCTTACGGGCTTGTGAGATGGGAAGGATGGTGGTGCCGTCTACGGTGATGGGAAAGTTTGGGAGAGGACGGGGTTTGGGTGGGAAGATGAGGAGTTCCGTTTTGGACATGTTACGTTTGAGATGAGAGAAGGCTATCCAAGTAGAGATGTCTTGAAGGCAGGAGGAGATGCGAGACTGCAGAGAGGGAGAGAGATCAGGGGAGGAGATGGAGATTTGGGTGTCAACTACGTAGAGGTGGGAGTTGAAGCCGTGGGAGCGAATAAGTTCTCCAAGGGAGTGAATGTAGATGGAGAATAGAAGGGGACCCAGAAGTGTCCCTTGAGGGATCCCCACGGTTAGGGGTTGAAAAGGAGAGGGGGAGCCCGCGAAGGAGACCGAGAATGAGCAGCCAGAGAGATAAGAGGAGAATCGGGAGAGGACAGAGTCAGTGAAGCCAAGGTTGGATAATGTGTTGTGGAGAAGGGGGTGGTCCACAGCGTCAAAGGCAGCTGACCGGTGGAGGAGGATCAGGACGGAGTAGAGGCTGTTGGATTTGACAAGAAAGAGATCACTGGTGACCTCTGAGAGGACGATTTCAGTGCAGTGAAGGGGATGGAAGCCAGATTGGAGAGGAATTCGAGACAGTGGAATATAGCACCGGGCCTGGCACGTAGTAAGCGCTTAACAAATGCCGTAATAATGATAATTACTACATACGGTACTAAACACTTAATAGAGTGCTAGTCGCCTATTATAGTGCTTTACAGACAATAAGTGCTCAATAAATATGATGGAATATGAATTGAATACTATATACCAAACACCATATATGAAGTGCTGGGGGAGGAGCAAGAGAGTCAGTTTGGACAGGGTCCCCTGTCCCACACGGGGCTCACAGTTTAAGGAGGAGGGAACACAGGTATTGAATCCCCATTTCACAGGTGAGGAAACTAAGGTCCGGAGAAGTGAAGGGCCTCTAGACTGTAAGCTCACTGTGGGCAGGGAATGTCGTGGCGTAGCGGATCGAGCATGGGCCTGGGAGTCAGAGGTCATGGGTTCTAATCCCGGCTCTGCCGCTTGTCTGCCGTGTGACCTGGGGCAAGTCACTTCACTTCTCTGGGCCTCAGTTATCTCATCTGGAAAATGTGGATTAAGACCGTGAGCTCTACACAGGACAACCTGACTACCCCGTATCTACCCCAGTGCTTAGAACAGTACTTGGCACATAGTAAGTGCTTAACATGTCTAAAACTGAGCTCCTTATCCTCCCTCCCAAACCCTGTCCTCTCCCTGACTTTCCCATCAGTCTTGACGGCACCACCGTCCTTCCCATCTCACAGGCCCGCGACCTCGGTGTCATCCTTGACTCCGCTCTCTCATTCACCCCACAGGTCCAATCCGTCACCAGTGCCTGCCGGTCTCACCTTTACAGTATCGCCAAGATCCGCCCTTCCCTCTCCATCCCGACAGCTACTGTGCTGGTACAGGCTATCCCGGCCGGATTATCGTGTCAGCCTCCTCTCCGATCTCCCTTCCTCCTCTCTCTCCCCGCTCCAGTCTATTCTTCACTCCGCCGCCCGGCTCATCTTCCTGCAGAAGCGCTCTGGGCCTGTCACTCCCCTCCTCAAAGACCTCCAGGGGTTGCCTATCGACCTCCGTGCGAAACAAAAACTCCTCACTCTTGACTTCAAGGCTGTCCATCCCCTTGCCCCCTCCTACCTCTCCTCCCTTCTCTCTTTCTCCTGCCCACCCCTTAGACTCCACTCCTCTGCCGCTCACCTCCTCACTGTCCCCCGTTCGTGTCTGTCCCACCATCGATCCCTGGCCCACGTCCTCCCGCCGTCCCGGAACGCCCTCCCTCCTCACCTCCGCCACACTCACTCTCTTCTCATCTTCAAAGCCCTACTGAGAGCTCACCACCTCTAAGAGGCCTGCCCCGACTGAGCCCCCTTTCCCTCTGTTCCCCTTCCCCCACTCCCCCCACCCTCTGTTCCTCTCCCTTCCCCTCCCCTCAGCACTGTGCTCACTTGTATATATTATTTATTACCCTATTTATTTTATTAATGAGGTATACATCCCCTTGATTCTATTTATCTTGATGATATTGTCTTATTTTTCTTTTGTTCTGTTTTGCTCTGCTGTCTGTCTCCCCCCTTCTAGACCGTGAGCCCGTCATTGGGCAGGAATTGTCTCTATCTGTTGCCGAATCGTACATTCCAAGCGTTTGTTTCAGTGCTCTGCACATAGTAAGCGCTCAATAAATACTATTGAATGAATGAATGAACATATACCATAGTAATTATTATTGTTGTACTGTACTCTCCCAAACACCAAGTACAGTGCTCTGCACACAGTAAACACTCAATAAATTTTATTCCCCTATTTATTTTGTTAATGAGGTGTCCATCCCCTTGATTCTATTTATCGTGATCATGTTGTCTTGTCTTTGTCCGTCCGTCTCCCCCGATTAGACTGTGAGCCCGTCGCTGGACAGGGATTGTCTCTATCTGTTGCCGAATTGTATATTCTAAGCGCTTAGTACAGTGCTCTGCACATAGTAAGCGCTCAATAAATACTATTGAATGAATGAATGAATAAATACGATTGAATGAATGAATGAATGACCCAAGGTCAATGGGGATTTAAGACTGTGAGCCCCATGTGGGACAGGGACTCTGTCCATCCTGATTTGCTTGCATCCACCCCAGTGCTTAGTACAGTGTCTGGTACATAGTAGGTGCTTAACAAGTACCACAGTTATGATTATTATTGCTGTTATTATTAATAATAAGATCATACAGCAAACAAGCGGAGGAGTCGGGTTTAGAACCCAGGTCCTCTGACTCTCTGGCCCAGACTCTTTTCCACTAAGCTGCACCGCTCCCTCTGGCTCTCGAATGTTGCAGGACCAGAATAAATCAATTAACAATGAAAAACAGAGTGGCCTAGTGGAAAGAGCCCTGGGCTGGGAATCAGAGGACCTGAGTTCTAATTCCAACTCCGCCTCATGTCTGCCTACTCAGCTGTCTCTCCGCTACTTGGAGAAGCAGCATGGCCTGGTGGTTAGAGCCCGGGCCTGGGAATCAGAAGGTGATGGGTTCTAATCCCGGCTCTGCCACGTGACCTAGGGCAAGCCATTTAACTTACCTGTGCCTCAGTTAAGTCATCTGTAAAATGGGGATTAAGACTGTGAGCTCCACCTGGGACAGGGCCTGTGTCCAACCTGACTAGCATCTATCTACCCCAGCACTTAGTACAGTGCCTGGTACATAGTAAGCACCTAATAAATACCATTTTGAGAAAAGATATTCCATTAGCTCTCTCGCGCTCTCTCTCCTGCTTATCCCTCTCTTCTCTTAATAATAATGACCACTATATAATAAGAAACAATATTATATAATCTGTAATTATACCATACACAATAATATAATTGTATTAATTGTAATTAATAATCAATACAGAAACAATATTTTATAATGATAATAACCATTATTATTAACTATTGTGGTATTTGTTAAGTGCTTACTATTTGCCAGGCACTGTTCTGAGCGCTAAGGTAGATGCAAGGTCATCTGATTGGACCCAATCCCTGTCCCACATAGGACTTACGGACTTAATTCCCATTTTCCAGACGAGGTAACTGAGGCACAGAGAAGTGAAGTGACTTGCCCAAGGCCAAGACAATAGACAAGTGTCAGATTCGGGATTAGAACCCATGACCTTCTGCCTCCCAGACTTGTGCCCTAGCCCCTTGGCCATACCTACACCACCCGGTCATTGGGCAGGGATTGTCTCTATCTGTTGCCGATTTGTCCATTCCAAGCACTTAGTACAGTGCTCTGCACTTAGTAAGTGCTCAATAAATAGTATCAAATGAATAAATGAATGCTGCTTCCCAAATAATAGTGGTATTCCGTGCCAGGCACCGAACTAAGCGTGGGGGTGGAAAAAAATAAACCGGGTTGGATCCAGTCCCCGTCCCACGTGGGGCTCACGGTCTCAATCCCCATTTTCCAGATGAGGGAACTGAGGCCCAGAGAAGTAAAGCGACTCGTCCAAGGCCACACAGCAGGCAAGTGGCGGAGCCGGGATTAGAATCCATGACCTTCTGACTCGCGGGCCTGTGCTCTAGCCACTTTGCCAAGCTGCCTCTCCTCCAGGGAAATTTCTCTCATTAAAATTTCTTCTCCCCCAGTTCACAATCTTCCTGTGATTACCTCAGCATTTGGGCTACTTCTCCTTGCCCTTTAGCACATCTCATTTTACAGACTCTGCTATTTGAACACTTCCCCCTCTTTGTCAATCAAGTGATGGATTTCCCCTGTAGATTGTAAATTCCCTGTTTGTAGTCATCGAGTTCTTCTTCTAACGTACTCTCCCAGGCGAAGAGCTCGGCCCGATAGAGGCTGTTGATTGATCGAACGTATCAGTAATCATATCGATGTACATATCTGTAATTTATTTATTTAGGTGTAGTGGATAGAACCCCGGCCTGGGAGTCAGAAGGTCATGGGTTCTCATCGCAAGTCCTCCACTTGTCTGCTGTGTGGCCCTGGGCAAGTCACTTCACTTCTCTGGGCCTCCGTTCCCTCTTCTGGAAAATGGGGATGAAGATTGAGCACTTACTATGTGCAGAGCACTGGACTGAGTGCTTGGAATGTACAATTCGGCAACAGATAGAGACCATCCCTGACCAACGACGGGGCTCACAGTCTAGGATGGGGACCGTGTCCCACCCGATTTGCTTGTATTCGTTCAATCATATTTATTGAGTGCTTACTGTGTGCAGAGCACTGTACTAAGCGCTTGGAACGTCCAATTCGGCAAGAGATCGAGACAACCCCTGCCCAGTGGCGGGGCTCAGAGTCTTGGACGGGGACCGTGTCCAACCCGATTTGCTTGTATTCATTCGATCGTATTTATTGAGCGATTACTGAGTGGAGAACACTGTACTAAGCGCTTGGAATGGACAATCTGGCAACAGATCGAGACAATCCCTGCCCAGTGACTAGCCTGTACCCACCTCTGCGCTTAGTACGGTGCCTAGCAGCGTGGCTCAGTGGAAAGAGCACGGGCTTTGGAGTCAGGGCTCATGAGTTCGAATCCCAGCTCTGCCACTTGTCGGCTGTGTGACCGTGGGCAAGTCACTTAACTTCTCCGTGCCTCAGTTCCCTCATCTGTAAAATGGGGATTAAGACTGTGAGCCCCACGTGGGACAACCTGACTCCCCTATGTCTATCCCAGCGCTTAGAACAGTGCTCGGCACATAGTAAGCGCTTAACAAATACCAACATTATTATTATTATTAGCACATAGTAAGCGGTTAACAAATACCATAATTATAGTGTCTGTCTCCCTCTCTAGACTGCTCTGTACACAGTAAGTGCTCAATAAATACGATTGAATGAATGTAAGCTCGTTGTGGACCAGGAATGTGTCTGTTTAGTGTTCTGTTGTCCTCTCCAAGTGCTTAGTACAGTGCTCTGCACACAGTAAGCTCTCAGTAAATGCGATTGACTGGCTGGCTGATTAAAAGATAGATTGATGTCCAAATTGAGCTTTTGATTTTCCCACCGTCTCCTCCACCTACCTTTCCCCTGTCAGTTGACAAAACCACACCTGCTCCTTGTCTTGGAAGCCACGCGACTATAAAACCCCTCGTGCAGTCTGTCACCAAACTCTTGTCGCTTTTTCTGTCACAGTATTTCCAAGAACAGCTTCTTTCTTACCAGCGTGGCTCAGTGGCAAGAGCCCGGGCTTGGGAGTCCGAGGGCGTGGGTTCTAATCCCGGCTCTGCCGCTTGTCAGCTGTGTGACTTTGGGCGAGTCACTTCATTTCTCCGTGCCTCAGTGACCTCATCTGTAAAATGGGGATGAAGACTGTGAGCCCCACGGGGAACAACCTGATCACCTTGTATCCCCCCAGTGCTTAGAACAGTGCTTTGCCCATAGAAAGCGCTTAATAAATGCTATCATCATTATTATTATTAAATAGCCACCATTCATTCATTCAATAGTATTTATTGAGCGCTTACTACGTGCAGAGCACTGGACTAAGCGCTTGGAATGTACAAGTCGGCAACAGATAGAGACAGTCCCTGCCCTTTGACGGGCTTACGGTCTAATCGGGGGAGACGGGCAGACAAGATGCTCATCCAATCCTGGTCATACTCTGATTTAATTTCCACTTTCATTCATTCATTCATTCATTCATTCATTCATTCATTCATTCATTCAATCGTATTTACCGAGCGCTTACTGTGTGCAGAGCACTGTACTAAGGGCTTGGAAAGTACAATTCGGCAATAGAGACCATCCCTACCCAACAACCGGCTCACAGTCTAGAAGGGGGGAGACAGATAACAAAACAAAGCAAAACAAAAGTCAACAGGTATCAATAGCATCAGTGGAAATAAATAGAATTATAGATATATACACATCATTAATAAAATAAATAGAATAATAAATTTGTACATATATACCAAAGTGTTGTGGGGCAGGGAGGGGGTAGAGCAGTGTGACCTTGGGCAAGTCACTTAACTTTTCTGTGCCTCACTTACCTCATCGGCAAAATGGGGATGAAAAACTGTGAGCCCCATGTGGGACAACTTTCATTCAGTCATTCAATAGCATTTATTGAGAGCTTACTATGTGCAGAGCACTGTACTAAGCGCTTGGAATGGACAAATCGGTAACAGATAGAGACAGTCCCTGCCCTTTGACGGGCTCGCGGTCTAATCGGGGGTGACGGACAGACAAGAACGATAGCGATAAATAGAGAACTCGGTGACCTTGTATCCCCTCCAGAGCTTAGAACAGTGCTTGGCACATAGTAAGCTCTTAACAAACACCATCATTATGACATACCTAAGTGCTGTGGGGAGGGGAGGGGGGGAAAGCACCAACTTCCTCACTGGTCTCCCTGCCTCCCGCCTCTCCCCCGTCCAGTTCGTATTTCCCTCTGCTGTCCCACATTCCCACATCCCCCAGATCCCCCACTTTGAAAAAAAAATGCTATTGGTTAAGCACTTCCTGTGTGCTTACCGTACCAAGCATACTGTACTAAGCGCTGGGGAAGATGATCAGGCTGGGCACAGTCCGGGTCCCAGCTCGGGCTCTCAGTCTTAATCTCCATTTTACCGGTGAGTTGGCGGAGACAGAGAGGAGTGACGTGACCTACTCAAGGTGACACAGCAGACACGTGGTGGAGCTGGGATTAGAACCCAGGTCCTCTGACTCCCAGGCCCGGGCTTTTCTCACCAGCCCACGCCGGTTACTCATTTCTCTCCGCATCAGGGAGAAACTCCTGACGGCCGGCTTTATGGAACTCCGTCAGCTATTTCCCTCCTCACCTCCTCTCTTCTCTCGCCGCGCTCCAGCTCTCACTCTTCGTTTCTATCAAGGCGGCATGGCAGCAGGAGAAACAGCATGGCCTGGTGGATGAAGTCCAGACCTGGGAGTCAGAAGGACCTGGGTTCTGATCCCGGCTCCACCCCTCATCCGCTGTGGGACCTCAGGCAAGTCATTTCTCTTCTCTGGGCCTCAGTTAGCTCATCTGTAAAATGGGGATCGAGACTGGGAGCCCCATGTGGGACAGGGACTGGGTCCAACCTGATGAATTTGTATCTGCTCCAGCACTTAATACAATGCCTAGTACATAGTAAGCGCTTAATGAATGCCATAATTATTATTATTCTTGTGTGGGGCACGGGATTGTGTCCACCTCGATTTGCCTGTATCCACCCCAGCGCTTAGTACAGCGTCTGGCACGTAGTAAATGCTTAACAAATGCCGCAATTATTACCACTATTATTATTACCCTCTTACCTCTTACTAGTTCAACAGCATAATTTCTTCTTCTCACTCCTATTTGTAATTTCTTTTAGGGTTTGTCTTCCCGGCTAGACCCTAAGTTCCTGACGGCAGGAATTGTGTCTACTAACTCTACTGTACTCTCTGAAATGCTTAGCACAGTGTACTGCACATAGGAGACCGTAAGCTCCTTAGGGCCAGGGATCATGGCTACTCTTTTGTGCTCTCCCAATGCAGACCACACTCTGAGTGCTTAATAAATAATCTTGATTTCGACCTGGGCGTGGCGTAGCGGTTAGAGCCCGGGCCTGGGAGTCAGAAGGTCATGTGTCCTAATCCCGCTTCCGCCCCTCGTCTGCTGTGTGACCTTGGGCAAGGCACTTCACTTCTCGGTGCCTCAGTGACCTCATCTGTCAGATGGGGATCGAGACTGGGAGCCCCACGGGGGACAGGGCCCGTGTCCAAATTGATTTGCTTGTATCCACCACAGCGCTTAATGTAGTGTCTGGCACATAGTAAGTGCTTACTAAATACCACAGTTATTATTATGAACAGCTGAAGAGAACTGCTAGTCAGAGTGTAAGCTCATCGTGGGCAGGAAACGTGTCTGCTATTTCTGCTGTATGGTACTTTCCCAAGCACTTACTAGAGTGCTCTGAACATGGAGAAGCAGCTTGGCTCCGTGGAAAGACCACGGGCTTAGGAATCAGAGGTCATGGGTTCTAATTCCGGCTCCGCCACCTGTCAGCTGTGTGACTTTGGGCAAGTCACTTCACTTCTCGGTGCCTCAGTTACCTCATCTGTAAAATGGGGATTAAGACTGTGAGCCTCACGTGGGACCACCTGATTCCCCTGAATCCACCCCAGTGTGCTTAGAACAGTGCTCGGCACATAGTAAGCGCTGACAAGTGGCAGAGCCGGGATTCGAACTCATAACCTCTGACTCCAAAGCCCCTGCTCTTTCCACTGAGCCTCGCTGCTTCTCGATAGTAGGGTAGTGTAGGGTAGAGGTTTCTGAGGAGAGGCGAGATGAAGCCAGAATGAAGCTTCAGGACAATGATCCGGGCTGGACGGATGAGAGCTGTTTATAGGGAAGCAGTGTGGCCTGGTGGATAGAGCAAGGGCCTGGGAGTCAGAAGGACCTGGCTTCTAGTCCCAGCTCTGCCATCTGTCTGCTGTGTGACCCTGGACAAGTTACTTCACTTCTCTGAGCCTCAGTTACCTCATCTGTAAAATGGAGATTAAAACTTCCTCCTTCTGATTTAGCCTGTGAGCCCCTCGTGGGACATGGACTGAATCCTACCTGATTACCTAGTATCTACCCCAGGGTTTAGTACAGTGTCTGGTACATAATAAGTGCTTAAATACCATTCTCTACCAGGTAGAGAAGCAGCGTGGCTCAGTGGAAAGAGCACGGGCTTGGGAGTCAGAGGTCACGGGTTCCAATCCCGGCTCTGCCGCTAGTCAGCTGTGTGACCTTGGGCAAGTCACTTAACTTCTCTGTGCCTCAGTTACCTCATCTGTCAAATGGGGTTTAAAAAAACTGTGAGCCCACGTGGGACAACCTGATCACCTTGTATCCCCCAGCGCTTAGAACAGTGCTTTGCACATAGTGAGCGCTTAACAAATACCACAATTTTTTTTTTTAAATGACCCAGTGAAAGTTTCCTAACCTTAAGTGTGATTAGACAGTGGAACAGGCTGTTGACAGAGGTTTAGAATTCTTAAAATTAGAATTTTTAAAAAAGGAAAGAGAACATTCTGCTCCTGACAGGACATGGATTGTGTTCAACCTGATTAACCCATATTTAGCCCAGTACGGTGCCTGGAACAGTGCTCTAGCCTGGAACGCCCTCCCTCTTCATATCTCACCGGCAATGACTCTCCCTGCCTTTAAAGCCTTACTGAAGGCCCGTCTCCTCCAAGAGGCTTTCCCTGACTAAGCTCCTCCTTTCCTCTTCTCCCACTCCCTTCTGTGTCACCCTGACTCACTCCCTTAATTCCCCCCTCCCGTTTCCAGACCCACAGCACGTAGGTCCATCTCTGTCATTTAGTCATTTCTATTAATGCCTGTATCCACCTCTAATAATAATAATAATGGTATACGTTAAGCACTTACTATGTGCTAAGCACTGTACTAAGCGCTGGGGTGGATACATGCAAATCGGGTTGGTTGGACACAGTCCCTGTCCCATGTGGGGCTCACGGTGTCAATCCCCATTTCACAGAAGAGGGAACTGAGGCCCAGAGAAGTGAAGCGACTTGCCCAAGGTCACACAGACAAGTGGTGGAGCTGGGATTAGAACCCATGACCTTCCGACTCCAAGGCCCGTGCTCTATCGACTATGCCACGCTGCTCCGGATGGGACACTGAGCTCCCCCGGCAGCAGCGGTGCCTGTGGCCATCTAGAAAGGAGCGGTCGCAGCAGTGGGGCTCCCACAGTCCGCTTCGGGGCCCCGGGGACCTTCTCCCGGCCCGGGCGCCGTCCCGCATCCGCGACCGACACCGGGAGGCCGGCCTGACGTGGACTCTAGCCCCAGGCCTGGGGAGGCTGGGCGTCCCTCCGAGGTCTCTGAGTCCAGGACCACCTCCCAGGTCTTCAGCAGCTCCTCCTCCACATGGGGCTTGACCTCCCGGATGGTCTCCTGGACGCTGCGCTGGTCCCACCGCGTCCTCGGGAGAGCATCGTCCACGTTGAAGGCCCCGTCTCGGGTGCGGCGCACCTGGGTGCACACGGCCGTCGACTTCAGCTCCAGCCCGATCTCATGAACCACCCGGCGGAGCCGCTGTTGGGTCTCATTCATGCACTGGATCTTAGGAAGTGAAAACTCGAGACATCGGATCCCCAGGATGGGCATCGGCGTCTTTTCCATGGGCCGGATCAATCCCTTCACGGCCAACTCGTAGGCCCCTTGGGTCTTCAGATCCAGTCTGGAGCGCATCACCACCGCTTTCTGATGAGAGCCCTGGATGACTGCCGAGATGCGGTCCAGCTTCTCCTGGGTCACGTGATCATAGATTGTCTTCTCCACCAGCCTACCCAGGTCAGAAAAGTCATCTGTCGCCTTCCCCAGAAGGCCACGCGTTGTGTAATCCTTGGTCAAGTGGGCGCGATGCAAGTCCATGAACAGTTTCTAGACTGTAGGCTTGTGGTGGGCAGGGAATGTGTGTGTTTACTGTTGCATTGTCCTCTCCCAGGCTCAATAAATACCATTCACTGACTGATTAACAAATGCCATTACAAATGAAATGTATCAGGGCAGTTGCCCAAACCACAGACCTTTGGACCGCTACTAAAATAAAATCAAAATCAGCATTATCAAAATTAAAAATTGAATAACCTATACAAAAGGTCTGAGGATAATAATCATCATGTTAGCATTTGTTAAGTGCTTACTATGTGGCGAGCACTGTTCTAAGCGCTGGGGGAGGTACAGGGTCATCAGGTTGTCCCACGTGAGGCTCACAGTCTTTATCCCCATCTTACAGATGAGTTAACTGAGGGACCGGGAAGTGAAGTGACCTGCCCAAAGTCACACAGCTGACAGGTGGCGGACCCAGGATTAGAACCCAAGACCTCTGACTCCTAAGCCTGGGGTCTTTCCACTGAGCCATGCTGCTTCTCTAATGGTATGGCATCATGGTATAATGGCTAGAGCGTGGGCCTGAGAGTCAATAGTTCATGGGTTCTAATCCTAGCTTGCCCTTTGTCTGCTCTGTGACCTTGGGCAAGTCACTTCACTTCTCTGTCCCTCAGTTCCCTCATCTGTAAAATGCGGATTAAGCCTGTGAGCCCAGGCTAAGACAGGGACTGTTTTCAACCCCATTTGCTAGTATCCACCCCAGCGCTTAGTACAGTTCCTGCAACATAGTAAGTGCTTAACAAATACCACAATTATTATTATTCTTGGGAATTATTTCTTATATTTTCTTCCACTCTTTCTCCATCCCTAAACAGATGGAGCTTCAACTCCCATGTGGATGTACCCCACGGCCTTTCCACTTCCGGTTTCCTTTCATTCCTCAACTCCATCACCTTCCCGCTCCACCCCATCTCACAGCCTCTCTAACTCAAACACACTCGATCTCGTCATCTCTTCTTAAAGTGCGAGTTCTACTAATCGATCAGTCCATCATTCGTATTTATTGAATGCTTACCCCGTGCAGAACACTATACTAAGCGGTTGGGGGAGTACAAGAGAACAGAGTTGGTAGACACACTTCCTGCCCAGAGTGAGCTTACAGTCTAGAGGGGGAGAGGGACATGAATAATACAAATAATTCAATTACAGATAGGGCGGAGAAAGGGGTGAGTAAAGGGGTACAAATTCAAGGGCAAGAGGGAAGAGGGAAGAGAGAGTGGGAGAAGAGGAAATGAGGGCTTAGAAGGGGAGGCTTCTTGGAGGAGGTGGGCTTTCAAGAAGGTTTTGATGGAGGGGAGAGTCATCGTCTGTCGGCTATGAGGAGGGAGGGCATTCCAGGCCGGGGCGGAACGCGGGCGAGAGGTCAGCGGTGAGATTGACGAGATGGAGGTACGTTGAGTGGGTTGGTGTTAGAGGATTGAACTGTGTCATCTGGTTTGGGGGAGGAATTGAGGGAAGTATGGTAAGAGGGCCAAGGTACCTTCTCCAGCTCTGAAATTCCACCCTCCAACCACAGCCTCCTCACCCGATTTCCTCTTCCATACAACCCCTTCCCACAAAACTGTCCTCTTCCCCATAGAGACCTCTGATCTTTTGTCTTTTGAAGCAGCATGGCTCAGTGGAAAGAGCACGGGCTCTGGAGTCAGGGGTCATGAGTTCAAATCCCAGCTCTGCCACTTGTCAGCTGTGTGACTGTGGGCAAGTCACTTAACTTCTCTGGGCCTCAGTTCCCTCATCTGTAAAATGGGGATTGACTGTGAGCCCCACGTGGGACAACCTGATTCCCCTGTGTCTACCCCAGTGCTTAGAACAGTGCTCTGCACATAGTAAGCGCTTAACAAATACCAACATTACTATTATTATTATTGTCCCCCTCCAAATCTCTCAAGCCACCATGCCCCATCAGGCCTCCGTCCCCAAACGACCTCCTCGATATACAAATCGCCGCCCCCAACCCCGGCCTCTCCACTGAACTCAGCTCTCTCCCTCCCCTGTCCCTCCGTCGATCTCATACCGCCTCGATTACTGCATCGGCCTCCTTGCTGACCTCCCGGCCTCCTGTCTCTCCCCATTTCAGTTCATACTTCTCTCTACTGCCCGAGTTGTTTTTCTACAAAAAGGTTCAGGCCAGCTTTCCTCCTCAAGAACCTCCAGTGATGACCCTTCCACCTCCACATCAAACAAAAACTCCTCTCTATTAGCTTTAAAGTCATCCACCACCTTGCCCCCTCCGACCTCACCTCCTTACTCTCCTACTCCAACACAGCCCGCATAAAATGCTCCTCAATGCCAACCTTCACATTTTACCTCAATCTCTCCTGTCTCGCCACTGACCTCTCGCCCATGTCCCGCCTGTGGCCTGGAACGCCCTCCCTCTTCATATCCGACAATTCCTCTCACCCCCTTCAAAGCCTTATTGAAGGCCCATCTCCTCCAAAAGGCCTTCCCTGACTAAGCCCTCCTGTCCTCATCTCCCACTCCTTTCTGCATCTCCCTGGCTTGCTCCTTTGATTCATCCCAGCTCCCAGTCCCAAAGCCCTTACATCCAGATCTGTCATTTTATGTATTTATATTAGTGTCTGTCTCCCCCTCTAGACTGTCAGCTCACTTTGGGCAGGGAATGTGTCTGTTATATCATTCTAGCTTCCTCTCCCAAGCTCTTAGTACAGGGCTCTGCACACAGTAAGCGCTCAATAAATACGATGGAACGACTGACTGACATCAACTCACAGTCCTGAATCCTCTTCACAGTCCGCTTCCTCTGCTCCGATGCCCTAGCTGTGGAGCACTGATCGTGGAAATCCAGTGCCTGGGGCCAAACTCAGCCATCTCAACTTTTTCCTCACCTGATTTCACTCTGTCTTCTCCTCTGCCTGGCGACATTACTTCTCCCTCCTTACTGACTCCCATGCCCATTGCCCTTGCTAGCTGTTTCAGGTGTTTAACTCCCTCCTCAAACCCCCTGTCCCCGGGCTCTGTGTCCTCTTATTCCTAATGACCTGCCCATCTATTTCATCCATAAAATTGAAACCTTCAGGGGTGATCTCCCGGAAATCTCCCCTGCTCCTCCTCAGTCCCTCCCTCATCCTGCCCCTTCTTTGACTTTCCCATCTTTCCCCACTGTATCTCAAGAGGAGATCTCCCACCTTCTCTCAAAATCCACCCCCTCCACCTGCGTCTCTGCCACCATCCCTCTGCACCTTATCGGAACACTTACCCCCTCCCACCGATGTACCCGGTGACCCCTCTGCTGCCCACCTTCTACCACTCCTCAACTCCGCCAACCTCCCGCTCCACCCACCTCTCCCACCCACCAACCTGGACACACACTCTATTTCATCAGCTCTAACCGCTGCACAATCTCTACCCTCGCCAACTCTGAAATCCCTCTCTCTGACCACAAACTTCTCACTTACCTCCTCTCTCACACTCCTCCTGCTCATAAATCTGTACTATTCCCTCACACGGACATTGGCTCCCTTGACCCCATCCGTCTCTCTCAGCGCATCACACCCCAGCTAGCCTTCCTACCCACTCTGGTTGACCAAATAGATGCTCTCAACACTACCCTCTCTACTCAACTCAACTCACTGGCACCTCTATCCCTCTGTCGTTCTCGTACCACTAACCCACAGCCCTGGACCACCAGCACTGCCCTCCTCCTTCGCTCTCGTGCTCGAGCCGCCGAACGCTGCTGGTGGAAATCTAAACATCAGGCCGACCTTGTCCACTTCAAGTTTGTCCTTTCTTGCCTTAATTCTCCCCTCTCCTCTGCCCCGCAAAACTATTTCTCTTCTCGTATTGATACCCATGCCCATCACCCTCACCAGTTGTTCCAGACATTCAACTCCTTCAGACCCCTGTTCCCCCTCCCCCCAATCCCTCGCCCCCAACGATCTGGCCATCCTTCCCAGGAGTATCTTCAGAGGATTAAGAGACTCCTGCCTCCACTCAAGTGCCACCCCTTCCGTATAGGTATTCGGCCCCATTCCTTTGCGCCTTATAAAAATTCTCGCCCTTTCTCTCCTTCCTTCCTTAACTACCATCTTCAACCACTCATTCTCCAGTGGCTTCTTCCCCTCTGCCTTTAAACATGCCCACATCTCCCCCATCCTAAAAAACCCCTCCCTTGACCCCATAGCCCCCTCCAGTTATCGCCCCATCTCCTCCCTACCTTTCCTCTCCAAAGTCCTTGAGCGAGGCATTTACACTGGCCGCCTTGAATTCCTCTCCTCCAACTCTCTCCTGCCCCCACCCCCAAAACTGGCTTCCTCCCCCCTCACTCCACTGTAGCCGCCCTCTCACAGGTCCCCAGTGACCTCCTCCTTGCCAAATCCAACGGCTCCTACTCCGTTCTGATCCTCCTCGACCTCTCAGCTGCCTTTGACTCTGTCGACCATCCCCTTCTCCTCAACACATTATCCAACCTTGGCTTCTCAGACTCCGTCCTTTCCTGGTTCTCTTCTTATCTCTTTGGCCGCTCATTCTCAGTCTTCTCTGTGGGCTCCTCCTCTGCCTCCTCCCACCCCCTCACTGTGGAAGTCCCTGAAGGGTCAGTTCTGGGTCCCCTTCTATTCTCCATCCACACTCTCTCCCTTGGAGAACTCCTTCGCTCCCACAGCTTCAACTCCCACCTCTATGCGGATGACACCCAAATGTCCATCTCCTCCCCCGATCTCTCTCCCTCTCTCCAGGCTCACATCTTCTCCTGCCTTCAGGCCACCTCTACTTGGATGTCCTCCTGCCACCTCAAACTCAACCTGTCCAAGACAGAGCTCCTAATCTTCCTGCCCAAACCCTGTCCTCTCTTGAACTTTCCTGACACTGTAGATGGCACAACCAACCTTCCCATTCATTCATTCATTCATTCATTCATTCAATCATATTTATTGAGTGTTTACTGTGTGCAGAGCACTGTACTAAGTGTTTGGAAAGTACAGTTCAGCAACAAATAGAGACAATCCCTGCTCACAATGGACTTACAGTCTAGAAGAGGGGAGGCAGACATCAAAACAAGTAAACAGGCACCAAAAGCATCAATATAAATAGAATTATAGATATTTACATATAATGATAATAATAATAATGTTGGTATTTGTTAAGCGCTTACTATGTGCAGAGCACTGTTCTAAGTGCTGGGGTAGACACAGGGGAATCAGGTTGTCCCACGTGGGGCTCACAGTTAATCCCCATTTTCCAGATGAGGGAACTGAGGCCCAGAGAAGAGAAGTGAGTAGCCCACAGTCACCCAGCTGCCCAGTGGCAGAGCTGGGATTCGAACCCATGACCTTCACATTTTCCTCCACATCAAACCGAAACTCCTCACCGTCGGCTTTAAAGCCGTCCATCCCCTGGCCCCCTCCTAACTTCGCCGCCCTCCTCCTCCTCCCCGGCCCGCACACTCCGCTCCTCTAATGCCAACCTCCTCCCCCGGCCTCCATCTCGTCTGTCTCACCGCAGACCTCTTGCCCACATCCTGCCTCTGGCCCGGAACGCCCTCCCTCCTCTCATCCGACAGACAGTGACTCTCTCCCCTTCAAAGCCTTATTGAAAGCCCACCTCCTCCAAGAGACCTTCCATTCATTCATTTAATCGTATTTATTGAGCACTTACTGAGTGCAAAGCATGGTACTAAGCACTTGGGAGAGTATGATATGACAACAGACACACTCCTGCCCACACAAGCTAACAGATTGAGTGCTTACTGTGCACAAAGCCCTGTACTAAGCGCTTGGGAGAGAATAATACAACAATAAATGGACAATAAATCCCCTTCCCACAACGCGTTGACTAAGCCCCCCTTTCCTCTTCTCCCACTCCCTTCTGCGTCGCCCTGACTTGCTCCTTTTATTCATCCCCCACTCCAGTCCCACGCCACTTATGTCCAGTTCTGTCATTTCTTTCATTCTATGAAAGTCTGTCTCTCCCTCTAGACTGTAAGCTCGTTGTGGGCATGGAATGTGCCTATTTATTGCTATATTGTCCTCTCCCGAGCACTTAGTACAGTGCTCTGCACACAGTAAGTAAGGGCTCCATAAATACGATCTGCTCACTGACCTGGGTTCTAATCCTGACTCTACCACTTGTCTGCTTGGTGACCTTGGGCAGGTCACTTAACTTCTCCCTGCCTCAATTTCCTCATCTGTAAAATGGAGATTGAGACCGGGAGCCCTATGTGGGACAGGGACCGTATCCATCCTGATTATCTTGTATCTATCCCATTGCTCAGTACATTCATTCAGTAGAATTTCAATAGTATTTATTGAGAGCTTACTATGTGCAGAGCACTGTACTAAGCACTGGGAATGTACAGATCGGCAACAGATACAGTCCCTGCCCATTGACGGGCTTACGGTCTAATCGGTAATCAGTAATTAGTACAGCACATAGTAAGTGTTTAGCGCATAGTAAGCACTTATAAAATATGACAATTATTATTATGTGGGAAAGGAACCGTGTCCAACCTTTTTAGTTTGTTTCTCACCCAGCACTTAATACGGTGCCTGGCACATAGGAAGTGCTTGGGAAGCAACATGGCATAGTGGAAAGACCCCAGGCCTGGGAGTCGGAAGGTCGTGGGTTAATTGATTAATTAATTAAGGTATTTATTAAGTGCTTACTATGTGCTGAGCACTGTTCTAAGCACTGGGGTGGATACAAGGTGATCAGGCTGTCCCACGTAGGGCTCACAGTTTGAATCCCCATTTTACAGATGAGGTCACTGAAGCACAGAAAAGTTAAGCGACTTGCCCAAGGTCACACAGCGGACAAGTAGCAGAGCTAGGATTAAAACCCGTGCCCTCTGACTCTCAAGCCTGTGCTCTTTCCACTAGGCCACGGGTTTTAATCCCAGCTCCATCACCTATCTGCTGTGTGACATTGGGCAAGTCACTTCACTTCCCTGAGCCTCAGGGACCTCAACTGTAAAATGGGGATTGAGACTGTGGGCCCCACGAGAGACAGGGGACTGTGTCCAACCAGACTTGCTTGTATCCACCCCAGCACTTAGCAGCGTGGTTTAGTGGAAACAGCCCGGGTTTGGGAGTCAGAGGTCATAGGTTCTAATCCCGGCTCCGCCACTTAGCTGTGTGACTTTGGGCAAGTCACTAAAGCTCTCTGTGCCTCAGTGACCTCATCTGTAAAATGGGGATGAAGACCATGAGCCCCACGTGGAACAACCTGATTACCTTGTATTAACCTCAGGGCTTAGAATGGTGCTTTGCACATAGTAAGCGCTTAATAAATTCCATAATTATTATTTTATTACAGTGCCCGATACATAGGAAGTGCTTAACAAATACCATTATTTTATTACTATTAGTAATAATAAATACCATTAAAAAAATGAAGAGACTATGGGAGAGAGATGCACTATGAGCAAGCAGCGTGGCTCAGTGGAAAGAGCCCGGGCTTGGGAGTCAGAGGTCGTGGGTTCTAATTCCCCCTCTGCCACTTATCAGCTGGGTGACTTTGGGCCGGTCACTTCACTTCTCTGGGCCTCAGTGACCTCATATGGAAAATGGGGATGAAGACTGGGAGCCCCACGAGGGACAACCTGATCACCTTGGATCTACCCCAGCACTTAGAACAGTGCCTGGCACATAGGAAGCGCTTAACAAATATTATTATTATTTATTATTATTATTATTAACGCTGGGGTCCCCTGCAGGAGAGCTAGAGTCACTGCAGACCTGAGGTCAGTGTGACGAGTAGGAGAGCAAGGTTATTGCAGAACCATCATCGGTGCCCCCTACTGGAGAGCTGCTGCCACTGCACACCCGGGACTGCTGCCCCCTGCTGGAGACCTTCTGCCACTGCAGACCCAGGATCGGTGCCCCCTGCTGGAGAGCTGCTGCCACTGCAGACCCAGGATCAGTGCCCCCCGTAGGAGACCCCAAAATAATAATAATAATGGTATTTGTTAAGCGTTTACTCTGTGCCAAGCACTGTCCATAATGATGGTATTAGTTAAGCCCTTACTATGTACCCAGCACTGTTCTCAGCACTTAGCAGTGTGGCTCAGTGGAAAGAGCACGGGCTTTGGAGTCAGAGATCATGGGTTCGAATGCCGGCTCTGCCACTTGTCAGCTGTGTGACTGTGGGCAAGTCACTTCACTTCTCTGGGCCTCAGTTACCTCATATGTAAAATGGGGATTAAGACTGTGAGTCTTACGTGGGTCAACCTGATTCCCCTGTGTCTACCCCAGCGCTTAGAACAGTGCTCTGCACATAGTAAGTGCTTAACAAATACCAATATTATTATTATTATTATTATTATTAATAAGTGCCATCGAATCATTTCCGATTCATCGCGACTCCATGGACCCTTTTCCTCCAGAACGTGCTGTCCTCTGCCATAACCCGCAACCTTGCTGACGGTTCTTCCATTATCGTTGTTAGGGTCTCTATCCATCTAGCTGCCGGTCTGCCTCTTTCTCCTTTTCCCTGGATTTTTCCTAGTATATTAGTGTCTTCTCCAGAGAATTAGCCCTCCTGAGGATGTGTCCAAAATCTGCTCATCAAAGTCGAGTCATTTGGCCTTCCAAAGACCACTTTGGTTTAATTTGCTCTAAAATACATTTGTTGGTCTTTTGGGCAGTCCATGGTATTTGCAAAAGCCTTCTCCAACACCACAGTTCAAAAGAATCGAGATTATTTCTATCCTGTTTTTCCACTGGGGTAGGTACAAGGAAGCAGCGTGGTTCAGTGGAAAGAGCATGGGCTTTGGAGTCAGGGCTCATGAGTTCGAATCCCAGCTCTACCACTTGGTGGCTGTGTGACTGTGGGCAAGTCACTTAACTTCTCTGTGCCTCAGTTCCCTCATCTGTAAAATGGGGATTAAGACTGTGAGCCCCACGTGGGACAACGTGATTCCCCTATGTCTACCCCAGCGCTTAGAACAGTGCTCGGCACATAGTAAGCGCTTAACAAATACCAACATTATTATTAATCAGTTTGTCCCATGTGGGACTCACAGTCTTAATCCTCATTTTACAGATGAGGTAACTGAGGCACAGATAAATTAAATGACTCGCCCAAGGTCACACAGCTGGCAAGTGGCAGAGCCTGGATGAGAACCCGTGACCTCTGACTCCCAAGCCCGGGCTCTTTCCACTAAGCCAATATCAGTGTAGGCCAGAGGTAATAATAATAATAATAATGTTGGTATTTGTTAAGTGCTTACTATGTGCAGAGCACTGTTGTAAGCTCTTGGGGACATACAGGGTAATCAGGTTGTCCCACATGAGGCTCACAGTTAATCCCCATTTTACAGATGAGGTAACTGAGGCACAGAGAAGTTAAGTGACTTGCCCACAGTCACACAGCTGACAGGTGGCAGAGCCGGGAGTCGAACCCATGACCTCTGACTCATTAGCCCAGGCTCTTTCCACTACGTGGGCCAGAGGTCAGCAGGGAAACAGAATGGCCTAGTGGATAGAACACAGGCCCTGGGAGTCAGAAGAATCTAATAATAATAATTAATTAATTCAGTCATATATACTGAGTGCTTACTGTGTGCAAAACACTGTTCTAAGCACTTGAGCATTGTACCAAGCGCTTAGATTATGGTACTTTTTAAGCTTTTACTAGGTGCCAGGCACTGTACTAGACATTAAACCCGATAACAGCCCTAGCAATTTTCTTCATCACAATTACCGCTATGTCATTTCTTCTTTTTTTCCGCACGTGTAGAGAAGTAGATGATTTGCTCACTCGACTGGAAACGCTGGATAGCAGCTCATTTCACTTCACTTATTTGAAAGAGTGTAAGACAGGGATGTATCTTATCACCTTATCTGTTCATCCTTTATGCTGAATACATAATGAGAGAAGCCAGATTAGATGAAGACCAGCAGGGAGTCAAGATTGGAGCTCACACTCTTAGTTTCCATTTTGCAGATAAGGGAACTGAGGCCAAGAAAAGTGAAGTGACTTGCCTAAGGTCACACAGCAGACAAGCGGTGGAGCCAGGAGTGGAACCTATGACCTTTGGACTCCCAAGCCCGTGCTCTATCCACTACATCCAACCATTGGCAGCATTATTTGATGCGGAGGTGGATGGGCAACCTCTCGAAGTTCTTGAGTGGGGAAACACTGCCTCAAGGTTTTTGTAGAAAAATGATCCAGGCAGCAGAGTGAAGTATGGACTGGAGTAGGGAGAGACAGGAGGCAGGGAGGTCAACAAGGAGGCTGATGCAGGAATCCAGGTGGTAGAGGATGAGCGATTGTATTAACATCGTAGCAGTTTGGATGGAGAAGAAAGGGCAGATTTTAGCGATTTCGTGAAAATCGAACCGACAGGATTTAGCAGTGGGCTGAATGAGAGAGCGAAGTCAAGATAACACTACAGTTACGGGCCTGTGAGATGGGAAGGATGGTGGAGCCATCTACAGTGATGGGAAAGTCAGGGGGAGGACAGGGTTTGGGTGGGAAAATAAGGAGTTCTGTTTTGGACATGTTCAGTTTGCGTTGACAGCAGGACATCCAAGTAGAGATGTCTTGAAGGCAGACGGAGATGTGAGACTGAAGAGAGGGAGAGAAATCAGGGCTGGAGATGGAGATTTGGGAATCATCCGCATAGAGGTAATAATTGAAGCGAATGATTTCTCCAAGGGAGTGGGTTTAGATGGAGAATAGAAGGGGACCCAGAACTGAACCGTGAGGGACCCCCCACTGATGGGGGGGTAGGAGGCAGCGGAGGACCCTGTGAAAGAGACTGAGAATGAACGGTCAGAGAGGTAAGAGGAGAAACAGGAAAGGACAGTGTCAGGGAAGCCGAGGTTGGGTAATGTTTCCAGGAGAAGGGAGTGGTCGACAATGTCGAAGGCAGCTGAGGGGTCGGGGAGGATTAAGATGGAGTAGAGACAGTTAGATTTTGCAAGTAGGAGATCATTTATGACCCTTGAGTGGTCGGTTTCTGTGGAGTGAAGGGGATGGAAGCCAGACTGGAGGGGGTCAAGGAGAGAATTGGAGAAGAACTTGAGACAGCGGGCATAGGCAACTCACTCAAATGTTTTGGAGAAGAATGGCAGGAGGGAGACGGGGCAATAACTGGAGGGAGCCGTGGGGTCAAGGGAGGGTTTTTTTAGAATAGGGGAGACGAACATGTTTGAAAGCTGTGGAGAAGAAGTCATTGGAGAGTGAACTGTCGAAGATGGTGGTCAGGGAGGCATGAAGGGAGGAGACAAGTGTTTTGATAAGGCACAAAGGTGGATTTTAAGGGAAGGCTGGAGCTCTCCTCTAGAGATACTGCTGGGAAGAGTGAGAGAGTTGAAGAAGGCAAGAGGAAGGAAGGACCACAGGGGAGATTTTAGGGAGATCACACCGGATAGTTACAATTTTTCCAATAATGAAGGTGATCAGGTCATTAGGGGTGAGAGATGGAGGAGGAGGGGGTTTGAGGAGGGAGTTAAACATCTGGAACAACCAGTGAGGGCAATGGGCATATGTGTCAATAAGGAGGGAGAAATCATTTTGCCGGGCAGAGGAGAGGCCAGAGTTAAAACAGGCAAGGATGAACTTGAGTTGGACAGGGTCGGCCTGATATCTAGATTTCTGCCAGCAGTGCCCTGTGGCTCGTGCGCAGGATCGAAGGAAGCCGGCTGATTGATTCATCGATTCTCACTTCTCCCAGGCACATTTTCATCCTTTCAGGATCTGAACTTATCCTTGTCCCCTGAGCTGGATATTTCATGTTCTGTGCCTCCCTTCTCCTTTTCCACTTCCTTTTGTTGGGCGGTGGGGGGGAGGGAACCTACTTTTAAGAATGAGGAAAGTTCCAGAAACTGAGAGGAAGTTATGCGGGAAAGGGAAGAGACGAGACCAGCAAAACAAGCAGAGGAGCAGTGTGGCCTAGTGTGAAGAGTCCCGGCCTGGACGTCAGAGGACCTGACTTCTCATCCTGGCCTAACCACGTGTCTGCTGTGTGACCTTGAACAAGTCACTTCACTTTTCTGGCCTCAGTTCCCTTATCTGTAAAATGGGGCCTAAGAGTGTCAGCCCTTTGTGGAACAGGGACTATGCCTAACTTTCATTCATTCATTCAATCGTATTTATTGAGCGCTTACTATATGCAGAATTCTGTACTAAGCACTTGGAATGTACAATTCGGCCATAGATAGAGACAATTCCTGCCCAATGATGGGCTCACGGTCTAAACGGGGGAGACAGACAGCAGAGCAAAACAGAACAAAACAAAACAAGTACTCTGGCGTGATAAGCTTGTATCTACTCCAGCGATTAGTACAGTGCCTGGAACATAGTAAGTGCTCAACAAATACCATTGAAAAAAAGAAGAGAGAAAGAGGGGGGAGAGAGAAGAAGTGGAGGAAGAGACAGAGGGAGAGAGAAGAGGAGAAGAGAGAAATGTTTCCTCAGAAAGAGCCCAAACCTAAAGGGGAAAAAAGGTTATATCTCATTTAATAAAACTTGCAATGAAGGAAGGCTTGTTTCTCAGCAAGGGACCAAGAATGAATTGAATTTTAACTGCCTGATGGTTTAAGAAGGATTACTATATAAATACTGACTAGCTCAAATCAATTAGTGGTATTTATTGAGTGCTCACTCTGTTCATTGATTATATCTGTCATTTATTGATTTATATGAATGTCTGTCTCCCCCTCTAGCCTGTAAGCTCGCTGGGGGAAGAGAATGTGTCCGTTATTTGCTATATTGAATTTTCCCAAGTGCTTGGTACAGTTTTCTGCACATAGGATTGAATGACTGAATCAATCGGTGGTATTTACTGAGTGCCCATTGTATGCAGAAGAATGAACTAAGCGATTGGAAGAGTACAACACAATGGAGTTTTTAGACATTATCTCTACCCTCAAGGAGTTTACAGCTTAGTGGGGGAGAGAGATGTTAAAATGAATAAAACAGCATAGTGGAGTGCCTAGAGTCAGGGCCTGGGAGTTAGAAGGTCATGGGTTCTAATCTCATCACTCTGTATCCAACCTTAATTAAGATTTAAGTCTTACTCTATAATTTTGAAACTCTAACATATTCCTTGTTGAGAGGTAATCAATAAATCAATCACTAGTATTTACTGAACACTAACTCTATGCAGCATCTGGCTTAGAGTATGGGAGGGTTAGTAGATATGATCCCTGCCCTCAAGGTGTTTATAGTCTAGTGTGTGCAGCCCACTGTATTGAGCACCTGGGAGAGGACAGTAGAGTCAGTGGTCATGCTATTTGGTTGTAACCACCCCAGCATTTAGTACAGTGCCTGGTACATAGTAAGCACTTAAAATACTACAATTATTATTATTATTATCATTATTATTATCCCTTCCCTCAAGGAGTTTACAGTTCACTATGTGCAGAGCACTGTACTGAGTACACTGGATGAGCAGTGTGGCCTGGTGGATAGAGGCCAGGCCTGGGAATGAGAAGTACCTGGGTTCTAATCCCAGCTCTGCCACTTGTCTGCTGTGTGACCTTGGACAAGTCACTTCACTTCTTTGGGCCTCAATTCCCTCATCTGTCAAATGGGGATTAAGACTGTGAGCCCTATTGGAGCAGGGACTGTGTCCAACCCAATTACCTTGTATCTATTCAGGGCTTAGTACAGTGTCTGGCACACAGTAAGTGCTTAACAAATACCACAGTCATTATTATTCCTTCATTCATTCAAATGTATTTATTGAACGCTTATTATGGTTCAATAGTGCTAGTAATAATAATAATAATAGACATTATTATGCTCTCTGGCCTCCAAGAGCTTACAGTTTAGCCTGGGAGACAGACACTGTGTTAATAAAAGACTTTGATCATCACCAAAGTCTTAGAAATAGTCATCTGGGAACTGCTGAATGCAGATAACTGTGCCTTAGAGATATACACCCGGGAAGCTACGCAAATAGTCCTAAACTGCCTCGCTGAATCAGCTGGACACTTCGGGCTGACTAGGGCTAAAAAAAACGTGGTCATGTACTGGCCTTCACTGGAGAAACCACACACACACAAATCCATCTCGGCAACCCACAGCTAAATGTCGAGACAGAATTCTGCTACCTATGCAGCACCTTGACCGACGATGCCACGATAGACAAGGAAATAGAAATCAGAATGAAGAAGGTGGGCCTGTTCTGTGGAGACGGTCGGATGGAGTGTGGCGGGGGAAGTGGCAGGCAGCGCTGGGCCGGGCCCCAGGCCGGACTAAAGGCCTATAGAGCCGTGGCGTCAGTCATCCCACCTTCTCTCTGGCCACCAGAGCCGGACTCCACATGGATGACACATCCGGCTCCCCCATCGCTCCCGCCAGCCTTGCTGACGGACCAGACTCGACATCCTGTGGCAAAATCACATCATGGACGGTCAAGTTCTGGAACACATGGCCTAGTGGCTAGAGCCCAGGCCTGGGAGTCAGAAGGTCGTCAGTTCTAGTCTACTGTGGGACCTTGGGCAAGTCATTTCACTTCTCTGTGCCTCAGTTACTTACCTCATCTGTAAAATGGGGATTAAGATTGTGAGCCCCACGTACGACAACCTCATTTCCTCGTATCAAGGAAAGAGGTTGGCAGTGAGATCGATGAAATGGAGGGAGAGGAAGAAGCATGGCATTAGAGAGGCAAAGTGTGTGAGCAGCTGGCTTGTAGTAGGAGAGTAGTGAGGTGAGGTAGGAGGGGTCAAGGGAATGAAAGGCTTTAAACCCAATGGCAAGGAATTTCTGTTTGATGTGGTGGTGGATGGGCAACCACTGGAGGTTCTTGAGGAGTCGGAAAATATGGCCTGATCATTTCTGTAGAAAAATGATCTGGGCAGCAGTATGGACTGAAGTGGGGAGAAACAGAAGGCTGAGAGGTCAGCAAGGAGGCTGACACATTAATCAAGGCAGGATAAGTATTGGATTAACATGGTAGCGGTTGGGATGGAGAGGAGAAGGTGGATTTTATTGATGCTGTGAAGATTGAACTGACAGACTTCAGTGAAGGATTGAATATGTCGGTTGAATGAGAAAGAGGAGGCAAGGATAATGCCAAGATTATGGGCTTTTAATAATAATG
Source organism: Ornithorhynchus anatinus (assembly GCF_004115215.2). Lineage (NCBI taxonomy): Eukaryota > Metazoa > Chordata > Mammalia > Monotremata > Ornithorhynchidae > Ornithorhynchus > Ornithorhynchus anatinus. The sequence continues at coordinate 180,210,776 of NC_041728.1, read as the reverse complement.
TTGGTATTTGTTAAGCGCTTGCTATGTGCCGAGCACTGTTCTAAGCGCTGGGGTAGATACAGGGGAATCAGGATGTCCCACGTGGGGCTCACAGTTTTAATCCCCATTTTACAGATGAGGTAACTGAGGCCCAGAGAAGTTAAGTGACTTGCCCACAGTCACACAGCTGACAAGTGGCAGAGCTGGGATTCGAACTCATGACCTCTGACTCCAAAGCCCGTGCTCTTTCCACTGAGCGACGCTGCTTCTCTTTTGAGACACAAAGGATGGCAGTGCCGTCTACAGTGCTGGAAAGGTCAAGGGGAGGGCAAGGTTTGGATGGGAAGATAAAGAGTTCAGTTTTGGCCATGTGAATTTGAGGTGACAAGTAGAGATGTCTTGAAGGAAGGAGGAAATGATAGACTGAAGAGAGGGAGAGAGATGAGGGCTGGAGATGGAGATTTGGGTATCATCTGCATAGAAGTGGTAGTTGAAATCACAGGAGTGAATGAATTCTCCAAGGGAGTTGGTGTAGATGGAGGCTAGAATGGGTCCCAGAACTGACCCTTGAGGGACCCCCATAGTTAGGGGGTGGGAGGAAGAGGAGGAGCCCTTGAAGGAAACTGAGAATGAAGGGCCAGAGAGATAGGAGGAGAATCAGGAGAGGACAGGGTCAGCGAAACAGAGATTGGTTAATGTTTCCAGGAGAAGGGGGCAGTCGACAGTGTTGAAGGCCGCTCAGAGGAGGATCAGTATGGAGTAGAGGCCATTAAACCTGTCATGAAGGAGATCAATGGTGACCTTTGAGAGGGTGGTTTCTGTGAAATGAAGGAGATAGAAGGCAGATTGGAGCACGTCAAGGAGAGAATTGGAGGAGAGGAACTTGAGGACAATGGGTGTAGACTATTCGTTCTAGGGGTTTGGAGAGGAACGGTAGGAGGCGGTAACCGGAAGAAGCTGTGGGGTTTTTTTAGGACAGGGGAGCCATGGGCATATTTGCAAGCAGTGAGGAAAAAGCAACTGGAGAGCGAACAGTTGAAGATGGCGGTCAGGGAGGGAAAAAGGAAGGGGGCAAGTGTTTTGATAAAGTGTGAAGGGATGGGGTTGGATGTACAGGTGGAGGGGATGGATTTTTGAGAGGAGGCAGGAGATTTCCTCTAGAGATACTGCTGGGAAAGATGGGAGAGTCAAAAAAAGGGGCAGGGTGGGGAAGGCACTGGGAAGGAGCAGGGGAGATTTTAGGGAGATGTTAATGTTGGTATTTGTTAAGCGCTTACTATGTGCCGAGCACCGTTCTAAGCGCTGGGGTAGACATAGGGGAATCGGGTTGTCCCACGTGGGGCTCACAGTCTTAATCCCCATTTTACAGATGAGGGAACTGAGGCACAGAGAAATTAAGTGACTTGCCCACAGTCACATAGCCGACAAGTGGCAGAGCTGGGATTCGAACTCATGAGCCCTGACTCCAAAGCCCATGCTCTTTCCACTGAGCCACACTCAGGTTTGATGGTTTCAATTTTCTCAATGAAGTAGTTGATCAGTACACTGAGGGCAAGGGATGAGGGAGGCAGGGGGATGGGATTTGAGGAGTAAGTTAAACGTCTGGAACAACTTTCAAGGGCAGTGGGCATGGGTGACGATAAGGTTGGAGAAAACATTTTGCCGAGGAGAGAACAGTTAAAACCTGCAAGGGTGAACTTGAAGTGGATGAGGTCAGCCCGATATCTTGGATTTATGCCAGTAGTGCTCCACAGCTGGTGCGTAAGAGCAAAGGAGGTGGACTTCTAAGGGGAATGTTGTGGAAGAATAACGAGGAGGGTTCTTAATGGTACTTAACCAATCTAGCACCTGAGGCTCTCCCGGTGCCAACCTGAGAACTGCCCCTCTCCAGACCCTCCTTCCTCCTACCCTATCTTCAACTCACCCGTCCTTCCCATCAGTATCTCTAGAAGAGATTTCCTGCCTTCTCTCAAAATCCATTCCCTCCATCTGCGCATCCTACCCCATCCCTTCACACCTCATCAAAACACATGCCTTCTTCCTTCCTTGACTGTCACCTTCAACTGTTTGCTCTCCCGTGGCTTCTTCCCCTCTGCTTTCAAACACGTTCATGTCTCCCCTAGTCTAAAAAAGCCCTCCTTTGACCCCAGGGCTTCCTCCAGTTATCGCCCCTCTCCTTACCATTTCTCTCCAAATTCCTTGAGAGGGTTGTCTATATCCATTCTTTCAAGTTCCCCTCCCCGAATTCTCTCCTTGACCCCCTCCAATCTGGCTTCTGTTCCCTTTACTCCACAGAAACCGTCCTCTCAGAGGTCATCAGTGATCTCGTTCTTGCCAGATCCAATGGTCTCTACTCCATCTTAATCCTCCTCGACCTCTCAGCTGCCTTGGACGCTGTCGACTACCGCCTTCTCCTGGAAACATTATCCAAACTCGGCTTCACTGCCACTGTCCTCTCTTGGTTCTCCTCCTACCTTCTAGCTGCTCATTCTCAGGCTCTTTCATGGGCTCTTTCACTGCCTTTCACCCCCTAAATGTGGGGATCCCTGAAGGTTCAGCTCTTGGGCCCCTGCTATTCTCCATCTACACTCACTCTCTTGGAGAACTCATCCGCTTCTATGGCTTCAACTACCACCTGCATGTAGATGATACCCAAATCTACATCTCCACCCCTACCTCCCTCCTTCTCTCCAGGCTTGCATCCTGGAGAAGCAGCGTGGCTCAGTGGAAAGAGCATGGGCTTTGGAGTCAGAGGTCATGGGTTCGAATCCGGTCAGCTGTGTGACTGTGGGCAAGTCACTTAACTTCTCTGGGCCTCAGTTACCTCATCTGTAAAATGGGGATTAAGACTGTGAGCCCCACGTGGGACAACCTGATTCCCCTGTGTCTACCCCAGCGCTTAGAACAGTGCTCGGCACATAGTAAGCGCTTAACAAATACCAACATTATTATTATTAATATCTCTTCCTGCCTTCAAGACATCTCTTCTTGGATGTCCTCCTGTCAACTCAAATTCAACATGTCCTAAACAGAGCTCCTTATCATCCCACCCAAACCCTGCCCTCCCCTTGACTTTCCCATCACTGTAGATGGCACCACCATCCTTCCCGTCTCACAAGCCCGTAACCCTGGTGTTATCCTTGACTCTTCTCCCTCATTCAACCCACATATTCAATCCATCACCAAATCCTGTGGGCCCAACCTTCACAACATTGCTAAAATTCACCCTTTCCTCTCCATCCAAATTGCTACCAGGTTAATACAATCTCTCATCCTATCCCACCTGGATTCTGCACAGCTCCTTTATACAACCTGCCCTCGTCTGTACCTGTTGACTGTCTCCTGTATTCCCCTTGCTGACCTCCCAACGTCCTGTCTCTTCCCACTCCAGTCCATATTTCACTCTGCTGCCTGGCTCGTCTTTCTACAACAGCGTTCAGGACATGTCATCTCCCTCCTCAAAAATCTCCAGTGGTTGCCCGTCCACCTCCAAATCAAACAAAAGTTCCTCACCATTGGCCTCCATCACCTTGCCCCCTCCTATCTCACCTAGCTTCTCTCCTACAATGCAGTCCAAACACTTCACTCCTCTAGTGCTAACTCGATTGTTTCACCGCCGACCCCTGGCCCATGTCCTGCCTCTGGCCCGGACCGTCCTCCCTCCTCAAATCTGACAGACAATGACTCTCCCCTACTTCAAGGTCTTACTGAAGGCCCACCTCCTCCAAGAGGGCCCACTTTTCCTCATCTCCCACTCCCTTCTGTATCTCCTTGACTTGCTCCCTTTACTCTCCCCTGCCCCACCAGCCCCACAGCACGTGTGCATATATTTGTCATTTTATTCATCTCTATTGATGACTTTCTCCCCTTCTCTACAATGTTACTCTCTATTGTACTGTACTTTTCTAAGCGCTTAGTACAGTGCTCTGCACACAGTAAGCACCCAATAAATACCACCAATACCATTGAATGAATGAAAGCGGCAAAGCTGGGATTAGAGCTCTCTCATTCACCCCACACATCCAATCCGTCACCAACTCCTGCCGGTCTCACCTTTACAATATCTCCAAGATCCGCCCGTTCCTCTCCATCCAAATGGCTATCGTGCTGGTACAAGCTCTCATAATATCCCGGCTGGATTATTGTGTCAGCCTTCTCTCTGATCTCCCTTCCTCCTGTCTCTCTCCACTCTAGTCTATTCTTCACTCTGCTGTCTGGCTCATCTTCCTACAGAAACACTCTGGGCCTGTCACTCCCATCCTTAAAAACCTCCAGTGGTTGCCTATCGACCTCCACATGAAACAAAAACTTCTCACTCTGGGATTCAAGGCTCTCCAGCCCCCAGCCCCCTCCTACCTCACCTCCCTTCTCTCTTTCTACTGCCTACCCCATACGCTCTGCTCCTCTGCTGCTCACCTCCTGACTGTCCCCCGTTCCCTCCTATCCCGCCGTCGACACCCGGCCCACGTCCTACCGCTGTCCCGGAATGCCCTCCCTCTTCACCTCCGCCAAACTAACTCTCTTCCCCTCTTCAAAGCCCTACTGAGAGCTCACATCCCCCAGGAGGCCTCCCCACACTGAGTCCCCCTTTCCCTCTGCTCCACCTCCCCTCACATCCCCCCTGCCCTCTGCTCCTCCCCCTTCCCCCTTCACTTCCCCTCAACACTGTGCTCATTTGGATATATTTTTTATTACCTTATTTATTTTGTTAATGAGGTGTACATCCCCTTGATTCTATTTATTGCGATCTATATCTTGTTTTGTTTTTGTTTTGTTCTATTTTTCTCTGCTGTGTTTCTGCCCCGTTTAGACTGTGAGCCCGTCGTTGGGCAGGGATTGTCTCTATCTGTTGCCCAATTGTACATTCCAAGTGCTTAGTACGGTGCTCTGCACATAGTAAGCGCTCAATAAATACTATTGAATGAATGAATGAATGAACCTTCTGACTCCATTCCCCTAGGTGGGGTGCCAACTGGTTTGAACGAAATTGGAGCCATCCCACCATCTTGATAGATGAATTCACCTCCTGGGGCAAAGATGCCCAAGGGAAAAAGTAGAAGGGGAGCTAGAAGGTAGCCCTTCCCTCTCTTCCTCACAGACTCATTGCAGATGGCTTGAGGTACTGCAAGATGCAGAGGAAGAATGGTGAGATCAATGTGGGGCTAAGTGCATTCCTCCCAAGAAAGAAGTTCTGCACCGTGTAAGTTTAGTCCCCAGGAAAGGGAAGTTCTATCGCCGCAGGCGAAGAGCTAAAGAAGTATATTTATCCCAACAGGGAAGTTACTTTCATGAAGCATATATTCAAGTAGATATTAACAAAATTTAAGTTGCAGGTACCAAACCACTGTCTATTGAAAAATCAGTGTTTGTTGGAGACAGTTCATTATTCATTCATTCATTCATTCATTCATTCAATTGTATTTATTGAGCGCTTACAGGGTGCAGACCACTGTACTAAGCACTTGGGAGAGTACAATAGAACAATAAACAGACACATTCCCTGCCCACACGAGCTTACAGTCTAGATGGGAGGAGACAGACATCAACACAAGTAAATAAATGACAGATTTGGACACTAGGGCTGTGGGGCTGGGAGGTGGAGAAGAACCAAGGGAGCAAGTCAGGGTGATGCAGAAGGCAGGGGAAAAAGAGGAAAGGAGAGGTGTGAGTATTAAAATACTAATAATTATGGCATTTGTTAAGTGCTTAGAGAAGCAGTATGGCTCAATGGAAAGAGCACGGGCTTTGGAGTCAGAGATCATGGGTTTGAATCCCTGCTCTGCCACTTGTCAGCTGTGTGACTTTGGGCAAGTCACTTCACTTCTCTGTGCCTCAGTTACCTCATCTGTAAAATGGGGATTAAGACTGTGAGCCCCTCGTGGGACAACCTGATTCCTTTGTGTCTACCCCAGCGCTTAGAACAGTGCTCTGCACATAGTAAGCGCTTAACAAATACTAACATTATTATTATGTGTCAGGCACTGTACTAAGCATTGGGGTAGATATAAGCAAATCAGGTTGGATACAGTCCTTGTCCCAAGTGGGGCTCAGAGTCTCAATCCCCATTTTACAAAGGAGAAAACTGAGGAAAAGTAAAGTGACTGGGCCTCAGACTATGTGTCAAGCACTGTACTCAGTGCTGGGATGGATACCAGCAAATCAGGTTGGACACGCTCCCTGTCCCAGCTGGGGATTACAACCTCAAGCCCCATTTTACAGATGAGGTAACTGAGGTCCAGAGGAGTGAAGTGAGTTGCCCAAGGTGACACAGCAGACAAGTGGAGGAGCTGGAATTAGAACCCATAACCTTCTGACTCCCAAGTCAGTGCTCTATCAATGAGGGGAGGGAAGGGGCTGTATCGAGGTCTCCCGGCACCGTGAGTATTATTCCCTTTTAAATCTAATAAACGTAGCTTTTGAGTGCCTAACATCACTGGTATCCTTGCAAACCATATCTTAATAATAATAATAATTATTATTAGGGTACTTGTTAAGTGCTTACTATATGCCAAGCACTGTTCTAAGCATTGGGGTGGATAAAAGTAAATCGGGTTGGACACATTCCTGCCCCCCATGGGGCTCTCAATCTTAATCCCCATTTTCCTAATGAGGTTACTGAGGCCCAGATAAATTAAGGGATTTATCCAAGGTCACACAGCAGACACGTGGAGGAGCCGGGATTAGAACCCAGGTCCTTTAACTCCAGGCCCGGCCTCTAGCCACTAAGCCGTGCTGCTTCTTCTTCTTGTGAATTTACATCTGGGATAAATGTGAGCCGTGTCTTGTGCATTCACAGGATTGTGGAGGCCATCCAGACCTGAGGGTGAGTAGGATGAGATCGAAGAAAGGTTAGGGGAGTGAGTGAGTTGAGTTCAGTAGAGAGGGTGGTGATGAGAGCGTCAATTTGGTCATCAAGGGAAGGTAGTTTGGGTCTGGAGCTAAATAGGTCATGATGAGTTGAGAAAATTGGATGGGGTCAAAAGATCAGAAGTCTCTGTGGGGGAACAGCACAGATCTGTGGGGATGGGATGTGTGGGAGAGAAGGCAGATGAGGAGGTAATTCATTCAATCGTATTTATTAAGCACTTACTGTGTGCAGAGCACTCAACACATGGTCTAGTGGCAAGAACACAGGCTTGGGAGTCAGAGGACGTGGGTTCTAATCCCAGCTCTGCCACTTGTCTGCTGGGTGACCTTGGACAAGTCACTTCATTTTTCCGAGCCAGAGTTACCTCATCGTAAAATGGAGATTAAAACTGTGAGCCCCGCATAGGACAACCTGATTACCTTGTATCTACCCCAGTGCTTAGAACAGTGCTTGGCGCACAGTAAGTGCTTAACAAATGCCATCATTATCATTATGATTATTAAGCACTTGGGAAAGTACAATACAACAATAAAGAGTGACAATCCCACATATTCCGTCTGTCACCAAATCCTGTCGGTTCAACTTTCTCAACATCTCTAGAATCCACCTCTTTCTCTCCATCCAAACTGCCACCAAACTGATCCATGAACTTTTCCTATCCAGGCTTCCCTAATAAATAACAACTGGGGAATTTGTTAAGTGCTTACTTTGTGCTGAGCACTATTCTAAGCGCTGGAGAAGGGGCAAGATAATCAGAATGGACGCAGTTCCTGCCCCACGTGGGCCTCACAGTCTAAGTAGGAGGGAGAACAGGGATCGAATCCCCTCTTTGTAGATGAGGGAACTGAGGCACAGAGAAGTTAAGTGATTAGCCCAAAGTCACACAGCAGATACTTGGCAGAGCTAGGATTAGAACCCAGGCCCTTTGACTCCCAGGTTTGCGCTCCTTCAAATAGGCTACACTGCCTCTCTACTACAGTAACCTCCTCGTTTACCTCCCTGCCTCCTGTCTGTCCCCATTCTAGTCTATACTTCACTCTGCTGCCTGTGTCACTTTTCTAAAACATTATTCTTTTTTTCCTAATGGCATCTGTTAAGCACTTCTCATGGTCCAGGCACTGTATTAAGCGCTAGGGTAAATACAAGATATGTGGGTTGGACACAGTCCCTGTCCCATGTTGGGCTCACAGTCTTAATCCCCATTTTACAGATGAGGGAATAAAGATGGCATTTGGTATGCGCTTACTATGTGTCAAACGCTGTTCTGAGCACTGGTTAGATACAGGCTAATGAGGTTGTATACAGTCCCTGTCCCACAAGGGACTCGCAGTCTTAATCCCCATTTTACAGATGAGGTAACTGAGGCACAGAAAAGTGACTTGTCCAAGGTCACACAGAAGTGGTAGAACCGGGATTAGAATCCAGGTTCTTACTGACTCCCAGGCCGGGGCTCTATAATAATATGATGATGGTGTTTTCCTATCCACTATCCACTATCCTACCTATCACTAGATAACTGATGCACGGAGAAGTGAAGTGACCTGCCCAAGGTCACACAGCAAATGAGTCACTGACCAAGTCTACACACTCCTCACAGACCTCCAGTTGTTGTGCATTTCTTTCCTCATCCAAAGGAAACTCCTTCTCATCGGCTAGGAGTGTGACCTCAAAATGAAACTGTGCCCTCCTCAGCTACAGGACCCAATCACTTCCTCTCCTCTTGCCGGGCTTCCCGGCAGGGCTCTCAACAACAATATGAATCACGGAGGTGAGCAGCCTGGCCTAGTGGATACAGCCTGAGACAGTACATATCTAATTCATTTATTTATTTATCATTAATTCATTCATTCAATAGTATTTATTGAGTACTTACTATGTGCAGAGCACTGTACTAAACGCTTGGAATGTACAAATCGGCAACAGATAGAGACAGTCCCTGCCCACTGATGGGCTTACAATCTAATCGGGGGAGACAGACAGACAAAAACAATAGCAATAAATAGAATCGACGGGATGAACATCTCATTAAAACAATAGCAATAAATAGAATCAAGGTGATGCACCAGCTCATTAGCAAATAAATAGGTAATAAAAATATATACAATTGAGGGGACGAACACAGTGCTGAAGGGGAGGGAAGGGAGAGGGGGAGGAGCAGAGGGAAAGGGGGGAAAAGAGGGCTTAGCTGAGGGGAGGTGAAGGGGGGGTAGAGGGGGAGCAGAGGGAGCAGAGGGAAAAGGGGAAGCTCAGTCTGGGAAGGCCTCTTGGAGGAGGTGAGCTCTAAGTAGGGCTTTGAAGAGGGAAAGAGAATCAGTTTGGCGGAGGTGAGGAGGGAGGGCGTTCCGGGACCGTGGGAGGACGTGACCCGGGGGTCGACGGCGGGACAGGCGAGACCGAGGGACGGTGAGGAGGTGGGTGGCGGAGGAGCGGAGCGTGTGGGCTGGGCGGTAGAAAGAGAGAAGGGAGGAGAGGTAGGAGGGGGCAAGGGGACGGAGAGCCTCGAAGCCCAGAGTGAGAAGTTTTCGTTTCGTGCGGAGGTTTATAGGCAACCACTGGTTTTTAAGAAGGGGAGTGACAGGCCCAGAGCGTTTCTGCAGGAAGATGAGCCGGGCAGTGGAATGAAGAATAGACTGGAGCCGGGAGAGACAGGAGGAAGGGAGATCGGAGAGAAGGCTGGCACAATAATCCAGCTGGGATATCATGAGAGCCTGTAACAGTAAGATAGCCGTTTGGGTGGAGAGGAAAGGGCGGATCTTGGCGATATTATAAAGGTGAGACCGGCAGGTCTCGGTGACGTGACGGATGTGTGGGGTGAATGAGAGAGACGAGTCGAAGATGACACCAAGGTTGCGGGCTTGAGAGACGGGAAGGATGGTCGTACCATCCATGGTGATAGGGAAGTCAGGGAGAGGGCCTGGCTTGGGAGGGAAGATGAGGAGCTCAGTTTTGGTCATGTTGAATTTTAGGTGGCGGGCAGACATCCAGGTGGAGACGTCCCGGAGGCGGGAGGAGATACGAGCCCGAAGGGAGGGGGAGAGGAAAGGGGCGGAGATGTAGATCTGCGTGTCATCTGCGTAGAGATGATAGTCGAAGCCGTGAGAGCGAATGAGTTCGCCGAGGGAGTGAGTGTAGATGGAGAAAAGAGGGCCGAGAACTGACCCTTGAGGAACCCCAACAGTTAGAGGATGGGAGGGAGAGGAGGAGCCTGCGAAGGAGACGGGGAATGAACGGCCAGAGAGATAAGAGATTTATTCATACAACAATGTAACTGTTAAGTGCTTACTATGTGCCAAGCACTGTTCTAAGTGCTGCGGTAGCTACAACGTAATCAGGTTGTCATATGTGGGGCTCACAGTCTTAATCCTCAAAGCTGTCCATCCCCTTGCCCCCTCCTACCTCAACTCCCTTCTCTTTCTACTGCCCACCCTCTACGTTCCGCTCCTCTGCTGCTCACCTCCTCACCGTCCCCAGTTCGCACCCGTCCGGCTGTCGACCCCTGGCCCACGTCCTCCCGCTGTCCTGGAACGCCCTCCCTCCTCACCTCCGCAAACTCACTCTCTTCTCGTCTTCAAAGCCCTACTGAGAGCTCACCTCCTCCAGGAGGCCTTCCCAGACTGAGCCCCCTTTCCCTCTGCTCCCCCCCACTCTTCCCCCTCCCTTCAGCACTGTGCTCACTTGTATATATTATTTATTACCCTATTTATTTTGTTAATAAGGTGCTATCTCTTTGATTCTATTTACCTTGATGATGTTGTCTTGTTTTATTTTATTCTGTTTTGCTTTGCTGTCTGTCTCCCCCATTTAGACCGTGAGCCCGTTGTTGGGCAGGGATTGTCTTATCTGTTGCTGAATTGTACATTTCAAGCTCTTAGTACAGTGCTCTGCACATAGTAAGCGCTCAATAAATACGATTGAATGAATGAATCCCCATTTTACAGATGAGGTCACTGTGGCACAGAGAAGTGAAGTGACTTGCCCAAAGTCACACAGCTGATAAGTGGTGGAGCCAGGATTAGGACCCAGTACCTTTGACTCCCAAGCCCGGGCTCTTTCCACTAAGCCATGCTGCTTCTCTTAATTCTCTGTTAATGCCTGTCTCCCCTTCTAGGCTGTAAGGTTTTTGTGGGCAGGGAATGTGTCTGTTTATTGTTCTGTAGGACTCTCCCAAGTGCTTAGAACAGTGCTTGTCACACAGTAAGCGCTCAAGAAATACCACTGAATGAATGAACAAATGAATGAGTCAGAAGGACCTGGGTTCTAATCCACACTCTGTCACATGTCTGTTGTGTGACCTTGGGCAACTCACTTCACTTCTCGGGTCCTCAGTTCCCTTGCCTGTAAAATAATACTATTACTAATACTAATTAATAATAATGTTGGTATTTGTTAAGCGCTTACTATGTGACAAGCACTGTTCTAAGCGCTGGGGTAGATACAAAGTAATCGGGTTGTCCCACGTAGGGCTCACAGTCTTCACCCTCATTTTATAGATGAGGTAACGGAGGCCCAGAGAAGTGAAGCGACTTGCCTAAGGGCACACAGCAGACATGGGGCGGGGCCAGACCGTTAAGGTGAAATCGGCCTTCTCCTTGGACGGCCAGGTCCTTCTGACTCCCAGGCCCAGGGCTCCATCCACTATCCAGAGAAGCGATGTGGCTCAGTGGAAAGAGCCTGGGCTTGGGAGTCAGAGGTCATGGGTTCAAATCCTGGATCAGCCACTTGTCAGCTGTGTGACTTTGGGCAAGTCACTTAACTTCTCTGGGCCTCAGTTACCCCATCTGTAAAATGGGGATTAAGACTGTGAGCCCCACGTGGGACAACCTGATCACCTTGTATCCTCCCCAGTGCTTAGAGCAGTGTGTTGCACATAGTGCTTAACAAATGCCATTATTATTATTATTATTATTATCCCGTGGTGGGCTGCTGCCTGGGGGAGAGCTGTTTTCCTGGGCCCCAGGGGAGGGAGGAGGTGACTGGGAGGGAGGCCGTCAGTGGGGGCGAGGGGGAGTGACTAAACTGTTTCTGAAGTGTCAAGGGTTACTATATTGTTGGACAAGTTCCTTTTTGAAGCCTCAGTCACACTCTCTTCCTCCTTCCTGAGCACTCTACAAGCTCACCGTCCCAAGGAACAGCTTCCCCCCTCCGCGCCTCCTCCTCCAGGCAGCAGAGGTAAGGAACCGGATGCATCGCATCGCTGCTCACCCAGGGGAGGGATCGTGGGCTCGACTGGAAGCTCGTGGCGGGCAGGGAGCGGGTCTACCGACTCTGTTGGATTGGACTCTCCCAAGCTCTTTGTATTGTGTTCGGCTCACAGTGAGTCCTCGATAGATACCATCGGGAGAACGGTTGGTTGGGACGTTGGGTCCAGATTGGGCCTGGGAATTGAATCGATCCATCGGTCGTATTTGTTGGAGAGTACGACAGAACAGAGTTGGTAGACACCTTCCCTGCCAATGGGAGCTTACAGTCTAGAAGGGGAGACGGAGGTGAATATTAATAAATAATTGATGGATAAGGGTGTAAGAGCAGTGGGGCTGAGGGAAGGATGAATAAAGGGAGCAAATCCAAGTGGAAGGGCAACGCGGAAGGGAGAGGGAGAAGAAATAATCAGCCCATCATCAATAGTATTTATCGAGTGCTGACTCTGTGCAGAGCACTGTACTAAACCCTTGGGAGAGTACGAGAGAAGCAGCGTGGCTTAGTGGAAAGAGCCTGGGCTTGGGAGTCAGAGGTCATGGGTTCTAATCTCGGTTCCACCACTTACCAGCTGGGTGATGTTGGGCAAGACAATTCACTTCTCTTTCCCTCAGTGATCTCATCTGGAAAATGGGGATTAGGACTGTGAGCCCTACGTGGAACAACCTGATAACCTTATATCTAGCCCAGCACTTAGAACAGTACTTGGCACATAGTAAGTGCTTAACAAATACCATCCTTCTTCTTCTTATTATTACAAGGAAGTTAGTAGATACAATCCCTGACTTCTAGGACTTTATTGTCTACTGTGTGCAGAGCACTGTACTAAACACCTGGACAGTACGATAGGATGATTAGATACAATCCCTGCCTTCAAGGTGTAGCTTAGTGGAAAGAGCCCGGGCTTGGGAGTCAGAGGTTGTGGGTTCTAATCCCGGCTCTGCCACTTATCAGCTGTGTGACTTTGGGCAAGTCACTTCACTTCTCTGTGCTTCAGTTATCTCATCTGTCAAATGGGGATGAAGACTGTGAGCTCCACGTGGGGCAACCTGATCACCTTGTACTTATCCCAGTGCTTAGAACGGTGCTTGGCAAATAGTAAGAGCTTAGCAAATACCGTCATCATCATTATTATTACAGTCCGTGTGCAGAGCACTGTACTGAGCGCTTGGGAAAGTTCAGTAGAGTTTATAGATATGATTGCTCTGCTCCAGGAGCTTACTGTCTACTATGTGCAGAGCACTTTACTGAACACTTGGAAGAGTTCAATAGAGTTAATAGATATGATCTCTGTGCTCGAGGAGCTTACAGCCTACTATGTGCACAGCACTGTACTGAGCACCCGAGAGAGTTCAATAGAGCTAGTAGACACGATCCCAGCCTTCAGGGAGTTTACAGTCTACCATGTGCAGAGCACTTTAATGAATGCTTGGAAGAGTTCACTAGGGTTAATAAACCAGATCCCTGCCCTCAAGGACCTACAGTTTGGTGCATGACAGAAACTATAATAAATTTCTGATAGGGAAACCACAGACTTTAAAGATGTGTTTCGAAGTGTTACCTTGGGGAAATGGGGAAGGTGAATACCTAAGTGCTGAGGGAGTGAGGACACAAGAGTAATGACGATAATAATCCATCGATTAATCGCTGTCAGTTATCGAGTGATTCCTGTGTGAAGAACACCATACTAAACGCTTGGGAAAGTACAGTACTACAGAGCTGGTAGACACAATCCCTGTCTACAGGGACCTTAATAATAATAATAATAATAATAATGATGATGGTATTTGTTAAGTGCTTACCCAAGCACTGTTCTAAGCACTGTGGTAGATACAAGGTAATCAGGTTGTCCCACGCAGGGCTCACAGTCTTCATTCCCATTCTACTGAGGGAGTAACTGAAGCACAGAGAAGTTAAGTGATTTGCCCAAGGCCACACAGCAGACAAGTGGAGGAGCCGGAACTAGAACCCACAACCTCTGACTTCCAATGTGCTCTTGCCACTAAGCCTGGCTGCTTAGAGGGAGACAGATGTAAAAGAAATTAGATAGAGGAAATGGGAGAGTAGAGAGATATGAACTTAAATGCCGTGGTGAATAATAATAATTATAACAATTAGGGTACTTAAAAAGATTAAAGATAATGAGGTCTGGCACAGTCTCTTTCCCACATGGGCTCAATCTCTTATCCTCATTTTACAGATGAGGTCACTGAGGCCCAGAGAAGTGAAAAAACTTGCCCAAAGTTACACGGGAGATGTGGGTCGGAGCTGGTATTAGAACCCAGGTCCTTCTGACTCCCAGACCCGGGCTTTACCAATTAAGTAATGCTGCTTTGAATATTTAAGGAGTACATATCCAAGGGCCTAGGTGACAGAGAAGGGACAGTGAGTAGGGGAAATGAAAACTTACTTGGGGAAGGCCTCTTGGAAGAGATGTGATTTCAGGAGTTTTGAAGGTGAGGAGAGCGATCGTTTGTCCGATGCGAAGAGGGGTGGAGTTCCAGGTCAGAGGCAGGACGTGGGCGAGAGGTCGGCGACGAGACAGAGGAGATGGAGGCCCAGTGAGAAGGTTGGCATTAGAGGAGCAAAGTGTGCGGGCTGGGGTGGAGGAGGAGGGCAGAGAGGTGAGGGAGGAGGGGGTGAGGGGATGGACGGTTTTCCGTTTGATGCGGAGGTGGATGGGCAACCACTGGAGATTCTCGAGGAACGGGGAGGCAGGGACTCAGCATTTTCTTTAGAAAAATGATCTGGGAAGCAATGTGAAGTAGGGACCGGAGAGGGCAGAGTCAGGAGGCAGGGAGCTCAGCGAGGAGGCTGATGTCGTAGTCAAGACAGGACACGATAAATGCTCGGATTGATATGGTAGTAGTTTGTCTTGTCTTATGCCATAGCGACACCACGGACTCGTCTCTCCCAGAACGCCCCGCTCTCCATCTCCCATCGTTCTGGTGGTAGTAATTTAGGTGGAGAGGAAAAGGAGGATTCTAGAGATTGTTGAGCAGCATGGCTCAGTAGAAAGATTCCGGGCTTAGGAGTCAGAGGTCATGGGTTCTAACCCTGCCTCTGACACCTGTCAGCTGTGTGACTTTAGGCAAGTCACTTAACTTCTCGGTGTCTCAGTTACCTCATCTGTAAATTGGGGATTAAGATTGTGAACCTCACATGGGACAACCTGATTACCTTGCATCTACCCCAGCACTTAGAACAGTGTTTGGCACATAGTAAGCACTTAACAAATACCAACATTATCATTATTATTATTACTTATTATTATTGAGAAGGTTGAATCTACCCCATAGGATTTGGTGACAGACTATGTAGGATGAATGAGAGAGAGTAGAGGATATGTGCATATCTTTAAATTCTATATTAAGATAGAATTTATATATTAATGCATATCTTTAAATTCTGCATCAATATAGAATTTATATATTAGTTATATATATATATATCAAATTATATATTCTAAATGATTTATTCACATTAATGTCTATCTCCCCCTTGAGTCTGCATGCTTGGTATGGGCAGGGAACCTGTCTGCTAATTCTGTTGTATTGTACTCTCCAAATGCTTAGTACAGTGCTCTACATATAGTAAGCTCTCAATAAATACAATTGATTTATTAATTGATTGAGTGATTGAGGATAATGCCAAGGTTACGGGCTTGGGAGACAGGGAGGACAATGGTGCTATTTACAGTGATGGGGAAGTCAGGGGAAGGACAAGGTTTGAGTGGGAAGATAAGGAGCTCTGTTTTGAGTATGTTAAGTCTGAGGTGATGGGAGGACATCCAAGTAGAGATGTCTTGAAGCAGGAGGAGATGCAAGAGTGAAGAGAGGGAGAGAGATCAGGGCTGAAGATGTAGATTTAGGAATCATATATTCATTCATTCAATAGTATTTATTGAGTGCTTACTTTGTACAGTGCTCTGTACAAAGTGCTTGGAATGTACAATTCGGTAACAGACAGAGACAATCCCTGCCCAGTGACGGGCTTATCCGTATAGAGATGGTGATTGAAGCCTTGGAAGCAAATGAGTTCTCCAAGGGAGTGGGTGTAGATGGAGAATGGAAGGGGACCAAGAACTGAACCTTGAGGGACCCCCCCCTCCCCCCCACAGTTAGGGGGTGGGAGAGGAGGAACCCGTGAAGGAGACTGAGAATGAGAGGCCAGAGAGCTAGAAGGAGATCCAGGAGAGGACAGAGTCGGTGAAGTTAGATAACGGTTTCCAGGAGAAGGGGATCGCCCACAGTGTCCAAGGGAGCTGAGAGGCTTAGGAGGACTAGAGTATTGTTGTATTTATTGAGCATGTGTCCTTCTTCTTGCCAAATCCAATGGCCCCTACTCTATCCTAATCCTCCTCGACCTCTCAGCTGCCTTTGCCACTGTCGACCATCCCCTTCTCCTCCACATTTTATCTCACCTTGGCTTCATGGACTCCGTCCTCTCCCAGTCCTTCTCTTATCTTTCTGGCCGTTGGTTCTCAGTCTCTTTCGAGGGCTCCTCCTCTGCCTCCCATTTCGTTCTCGGTCTCCTTCGAGGGCTCCTCCTCCCCCTCCCATCCCCTAACTGTAGGGGTTCCTCAAGGGTCAGTTCTTGTCCCTCTTCTGTTCTCCATCTATACTCATTCCCTTGGTAAACTCATTCGCTCCCATGGCTTCAACTATCATCTCTATGCAAATGACATCCAAATCTACATCTCCTCCTCTGTTCTCTCCCCCTCCCTCCAGGCACATATCTCCCTCGCCTTAAGGACGTCTCCTCCTGGATGTCTGCCCGCCACCTAAAACTCAACATGTCCAAAACTGAGCTCCTTATCTTCCCTCCCAAACCCTGTCCTCTCCTGGACTTTCCCATCACTGTGGGCGGCACCACCATCCTTCCCGTCTCACAGGCCCACAACCTCAGTGTCATCCTTGACTCGGCTCTCTCATTCACCGCACACATCCAATCCGTCATCAAAACTTGCTGGTCTCACCTTCACAACATCACCAAGATCCGCCCTATCCTCTCCATGCAAACTGCTACCTTGTTGGTACAAGCTCTCATAATATCCTGGCTGGATTATTGCATCAGCCTCCTCTCTGATCTCCCATCGCCCTGTTTCTTCCCACTCCAATCTATTCTTCATTCCGCTGCCCGGATCATCTTCCTACAGCAACGCTCTGGGCATGTCACGCCCCTCCTCAAAACCTCCAGTGGTTGCCTATCAACCTTCGCCTGAAACAAAAACTTCTCACTCTTGGCTTCAAAGCTCTCCATCACCTTTCCCCTTCCTACCTCACCTCCCTTCTCTCTTTCTACTACCCACCCCGTACACTCCGCTCCTCTGCCGCTCACCTCTTCACGGTCCCCCATTCACGTCTGTCCCGCCGTCGACCCCTGGCCCGCAATCTATTGTCATCCTGGAATGCCCTCTCTTCTCACATCCGCCAAACTAACTCTCTTCTCCTCAAAGCCCTATTGAGAGCTCACCTCCGCCAGGAGGTCTTCCCAGACTGAGCCCCCTTTCCCTTTGCTCCCCACCTTCTGCTCTTCCCCCTTCCTCTCCCTTCATCACTGTGCAATTTGTATATATTATTTATTACCCTATTTATTTTGTTAATGAGATGTACATTCCCTTGATTCTATTTATCTTGATGATATTGTCTTGTTTTTGTTTTGTTGTTTTGCTTTGCTGTCTGTCTCCCCCATTTAGTCCATGAGCCTATTGTTGGGCAGGGATTGTCTCTATCTTTTGCTGAGTTGTCCATTCCAAGCGCTTAGTACAGTGATAATAATAATAATAATAGTAGTAATGTTGGTATTTGTTAAGCACTTACTATGTGCAGAGCACTGTTCTAAGCGCTGGGGTAGATACAGGGGAATCAGGTTGTCCCACGTGAGGCTCACAGTTAATCCCCATTTTACAGGTGAGGGAACTGAGGCCCAGAGAAGTGAAGTGACTTGCCCACAGTCACACAGCTGACAAGTGGCAGAGCCGGGAGTCAAACCCATGACCCCTGACTCCCAAGCCCAGGCTCTTTCCACTGAGCCACGCAGTGCTTTGCACATAGTAAGTGCTCAATAAATACTATTGAATGAATGAATAAATGAATCAAGTCAGACACTGTACTGGGGTTAATACAAAGATAATCAGGTGAAGCCCAGTCCCTGTCCCACACAGGACTCTGGGGGAGGGAGAATAGGTTTGGAAGTCCCATTCCTCAACTTCCCCTCCCCTCCACGTCATCCCGACTCACTCCCTTTGCTCTTCCCCCTATTCCCGCCCCACAGCATTTGTGTATATAATAATTATGGTAGTTGTTAAGCACTTACTATGTGCCAAGCAATCTTCTAAGCACTGGGGTTGGGGGGAATACAAGGTAATCAGGTTGTCCCAAATGGGGCTCACAGTCTTAATCCCTATTTTACAGATGAGGTAACCGAGGCCCGGAGAAGTGAAGTGAATTGCCCAAGGTCACACAGCAGACAAGTGACGGAGGCAGGATTAGAACCCACAACCTTGGACTCCCAAGCAGGGCTCTTGCCACTAGGCCTTGCTGCTCCTCTAAGGCCATGCTGCTTTATGTACACATTTATAATTCTTTTTATCTATATTGATTCCTGTTCACATGTTTAGATGTCTGTCTCCTCTCCTCTAGACTGTAAACCCGGTGTGGGCAGGGATTGTCTCTCTTTATTGCTGAAATGTACTTTCCAAGCTCTTAGTACAGTAAGTGCTTAAGAAATACAATTGAATGAATGAATGAAAGATGAGGAAACTGATGTCTAGAGAATTTAGGAGACTCGCCCAAGGACACACGACAGACAAGAACAGTGCTCAGCACATAGTAAGCACCTAACATATACCATAATTATTAATTATTATTAAAAGGCGGAACTGGGATTACACTTCCAGGCCTGTGCTCTTTCCACTAGGCCACAGTGTTTCCTGATGCTATGATGTGGTAGCGAGGGATAAAAAGGGTAGAGAGATTGGGGTGTGGGGAGGGAAGAGTAATCAGTCATATTTACTGAGTGCATTCTGTGTGCAGATCACTGTACTCAGCGCTTGGGAGAGGACCATATCACAGAGTCGGTCGAAATGTTCCCTGCCCTTATGAAGCTCTTAGCCTCCAGAGGGATTATTCCAAGATTCTCAGCTCTGAACTTTGAGCAGGATGTGGGAGCAGATGGATAGGCCAAGTGTAGGGCACTTTGTTTATTCATTCATTCAACCATGTTTATTGAGCACACGCTGTGTTCAGAACACTGTACTAAACGCTTGGGAGGGTACAGTGCAGCGATAAACAGACTCATTCCCTCCCCACAACGAGCTTACAGTATAGAGGGGAAGACAGACATGAATGGAAATAAATAAATGAGGGATGTGGACCTAAGTGGTGTGGGGCTGTAGGGGGATGGGGGATGAAGAAAGGGAGCGAGTCAGGGTGACAAAGAAGGGAGTGGGAGAAGAGGAAAGGAGGGGCTTAGTTAGGGAAGGCCTCTTGGAGGAGGTGGGCCTTCAATAGCATGCTCTGGACCTCTGCCGCTCATCTCTTCACAGTCCCCCGTTCACACCTATCCTGCCGTCGACCCCGGGCCACGTCCTCCCGCTGTCCCGGAATGCCCTCCCTCCTCACCTCCGCCAAACTGACACTCTTCCCCTCTTCAAAGCTCTACTGAGAGCTCACCTCCTCCAGGAGGCCTTCCCAGGCTGAGCTTCCCCTTTTCCCTCTGCTCCCTCTCTGCCTCCCTTCACCTCCCCTCAGCTAAGCCCCTTTTCCCCCCTTTCCGTCTGCTCCTCCCCCTCTCCCTTCCCCTCCCCTCAGCATTCTGCTCATTTGGATAGATTTTTATTCCCCTATTTCTTTTGTTAATAGGAATCCCCTTGATTCTATTTATCGTGATTATGTTGTCTTGTTTTTGTTCGTCTGTCTCCCCTGATTAGACTGTAAGCCCGTCAATGGGCAGGGATGGTTTCTATCTGTTGCCGAATTGTACATTCCAAGCACTTAGTACAGTGCTCTGAACATAGTAAGCGCTCAATAAATACTATTGAATGAATGAATAAAGCTTCAAAGGTGGGGAAGAATAATAGTCTGCTACTCTGCCGCCAATTCCCCTATCTTTAATCTATTTTTATGTCTGTCTCCCCGGCTAGACTGTAATCGCCTTTTGGGTAGGGATCGTGTGTCCCAACTTTATTATACCGTACTCTCCCAAGCGCTCAGTACAATGCTCTGCACACAGTAAACCGTCAGCTCCTTTAAGGCATCGATCATGTCTACCAACGCTATTGGATTCTTCCAAGAGTTCAGTACAGTGCCCTACTCACAGCAGATTGAAAGCTTCTTGAGGGCAGGTATCTTTTTTGTAATATGGTTTTTGCTAAGCGCTTACTATGTGCCAGTCACCATTAATCATAATAATAATAATGATAATAATGTTGGTATTTGTTAAATGCTTACTATATGCCAAGCACTGTTCTAAGTGCTGAGATAGATACAGGGTAATCAGATTCTCCCACGTGAGGCTCAGAGTCTGTGTCCCCATTTTACAGATGAGGTAAACGAGGCACCGAGAAATTAAGTAACTTGCCCAAAGTCACAAAGCTGACTGGTGGTGGAGTCGGGATTAGAACTGATGACCTCTGACTCCTATGCCCACGCTCTTTCCACTGAGCCACGCTGCTTCTCTGCATTCTAAGCACTGGGGGAGATCCAAGCTATTCGGGTTGGGCACAGTCCCTTTTCCACGTGGGGCTCAGAGGCTTAATCTCAGAGTCTTCAGAAGCAGCGTGACTCAGTGGAAAGAGTCTGGGCTTGGGAGTCAGAGGTCGTGGGTCCTAAATCCCGGCTCCGCCACTTATCAGCTGTGTGATTTTGGGCAAGTCACTTAACTTCTCTGTGCCTCAGTGACCTCATCTGTAAAATGAGGATGAAGACTGTGAGCTTCACGTGGGACAACTTGATTACCTTGTATCTATCCCAGCACTTAGAACAGTGCTTAGCATATAGTAAGTGCTTAACAAATGCCAACATTATTATTATTAAGCGCTTAACAAATACCATCATCAATCCCCATTATATAGGTGAGGAAACTGAGGCCCAGAGAAGTGAAGTGACTCTTCCAAGTTCGCACAGCAGACGAGTGGCAGACCCGGGATTAGAACCCAGGTCCTTCCAACTCCAAGGTCTGAGCTCTAACATGATTAGTTATACGAACTACACTACCCCAGTGCTTACTACATAAGTGCAGTGTGGCTTAGTGGATAGTGCATGGGCCTGGGAGTCAGAAAGACCTGATATCTCATCCTAGCTCCACCACTTGTCTGCTGTGTGAACTTGGGCAAGTCATTTCACTTCTCTGGACCTCAGTTACCTCATCTGTAAAATGGGGGTGAGCGTGAGCCCACTGAGGAACAGGGATTGAATCCGACCTGGTTAACTTGTATCTACCCCAGTGCTTAAAACTGTGCCTTGGCACACAGTAAGCGTGTGGCTTAGTGGAAAGAGCACACGTTTGGGAGTCAGAGATTGTGGGTTCTAATCCCAGCTCTACCACTTGTCAGCTGTGTGACTTTGGGCAAGTCACTTAACTTTTCTGTACCTCAGTGACCTCATTTGGAAAATGAGGATTAAGACTGTGAGCCCCGCGTGGGACAACTTGATTACCTTGTATCTACCCCAGCGCTTAGAACAGCACTTGGTACATAGTAACCGCTTAACAGATACCATTATTATACCATCATTAGCAAGTACCATCATTACTATTAACAAATACCACAACTCTTCTTCTTCTTCTTCTTCTTATTGGCGCTCAGTGAACACCATCTATAGTCGAATCTTCCGACCGATTGCCCTGCACACAGGAAGCGCTCAATGAATACCACGGCTTGACCGATCGATCGATTCCGATCCTCTCAGCTCGTCGAGAGCCGGACCTCGGGATGAACCACTTAGTGGACCTCGACGAACTCTTCTCCTATTCTAACGTGTCGGACTACAGCAGCTACTCCCCTAGCCTGGATGACTTCTTGTCCACGGTCGGGATGTCGGCCCCTTGCCGGCGCGAGCCTGGGGCTGTGATGCGGCCTGCCCTGGCAGCGCTCTACGGCCTGGTCTTCCTGTTCAACGTGGTGGGGAACTCACTGGTGGCGCTGGTGGTCCTCCACAACCGCCCGCACCGCACGGTGACCGACGTCTACCTGCTCAACCTGGCCGGGGCCGATCTGCTCTTCGCCCTGACCCTGCCCTTCTGGGCCGCCTACCAGGTGACCGGCTGGCTCTTCGGCACGGTCCTCTGCAAGCTGGTGTCCGTCCTGCAGGACCTCAACTTCTACAGCGGCGTCCTGCTGCTGGCCTGCATCAGCGTCGACCGCTACCTGGCCATCGTGCACGCCACCCGGTCTGCAGCCCACCAGCGCCGCTGGGTCGTCTTCGTCTGCCTGGGCCTCTGGATCCTGTCCTTCCTGCTGGCCCTGCCCGCCCTGGTCCTCCGGGATGTCTTCACCCCGCCCAACTCCACCCCCGTCTGCTACGAGAACATGGGCAAAGACACGGCCCGCTGGCGGGTGATCCTGCGCTTGTTGCAGCAGACCTTCGGCTTCCTCCTGCCCCTCCTGGTCATGCTCTTCTGCTACGGCCGCACCCTGGCCGTCCTGTTCCGTGCCCGCATGGGCCAGAAGCACCGGGCCATGCGTGTCGTCTTGGCGGTGGTGCTGGTCTTCCTGCTCTGCTGGCTGCCCTACAACGTGATCCTGGTGATCGACTCCCTCATGTGGGTCAAAGTGTTGACTGACAGCTGTGGCCTGCGGGACCACGTGGACCGTGCCCTGGTGGTCACCCCGGTGCTGGGCTACCTGCACAGCTGCCTCAACCCCATCGTCTACGCCTTCGTGGGCCAGAAGTTCCGGCACAGCCTGCTGAGGATCCTGGCCGCCCGCGGGCTGGTCAGTAAGGACTTCCTCGTCCGTCACCGGATCCCGTCCTCCCAGAGCTCTTCGGTGGCCAACATTACCACCGTGTGACCGCCCCGGATCTCGGCTTCCCTGGTCTTCCTGTCCCTTGGACCTCCTTCTGGCGTGGGAGGGAACTTAGGGTCCAATTAGGGGCTGAGCCCTCCCCCCGGAGACTGCTGCTGCCTCTCTCCCCTCTGTGGCCATCCCCGGCCCCACATACATCTGCTGGACCCCAGAGTCTCCCTGGAGCAGGGGGTTGGTGATGGTGGGCGGAGGATGAGTAGAAGCCCCTTCTACTCTGTCAGCTCACTGTGGGCAAGGAACAATTCTGCCAGTTCTGTTGGGTTGTACTCTCCTCGGCACTCGGTACAGTGCTCGGCACATAGTAAGCGCTCAATAAATATCTTTGATGTTGATAACGTTGATGCGGGGTGGGAAATCATTTTGTGGACATCCTTTCTTTGAGGGCCGAGGCGGAGGTCATTCCGGACAGCTGGCCTCCGCCCCCTCGCAGGTCTCCTCATGCCGGAAACAAGACCCCCAAGAGCCCCCAGTGTTGAACCATGATACTCTCTGGGGTCAAAGGTCAGCCCCACGGGTCCAACCCACATCCCAAATCTCATCACGCTCCACGCCCACCCCGCCTTCTCCATTTCCGAGCCACTGAGCGTGCTATGTCCTCGACACCGTGCCCATCTCTCGGGTGTAGTAATATTAATGAACAATTAATAATCGTGGCATTTCTTACATGCTCACTATGTGCCAGGCACTGTACAAAGCACTGGGGTGGATACAAGCAAATTGGGTTGGACACAGCTCCTGCCCCACATAAGGCTCCCAGTCATAATCCCCATTTTCCAGATGAGGCAACTGAGGCTCACAGAAGTGAAACGATTTGTCTGTCCACGGTCACACAGCAGACAAGTGGCGGAGCTGATATTAGAACCCGCGACCTTTTGACTCCCAGACTCCGGCTCTAGCTACTCTGCCATATAATGCAAGGAGCTGGCAGCACTGGGCAAGATGGGCGAGGGGAGCTCTGCCTTCCAGACTGGGGAGACCGGACCCCTGCTTTGGGGGAGCAGCAGGGGTAATAATAATACTAATAATTATGGTATTTTTTGAGCACTTACTACGTGCCAGGCACTGTTCTAAGCGCTGGGTTGGATTTAAGCAAATCAGGTTGGACACAGTCTCTGTCCCACGTGGGGCTCACAATCTCAAACACCATTTTACAGATGAGATAACTGAGACCCAGAGAAGTGAAGTGATTTACCCAAGGATACACCGCAGACAAGTGGTGGAGCCAAGATTAGAGCCCATGGCTTTCTGACTCCCAGGCCGTTGCTCCATTCACTAGGCCATGCTGCTTCTCGGATGTCACGGGGGTTTCTGTGAGAAGGGCGTCATGGACTCTCCTGGAAGCGTCTCAGAGGTGACATCGAGGCTGACCGACCAGTCCAGCCCAGGGCCTCCGGCCCGTCCAGCTCCCTGCTTTCCCGGGGTCCCCGGAGGAGTTGGTGGGATCGGTTCAGGAGGGCGAGCAGCCATAAACTCCCCAAGACACGGGACAAAGTCACGGACGAGTGACCTCTCGCCCACATCCTAACTCTAGCCTGGAACACCCTCCCTCCTCAAATCTACCAGACAATTCCTCTCTCCCCCTTCAAAGCTTTACTGAAGGCACATCTCCGAGAGGACTTTCCAGATTAAGTTCTGATTTTCCTCATTTCCCACTCCATTCTGTGTCACCCTGACTCACTCCCTTTGCTCTTCCCCCCTCTCCCCACTTCACAGCACTTATGCATATTAACTGTCATTTTATATATTTATATTGATGTCTGTTTACGTATATTGATGTCTGTCTCCCCCCTCTAGATTGTGGGCTCGTTGTGGGCAGGCATCTTCTCTCTTTATTGCTGTATTGTACTTTCCCAAGTGTTGAGTACAGTGCTCTGCACACAGTAAGTGTTCAATAAGTACGACTGAATGAATTAATTCTAGTCTCTTTCACGGGCTCCTCTAATAAGAATAATAATAATTGTTATATTTGTTAAACGCTTACTATGTGCCAAGCACTGTACCAAGCGCTGGGTGGATACAAGCAAGTCGAGTTGGACCCAGTTCTAGTCTCCCATGGGGCTTTCAGTCTCAATCTCCATTTTACACATGAGGTAACTGGGGCACAGAGAAATAAAGTGACTTGCCTGGGGTCACACAGCAGACAAGTGGCAGAATTAGAACCCAGGTCCTCCTGACTACCAGACCCATGCTCTGTCCACTGCTTCTCCATCTACTCCCACTCCCTTGGAGAACATGAGAAGCAGCGTGTCTCAGTGGAAAGAGCCCGGGCTTGGGAGTCAGAGGCCCTGGGTTTGAATCCCGGCTCTTCCCCTCATCAGCTGTGTGACTGTGGGCAAGTCACTTCACTTCTCTGTGCCTCAGTTACCTCATCTGTAAAATGGGGATTAACTGTGAGCCTCACGTGGGACAACCTGATGACCCTGTATCTCGCCCAGCGCTTAGAACAGTACTCAGCATGGCTCAGTGGAAAGAGCACAGGCTTAGGAGTCAGAGGTCATGGGTTCGAATTACGGCTCAGCCACCTGTCAGCTGTGTGACTTTGGGCAAGACACTTAACTTCTTGGTGCCTCAGTTACCTCATCTGTAAAATGGGGATTAAGACTGTGAGTCCCACGTGGGACAACCTGATTATCCTGTATCTACCCCAGCGCGTAGAACAGTGCTTGGCACATAGTAAGCGCTTAACAAATACCAACATTATTACTCTGCACAAAGTAAGCGCTTAACAAATACCAACATTATTATTGTTATTAACTCCATTCATTCATTCATTCAATTATATTTATTGAGCATTTATTATGAGCAGAGCACTGTATTAATTTCCTCCCATGGCTTCAACTTCCACCTCCATGCGGCTGATTCCCAAATCTCCCTCTTCAGCCCTGATCTCTCTCCCTCTCTGCAGTTTTACAGCTCCTCCTGCCTTCCAGATACATCTTCTTTGATGTCCCACAGGCATCTCAATCTCATCGTACAAACTTAACTTGTTCCAAACAGTATTTTTCATCTCCAGTCAATCAATCACATAACTGGGCACTGTACTAAGAGCTTGGGAGAGTACAATACAACATAGTTGGTAGACGTATTCCCTGCTCACAGTGAATTTACAAGCTAGAAGGGGAAATGGACATTAAAAATAAATAAATGAATTTCAGATAGGAGCATAAGTGCTGTGGGACTGAGGGAAGGGTGAATAAAGGGTGCAAATTCACAGGGAAGGGAGACACAGAACAGCATGGGAGAAGAGAAAATGTTTACTCAATACAATAAATACAATTGATTGACTGAAGACCTCTTGGAGGAGACGTGCGGTGAATAAGGCTTTGAAGGTGGGCTCGTTGTGGGCGGGGAATGTGTCGGTTATAGTACAGTGTTCTACACACAGTAGGCGCTCAATAAATATGATTGAATGAATGAATGAATGAAAGGAGGGAAGAGTGATCGTCTGCTAAGTATGAGAAGAGAGGGCGTTCCAGGCCAGAGGCAGAATGTGGGTGAGGGGTCGGCGATGAGATAGACGAGATTGAGGTACAGTGAGTAGGCTGGCATTAGAGGAGCGAAGTGCGCCGGCTGGGTTGGAGTTGGAAATCAGGGAGGTAAAGTAGGAGGGGGCAATGGTAAGGAATTTCCGTTTGATGCAGTGGTGGATGGGCGATAACTGGAGTTTCTTGAGGAGGGGAGAAACATGGACTGAGCATTTTTGTGGAAAAGTGATCCAGGCAGCAGAGTGAAGTCTGGACTGGAGTGGGGAGAGACAGGAGGCTGGGAGGTCAGCGAGGAGGCTGATGCACTAATCAAGGTGCGTTGGGATAAGTGCTTGGATTAATGTGGTGGCTGTTTGGATGGAGAGGAAAGGGCGGATTTTAGCGATGTCGTGAAAGTCGAACCGACAGGATGTAGTGATCAGTGAATATGTTGGTAGAATGAGAGAGATGAGTTAAGGATAATACCGAGGTTATGAGCTTGTGAGACAGGAAGGATGGTGATCCTGTCTACAGTGATGGGAACGTAAAGGGGAGGACAGGGTTTGGGTGGGAAGATAGGAGTTCCGTTTTGGATGTGTTACATTTGAGGTGTCAGCAGGACATACATTCCTTCATTCAATCGTATTTATTGAGCACTTACTTGTTTTGATATCTCCCTCCGGCCCGTCTAGATTGTGTGCCCTTTGTGGGCTGGGATTGTCTCTCTTTGTTGCTGAATTGTACTTTCCAAGTGCTCAGTATAGAACTCTGCACACAGTAAACACTCAATAAATCCGATTGATTGAATGAATGAATGAATACTGTGTGCAGAACACTGTAATAAGCGCTTGGGAGAGTACAGTAGAATAACAGACACATTCCCTGCTCACAATTAGCTCACCAAGTAGAAATGCCCTGAAGGCAGGAGGAAATGTGACTTTCTTCCCAAATCCTCTCCTTCACCTAGTTTTCTCATCCGAGTGGACAAGGCTCCCATCATCACTGTCCTGAAGCCCAACATCTTGACATTTTCCTCGATTCCTTCCTCAACATCAGTTTCCATATTTAGTCTATCGCCAAACCCTTTCTTTCATTCATTCATTCCACTGTATTTATTGAGCACTCACTGTGTGCAGAACACTGTACTAAGTGCTTGAAAAGTACATTAGAGCAATAAAGAGAGACAATCCCTGCTCACAACGAGCTCACAATGCCACAGTGAGGCAGAGATCAATACAAATAGACATCAATATTAATAAATAAAATGACAGATATACACATAAGTGGTGTGGGGTGGAGAGAGCAGGGAAGAGCAAAGGGAGCGAGTCAGGGCAACACAGAAGGGAGTGGAAGGTGAGGAAAAGAGGGGCTTAGTATACTGATCGAACCATTTACCTAAAACATCATTCTATGCATGTCTCTCCTCTCCTACAAGACCTCAGATGTTAATTCAACCCTCTCTGCATCAGGAAGAAACTCCCGAATACTGGTTTTAAGGTCTTCCTCCTACTTACCTGCTCTCTTTTCCCACTCCACTCCAGCTCATACTCTTTGTTCCTCTCAAGTTAACGTCACTGTGCCTTACTGTGGTCTCAGATGGCTGATCTCTTGCTCCGTCTCTCCCACCTGCTTGGAACTCCCTCCGCCTTCACATCTGCCATAGAGAAGCAGAGTGGCCTAGTGGATAGAGCACGGGCCTGGGTTCTAATCCCCACTCTGCCACTTGTCGGTTGGGTGACCTGGGGCGAGTCACTTCACTTCTTTGTGCATCATTTCCCACACCCTTAAATGGGGATTAAGTCTGTGAGCCCCATGTGGGACATTGACTGTGTCCAATTCATTCATTCAATAGTATTTACTGAGTGCTTACTATGTGCAGAGCACTGTACTAAGCGCTCAGAATGGACAATTCGGCAACAGATAGAGACAATCCCTGCCCACTGACCGGTTTACAGTCTATTCGGAGGAGAAAGACAAAAACAATAGCAATAAATAGAATCAAGGGGATGTACATCTCATTAACAAAATAAATAGGGTAATAAAAATATATACAAATGAGCGGACGAGCACAGTGCTGAAGGGAGGGGAAGGAAGAGGAGGAGGAGCAGAGGGAAAGGGGGGGAAGGGGGCTTAGCTGTGGGGTGGTGAAGGGGGGGCAGAGAGGCAGCAGAGGGAGCAGAGGGAAAAGGGGAAGCTCAGTCTGGGAAGGTCTCTTGGAGGAGGTGAGCTCTCAATAGGAATAATAATAATGTTGGTATTTGTAAAGAGCTTAATATGTGCAGAGCACTGTTCTAAGCACTGGGGTAGATACAGGGTAATCGGGTTGTCCCACGTGAGGCTCACAGTTAATCCCCATTTTACAGATGAGGTAACTGAGGCACAGAGAAGTTAAGTGACTTGCCCACAGTCACACAGCTGACAAGTGGCAGAGCTGGGATTCAAACTCATGACCTCGGACTCACAAGCCCAGGCTCTTTCCACTGAGCCACACTGCTTCTCTCCAATCTGGAGAAGCAGTGGGGCTTAATGGAAAGAGACCGGGTTTGGTAGTCAGAGGACATGGGTTCTAATCCTGGCATCGCCACTTTGCTGTGTGACCTTGGGCAAATCATTTCACTGCTCTCTACCTCAGTTACCTCATCTGTAAAATGGGGATTAAAACTGTGAGTCCCATGTGGAATGACCTGATCACCTCGTTTCTACCCCGGCACATAGTAAGTGCTTAACAAATACCACAATTATTATTATTATTATTATTATTCAAAGCCCTCAATCCCCTTGGCCTCTCCTTCTTTACTTTCATGATTTTCTACTACAATCCAGTCTACACACTTTCTTCCTCTAATTCCAACCTAACTTACTTTGCCTGGATCTCGCCTAGCTCATTGTCGACCTCTCCCCCACATCCTGCCTATCTTTAATTCTATTTATTTATATTGATGCTACTGATGCCTGTCTACTTGTCTATTTTTGCCTAGGGAACAGTGCCCTGTGGGTTGATTTATTTCTCTTCGGGCAGAGCACTTCCCTGAACGGGGCTGCTGTAGCTCCTCTGTTTTCTTCAGGTTTCTCCGAAATTGGAAGTGGTCGGAGGGGGAAGCTGGTTTGCATCCTCATTTGCATTTTTTCTTGGGGGGTCAACGCCTTCGGCTTAGGAATATGCGTGGGACCGGAGGCCCCACGTGGGACAGGGACTGTGGCCAACCGGACTTGCTTGCTTCCAGCCCAGCGCTTAGTACAGTGCCTGACCGAGACCTCACCTCCTCCAAGAGGCCTTCCCAGACTGAGCTTCCCCTTTTCCCTCTGCTCCCTCTGCTGCCTTTCTGCCCCTCCTTCACCTCCCCTCAGCTAAGCCCCCTTTTCCCCCCTTTCCCTCTGCTCCTCCCTCTCTCCCTTCCCCTCCCCTCAGCACTGTACTCGTCCACTCAACTGTATATATTTTTCTTATCCTATTTATTTTGTTAATGAGGTATACATCCCCTTGATTCTATTTATTGCTATTGTTTTTGTCTGTCTTCCCCGATTGGACTGTAAGCCCATCAATGGGCAGGGGTTGTCTCTATATGTTGCCAAATTGCACATTCCAAGTGCTTAGTACAGTGCTCTGCACATAGTAAGTGCTCAATAAATACTATTGAATGAATGAATAAGCGCTTAACAAATTCTGTTATTATGAATGACCAGGGGATGGAGTTTGTGGCCTGTTCCGTTCAGGTGGAGGCTCCTCAATAATGATAATAATGATAATAACAATAATAATGGCATTTGTTAAGTGCTTACTAGGTACCAAGCACTGTTCTAAGCACTGGTAATAATGGTATTTGCTTAGCACTTATTATTATTATTACTACTAATAATAGTTTTTGTTAGGTGCTTACTATGTGCAGTAGTAAGCGCTGTTCTAAGCGCTGGGTTGGATACAAGCTAATCGAGTTGGATATCGGTCATGTCCCACTCGGGGCTCACGGTCTCAATCCTCACTTTATAGATGAGGTAACTAAGGCTTGGAGAAGTGAAGTGACTTGGCCAAGGACACACAGCAGAAAAGTGGCAGAGTCGGGATTAGAATCCAGGACTTTCTGACTCCTAGACCCTTGCTCTAACCGCTCCTCCAGACCTTTGGTTTTATTATTACAACTCTTGAATGACCACTGGATGGAGTCTGTGGCCTGTTCCGTTCAGGTGGAGGCTCCTTAATAATAATAATAATAATAATAATGATAATGATAATGGTATTTGTTAAGCGCTTACTACATGCCAAGCACTTGTCTAAGCACTAGTAATAATAATAATAATTGTTTTTGTTAAGTGCTTACTACATGCCAAACACTATTCTTAGCACTGGTAATAATAATAGTAATTATGGTATTTGTTAAGCACTTACCTGATTATCAATCAACCAACTGTATTTATTGAGTGCTTACTATGTGCAGAGCACTTTACTAAGCGTGTGGGAGAGTAAAAAAACAAACATGTTCCCTGTCCATAACGAGCTTGCTGTCCAATAATAATAATGCTGGCATTTGTTAAGTACTTACTATGTGCAGAGCACTGTTCTAAGCCCTGGGGTAGATTTACAGGGTAATCAGGTTGTCCCACGTGAGGCTCACAGTCTTAATCCCCATTTTACAGATGAGAGAACTGAGGCACAGAGAAGTTAAGTGACTTGTCCACAGTCACACAGCTGACAAGTGGCAGAGTCTAAAGGATAATAATAATAATATTGTTTGGGCACTTAATATGTGTCAAGCACTGGAATGAGCGCTGGGGCAGAGTCTGGTAATCAGGTAATCAAGGTAATCAGGTTGTCCCACGAGGGGCTCACAGTCTTAATCCCCATTCGAGAAGCAGCGTGGCTCAGTGGAAAGAGCACGGGCTTTGGAGTCAGGGCTCATGAGTTCGAATCCCAGCTCTGCCACTTGTCGGCTGTGTGACTGTGGGCAAGTCACTTCACTTCTCTGTGCCTCAGTTCCCTCATCTGTAAAATGGGGATTAAGACTGTGAACCCCACGTGGGACAACCTGATTCCCCTATGTCTACCCCAGCGCTTAGAACAGTGCTCGGCACATAGTAAGCGCTTAACAAATACCAACATTATTATTATTATTATTATTTACAGATGAGGTAACTGAGGCACAGAGAATTTAAGTGACTTGCCCAAGGTCACACAGCAGACAAGTGGCAGAGCCGGGATTAAAATCCACGTCCTTGACTCCCTAGCATGGGCTCTTTCCACTGAGCTGCACTGCTTCTCATAATAATAATAATGGTAATAGAAATAAAATAATAATAATCAATCAACTGTATTTATTGAGTGCTTACTATGTGCAGAACACTTTACTAAGTGTGTGGGAGAGAACAATGCAGAAATAGCAGAAATATTCCCTGTCCATAACAAGCTTGCAGTCTAGTCTGGATGATAATAATAATAATAATGGTTGGGCACTTGCTGTGTCAAGCACCGTAATGAGTACTGGGGTAAACGCAAGATTATCAGGTGGGCAGGGAATGAGTCTGTTTATTGTTATATAGTACTCTCCCAAGAGCTTAGAACAGTGCCCTGCACACAGTAAGTGCTCAGTAAATACGATTGAATGAATGAATCTGGTCCTGCGTGAGGCTTACAGTCTAAGTAGGAGGAAGAACAGGTATTGAATCCCCATTGGGGAAGCAGCATGGCTCAGTGGAAAGAGGCCGGGCTTGGGAGTCGGAGGTCACGAGTTCGAATCCCGGCCCTGCCACTTGTCAGCTGTGTGACTCTGGGCGAGTCACTTCACTTCTCTGGGCCTCAGTTACCTCATCTGTAAAATGGGGATGAAGACTGCGAGACCCACATGGGACAACCTGATTACCCTCTATCTACCCAGCGCTTAGAACAGTGCTCTGCACATAGTTAGCGCTTAACAAATACCAACATTATTATTATTATTATTATTTTGCAGATGAGGGAACTGAGGCCCAGAGAGGTTGGGTGACTTGCCGAAAGTCACACAGCAGAGGAGTGGCAGAGCTGGGATTAGAACTCAGATCCTCTGATTCCCAGGCCTGGGCTCTTCCCAGTAGGCCACACTGCTTCTCAATAAATAGTGTTCAATAAATCCTGGAAGAGCTTTCTGGAGAAGTGGAACCGTAGTCTAAGGCCTGCTTTTAGGTCCCTGTTGAGTCAGTCCATCAATCAATCTATCACTGGCATTTAATCAGTCAGTTGTATTTATCGAGCTCATACTGTGGGCAGAGCATTTACTAAGCACTTGGGAGAGTACAATATAACAATAATCAGGCTCATTCTCTGCCCACAGTGAGCACTAGTATTTATTGGAAACATTGTGTCCTAGTAGAAAGAGCTCAGGCCTGGGATACAGAGGACCTGGGTTCTAATTCTGGTTCTGCCACCTGACTGCTATGTGACCTTGGGGAAGTTACT
Organism: Ornithorhynchus anatinus; assembly: GCF_004115215.2. NCBI lineage: Eukaryota > Metazoa > Chordata > Mammalia > Monotremata > Ornithorhynchidae > Ornithorhynchus > Ornithorhynchus anatinus. The sequence continues at coordinate 180,177,816 of NC_041728.1, read as the reverse complement.
TCACTTCTCTCTGTCTCAGTTTCCTCATCTGCAAAATGGGGTTTAAGATCGTGAGCTTCACGTGGGACAGGGACTGCATCCACCTTGATTAGCTTGTATGTATCCCAGCGCTTAGTACAGGGCCTGGCACATTCATTCATTCAGTGGTATCCATGGAGTACTTACTGTGTGTGCAGAGGACTGTACTAAGTCCTTGGTAGACTACAATGTGACGAACAGCAAGACTTAATGGAAGGAGCCCAGGCTTGGGAGTCAGAGGACGTGGGTTCTAATCCAGGCTCCATCACTTATCAGCTGTGTGACTTTGGGCAAGTCAATTCACTTCTCTGTGCCTCAGTTACCTTATCTGTAAAATGGGGATTTACAGATCTGTAAATTTACATCTGTAAAATGGGGTTTGAGACTGTGAGCCCCACGTGGGACAACCTCATGAGTTTGTATCCACCCCAGTGCTTAGAACAGCGCTTGGCACATAGTAAGCACTTACAAATACCATCAATATTATTATTATTATTAATAATAAACAGACACATTCCATGACCATAAGGAGCTTACAGTCTGGAGGGTGTTGGAAGAGTTTAACAACTACCATAAAAAAAAAAAGAGAATAATGATGGTATTTGTAAAGTGCTTTCTATCTGCTAAACACTGAGCTAAGAGCTGGAGCAGACACGAGATGATCAGGTTGAACACTGTCCCTGTCCCACATGAGGCTCACAGTCTAAGGAGGAGGGAGAACAGGTATTTCATCCCCATTTTTATTGAGCTCTTACTGCGTGCAAAGCATTGTTATAAGCCCTTGTGTCAAGGGGCAACTCAGATCAGTTATTTTCGGGGGGCAAAAACCCCCTTTCAAGGACCCTTAAAGAGAAACAGGGTTTGGTGCAAGGAGAGAATAATAATAATGATGATGATATTGTAAAGCGCTTATTATATTCCAAGTACTCTACTAAACGCTGAGGTGGATTCAAGCGAATCAGATCGGACACAGTCCTTTGTCCCCCGTGGGGCTCAGTCTCAAACCCCATTTTACAGATGAGTAAACTGAGGCCCAGAGAAGTGAAGTGACTTGTCCAAGGTCACAAAGCAGACAGGTGGAAGAGTTGGGATTAGAACCCCTGACCTTCTGACTCCCAGGCCTGGGCTCTAGCCATAAATAACAGAAGCTAAGCCCAGATGGAAAAATCAGTCCTCTGTCCCCCTTCCCCTCCAAGCCCCACTTTCTGCCATCTCTGCAGGGTCAGATGACCCAGAATGTTCTGGGGAAGATTAAGAGATTTTCTTTGAAACCCTCAATCTGTTTTGGTTCCGATAAGATATTGCTCAAACCCCTGACCTGGTGTTGGTGGGAAGAAGAGAGGAGGGAGGCTGGGAAGGAGGAAGGGGTGGGGGTGGGGGGCAGGGGAGAGGAAGTATGACAGCATTTTCAAAGGAAGAAACTGAGTCACTGAGAGTGTGAAGTGATGGGATCATGGACTGACCAAAAGGCCTGGTGTCCAGTCTGCTCACCACCCCCGCCCTGCCTCCCTCTGGACATCCCCCACCTCCGAGTCACTTTCGGCCCTTCGCCAGGCCTCAGGAAGACCCCGAAGGTCTCTCACCCCTCCACCGGTTTCATCCGAGCCCGGAGTTGACGGAAGAGTCCGGACCCCCTGACATTTCCTCTTGCGGTTTCCTGTTTCCCAATGAGCCACCAATCCTGAGCAGAGGGCCTTTAAGAAATACGTGAACTTGAAAGGTTAACTCTTGTCGGTGGGTCAGCCTGTCAGCCAGTTGTATTTATTCAGTCCCCGCCTCCTTAATGAGTGCAGAGCACTGTACTAAGCGCTTGGGATAGGACAGTAGAACAATAAAACAGACACATTCCCTGCCCACAGTGAGCTTACAGTCTAGAGGGGGAGACAGACATTAATATAAAGAAACAGAATGATGGATATGGACATAAGCGGTGTGGGGCTGGGCCGGAGGATGAATAAAAGGAGCGAGTCAAGGCAATGCAGAGGGGAGTGGGAGAAGAGGAAAGGAGGGGCTTAATCAGGGAAGACCTCTTGGAGGAAATGGGTTTTCAATAAGGCTATGAAGGGAGGGGAGATGAATTGTCTGTTGGATATGAGGAGGGAAGACAGAGGGAGGATATGAGCGAGACATCTGTGGTGAGATAAACGAGATGGAGGGGCAGTGAGAAGGTTGGCATTAGAGGAGTGAAGTGTGTGGCCTGGGTTGGAGTAGGAGAGTAGCGAGGTGAGGAAGGAAGGGGCGAGGGGATTGAGGGCTTTCTGTGTGGGTGAGGGAGGAGAGAATCCAGAGGCTTGTAGGAAGGCTGATGTCCCCAAGAGCTCTTTGCAGGGATCAGGGAGATCTATGAGGGAGGGAGGGCGGAAGGGAGGGAGAGTCAAGCAGAGGCCTGTCCATGCTATCCCTAGCTTGGGCAGTGGCTAGCGAGTGGCAGGCCATAGGCTACAAGTCAAAACTCACCTGTGCTGGGCAGCGGCAGCATGGAAGAGAGTTGGGGGTGGAGGCTCAAGTTGTCTGCGTGGAAAGAGGCGATGGTCAACCACTTCTGGATTTTTTCCAAGAAAACTCTGTGGATCCACTACCAGAACAATGGCAGATGGAGAGCGGAGCGTTTTGGGAGATATGTGTCTGTGGTGTCGCTATGGGTCGGAGACGACTCAACGGCATAAGACAAGACTAGGAGAGGACTGACAATTTCTCGCCCCTCTGGACTGTAAGCTCGTCCCATCTCTTTCAGGAAGGTTTCCCCAATTAACCTCTCATCTTCTCCAACATATTTCCCTTCCAACTGCTGCTTTAGCACTTCTGAGTCTCCTAGTAGTCAGTTAGTTGAATTTATTGAGTGCTTACTGTGTGCAAAGCATGGACACTTGGGAGAGGACAATACAACAATAGCCAGGTACATTCTTTGCCCACAACAAGCTTACAGTCAAGAGAGGAGACATCCATTAATGTAAACAAAAGAAATTACAGATATAGGACTGGGATGGGGGATGAATGAAGGGAGCAAAGCAGGGTGACAGAGAAGGGAGTGGGAGAAGAGGAAACAAGGGTTTGGTCAGGGAAGGTCTCTTGGAAGAGAAGGGTCTTCAATAAGGATTTGAAGGAGGGGAGAATCGTTGTCGGTTGGATATGAAGAGGGAGATTGTTCCAGGCCTGAAGCAGGAGGCGGGTGAGAGTTTGGCAACGAGATAGATGAGATCAAAGTACAGTGAGAAGGTTGGCATTAGAGGAGCGAAGTGAGTGGGCTGGGTTGGATTAGGAGAGCAGCGAGGTGAGGAGTGAAGTGATTGAGTCAATGGTAAGGAGTTTCTGTTTGATTCAGAGGTGGATGGGCAACCACTGGAGGTTCTTTAGTGGGGAAACATGGCAACATGGCCTGAACATTTCTGTAGAAAAATGATCCAGGTCGCAGAGTGAAATATGGACTTGAGTGGGAAGAGATAGGAGGCTGGGAGATCTGCAGGGAGGCTGATACAGTCATCAAAGCGGGATAGAATAAGTACATGTATTAACATGATAGCAATATGGATGGAAAAGACAGGGCAGATTTTAGTGATGTTGTGAAGGTGGAACTGACAGGATTTAGGAATCGACTGAATATGTAGTTTGAATGAGAGAGAGGAGTCAAGGATAGCACCAAGGTTACGGGCTTGTGAGACAGGAAGGATGGTGGTGCCGTCTACAGTGATGGGAAAGTCGGGGAGGACAGGGTTTGAGTGGCAAGATAAAGAGTTAAGTTTTGGACATGTAAATTTTGAGGTGATTGTGGGAAAACCAAGTAGAGATGTCTTGAAGACAGGAGGAAATGCGAGACTGCAGAGAGGGAGAGAAGAAAGGGCTGAAGATGTAGATTTGGAAATCACCCACAGAGGTGGGAGTTTAATCCATGGGAGTGAATGAATTCTCCAAGGGAGTGGGTGTAGATGGAGAAGAGAAGAGAAGGGGACCCAGAACTTGCGGGACCCCCACATTAGGGGGTGAGGGGGAAAGAGGAGGAGCCCATAAAAGAGACTGAGAATGAGTGACTAGAGAGATAGGAGAAGAACCAGGAGAGGACAGTGTCAGTGAAGCCGAGGTTGGATAATGTTTCCAGGAGTAGGGGGTGGTCAACAGTATTGAAGGCAGCTGAGAGATCGAGGAGGATTAGAATGGAGTAGAGACTGTTGGATTTGATAAGAAGGAGAACATTGGTGACTTTTGAGAGAGAGGTTTCTGTGGAGCCAAGGGGAGGGGAGCCAGACTGGAGGGGGTGCAGGAGAGAATTGGAGGAGAGGAACTTGAAACAGTGGGTGTAGTCAACTCGCTTAAGGGGTTTGGAGAGGAATGGTAGGAGGGAGATGAGGCGATAACTGGAGAGAGCCACGAAGTGAAGGGAGGGTTCTTTTTTTAGGGTAGGGGAGACATGGGCATGTTTGAAAGCAGTGGGGAAGAAGCCATTGGAGAGTGAACAGCTGAAGATGACCATCAGTGAGGGGAGATGGAAAGGGGCAAATGTTTTGATAAGGTGCAGAGGGATAACATCAGACGCCCATCAATGGGCAGGGATTGTCTCTATCTGTTGCCGAATTGTACATTCCAAGCGCTTAGTACAGCGCTCTGCACATAGTAAGCGCTCAATAAATACTATTGAATGAATGAATGAATGTGCAGGTGGAGGGGGTGTATTTTGAGAGAAGGTAGGAGATCTCCTCTGGAGCTACTACTGGGAAAGATGGGAGAGTTGAAGAAGGGGCAGGAGGAAGGAAGGATTGTAGAGGAGCAGGGGAGATTTTAGGGAGATCCCGCCTGATGGTATCCATTTTCTCAATAAAGTAGGTGGCCAGGTCATTAGGGACAAGGGAAAGGGGAGGCGGGAGACAGGGGGTTTGAAGAGGAAGTTAAATGTCTGGAGCAGTTGCGAGGGTGATGATCATGTGTTGTCAATAAGGATGGAGAAACATTGCTGCACTTTACACTGCTTAGAGTGATTTTCACTCTCCTCCTTGCTTCACAACCTCTGGAAACTTCTGCTCATACAGAGCTGCTCCTAAAATAATGATGATAATGATAAAATTACTCCTTAAACACTTCCTATGTGCCTACTGCTGTCCTAGATACAAGATCATCAAATCAGACACAGTTCCTGTGCCATATGGGGCTCACAGCCCAAGTAGGAGGGAGAACAGGTATTTCACCCCCAACTTAGAGGTGAGGATATTAAGGCCCAGAAAAGTCAAGCGACTTGTCCAAGGCCAGAGAGCAGGCAAGTGGCAGAGCTGGGATTAATACTTTGGTATTTGTTAAGTGATTACTGCAGACATTGTAATAAGCACTGGGGGGGATACAAGAAAATCAGGTTGGACACAGTCTCTCACCCACATGGGGCTCACAATCTTAATGCCCTTTTAATAGATGAGGTACCTGAAGTCCAGAGGAATGAAGTGACTTGCCCAAGGTCACACAGCAGTCAAGTGGCAGAGCCAGGATCAAAACCCATGATCTTCTGACTCCCAGGCCCATGCTGTATCTACTATGCTAGCCTTCTGGCTGCCAGGCCCGGGCTCTTTCATTCATTCATTCATTCATTCATTCATTTGATTGTATTTATTGAGAGCTTACTACGTGCAGAGCACTGTACTAAGTGCTTGGGTCGTGCAATTTGGCAACAGATAAATAGACAGGCCACAATGGCACTGAAGTTGAATGGATGCAGTTGCTCTTCTATGGCAAAGTACAGGGAGCAAGCAAGAGAGTTAGTGGGCCTGCTCATTCAAGAAAGAGGTAACTCATAACATTTCATCCAAAAAATATATTAAATGTCCTAGTTTCCAAGGATGAGAGTCAGATATTGCTCATTGAGGTTTGTGGTATGTCTTCTGCTTGAAAATAAAAGTTGGCTGCTTTTATTGTTACATTGCCTCTCAATGTTTAATCTTCATTTGCTGCAGAAGTGAAATGAAGCTACTAAAAATGGAGGTTTTTGGTTTTTTCTTACTGATAGTCTACTTTACCAGTGTTTAGACATGTGATTTGAATTCTAAATTACATTTATTGCGTGCTTACTTTGTGCGAAGCACAATTCTATCTGCTAGACTACACTACTTCCTTTTCCAGATGGCATTGCGCCATGCTGGTCTGTTAGCCTGAATGGGTTTCCATTCAGTTTCCAGCTGGGAGGCAGGATTGTCTGAAGTCACATTTTATTGCATCCTTGAAGTGTCTCCCAGGTTCCACGGCTTTGGTTTCCTGAGATCAGCTCATCATTCAACAGCTGCTTTGGTATCCTGCCATTTTGCTTGCCCCAGTTGAGGACATCACACAGTAGTTGCTTGGTTATCCTGCCATTTTAGTTGCTCAAGTTTGGATTATTGTTCATAGCTGCCATTCTGTTTGTCTGAGTTCACGTCATTGTAGTAGTTACTTGGTTATTCTGCCTTTTTGATTGTCTGAGTTCAGGTCATCATAAAGGAGTTGCTTGGGTTCCCTGCCACTTTGTTTGCCCGAGTTCAGTTCATCATACAGTAGTTGCTGGTTATCCTGACATTTTGATTGACGGAGTTCAGGTCTTCATACAGTACCTGCTCAGTTATCCTGTCATTTTGTTTATCTGAGTGTCATTGTACAATAGCTGCTTGTTTATGGTTACATTTTTGATTGTCTGAATTCAGGTCAGAAATCTGCTCAAGTCTCTTGCCATTTTGTTTACTTGAGGTAAGATCATCATACAGTACACTTGGTTATCTTGGCATTTTGATTGCCCAAGTTCAGGTCACTGTACAGTACTTACTTGGCAATCTGCAGGTTTGTTGCATGAGTTCAGGTCATCGTACAGTGGTTGTGTTCTTGGTTATCCTGAAGTTTTGATTACCCCAGTCTGGGTCATCATACATTAGCTGCTTGGGATCCTGCCATTTTGTCTTTCTGAGTTCAGGTTTTAAATTTAATCTTATTTATTAAGCACCTACTCTGTGCAAAGCCCTGTAATAAGCACTTGAGAGAGTACAATATAACAACAACAAACATACACATTCCTGCCTACAGTGAGCTCACAGTCTAAAGAGGGAATCCACCTCTACGTCACACCATGACTGTTCCCAGTGGTACTTCCTCTAGAATATTACCAAGCACAGTTTTAAGTGAACAAAAACTCTGGATCAATATCCCTTCCCTTGAGAAACAACAGCAGAATGCAGCAAAAATACACTTTTCTTGTCTTTCCTCAATTTCATCTTATTGAACCTTGACCTGTTCCCACCAATCTTCACAATATCCCTTTGAGTTACAAAGACGACAAAAGGGTTTCACTAACAAGTCAATGGCGGAAACCTTATAATAGACCCAGCTATGACCTATTGTCAAGAAAAAGAAGTCTGGCAAATAAGTCTGCCAGTGCAAAACACGCACTATGTCCAAAACCCTGCACACTCACACAAACCATTTCTTCTCCATAATTCCCTAACAACATTCTAGCCAAATCGTGCAGTGAAAACACTCATTATGCCAGAAAGGAGTGAATTCAGAAAGACCTTGCAAAAATTTAGCAACTAGGAAGAGGAGAAAAGGGGATGCCCTGGAGATTGCTCATAGATCTCTAGCTAAATAGGTTTTTCACCTTGGGGGGCCTGGTCATGAAAAAAAAAGGGTCATCTTTCAATAGTTTCTTGGGTATTCTGACATTTTGATTGCCTGAGTTCAGGTCACCATAGAATAGCTGCTTGGGTGTCCTGCCAATTTGTTTGTCCAAGTTCAGGTCATTGTACAGTAGTTGCTTGGCTATCCTGACGTTTTCATTGCCCGAGTCCCAGTAATCGTACGATAGCTGCTTGGGTACCCTGTCATTTTGTTTGTCTGAGTTCAGGTCATCAAACAGTACCTGCTTGGGTGACCTGTGGTTTTGTTTGTCCAGGTTCAGGTAATCACACAATAGCTGCCAGGGTATCCTGCTATTTTGTTTGCACACACCCCTTCCTGAGCAGCTATACTGAGGGTGTAAAGCTGCAGCATCAGGGGTCATGGCTTTACCTATTACTGAATGTTGAATCCGGTCCGGGTGCTGACGAGAGACCAGCCCAAGGAGCCAGGGAGGAGGCGGGGACTGAGGGAGGCTGGGACTCCTAACAAGGAGAAGGTTGGATAACTGGAAAATGGCCTGATGGACACTTGCTGTGGGCCGGGAATGTGTCCGTTTATTGTTGTATCGTACTCTCCCAAGCAATCAGTACAGTGCTCTGCACATGGTAAGTGCTCAATAAGTATGATTGAATGAACAATATGGTTTGGAGCTGGACGTTACACTTCCCCCACCCTCTGATAGCTGTCAATCAAACAGTCAATCAATAGCATTGACTGAGGGATACGGTGTTCAGAGCATTGTACTGAGTGATTGAGAAAGTGCTCAATAAGTATGATTGAATGAACAATATGGTTTGGAGCTGGACGTTACACTTCCCCCACCCTCTGATAGCTGTCAATCAAACAGTCAATCAATAGCATTGACTGAGGGATACGGTGTTCAGAGCATTGTACTGAGTGATTGAGAAAGTGCTCAATAAGTATGATTGAATGAACAATATGGTTTGGAGCTGGACGTTACACTTCCCCCACCCTCTGATAGCTGTCAATCAAACAGTCAATCAATAGCATTGACTGAGGGATACGGTGTTCAGAGCATTGTACTGAGTGATTGAGAAAGTACAATAGAGTTAGTAGTCATGGCCGCTGATCTCAAGAGCTGCCAGTCTACTGTGTGAGCAGCACTGTACTAAGCATTAGGAAGAGGACAATAGACTTGGTAGACACAATCCCTGTCCTCAAGGAGCTGAGAGTCTCCTATGTGCAGAACACTAGACTGAGCACTTGAGAGAATCAGATAGAGTTAGTAGACCGGATCCCTGGCCTCAAGAACTTAGAGTCTGCTGTATGCAGAGCCCTGTACTAAGCACTTGGGAGGAGGCAATTGACTTGATGGACACAATCCCTGCCCTCAAGGAGCTAATAACAGTCTGCTGTGTGTAGAGCACTGTAGTGAGTGCTTGGGAGAGCACAAGGGAGTTAGAAGGTATGAACCCTGTTCTCAGGGAGTTTAAAGTGAAGCGGAATGGCGTAGTGGAAAGAGCAAGGGCCTGGGAGTCAGAGCACCGGGATTTTAATCACGGCTCTGCCACTTGTCTGCCTTGTGAGTTTGGGCGAGTCATTTGACTTCTCTGTGTCTTAGTTCCCTCTTCTGCAAAATAGAAATTCAAAAGCCTTTTCTCTTCTACTTAGACTGTAAGCTCCATGTGGGACCTGATTCTCTTGCATTTTGCCCAGTGCTTAGTATAAAGTACTTTGCACATAGTAAGCACTTAACTAATTCCACAATTATTATTATTATTGCAGACTCCTGTGTGCAGAGCACTGTACTAAGCATTTGGGAGAGGACAAAAGAGTTAGTAGACATGATCCCTGCCCTTCCAGTGCTTAGAACAGAACTTGGCACGTAGTAAGTATTTAACAAATGCCCTCATTATTATTATTAAGGATCTGACAGACTTCTGTGTACTAAGAAGGCTGTCTCCCATGTGCAGAGCACTGTCCTAAGCACTTGGGAGAGTACAATACATTAGAATTGGTAGACACGATCCCTACCTTCAAAGAGTTTAAAATGAATGAATGAATAATAAAGATGGTATTTGTTAAGCTCTTACTATGTGCTTCTAAGCACTGTTTCTAAGCACTATGCAGAACTTGCAATGAGCACTGGAGAGTACAATAGAGTTATTCATTCATTCAATTCAATCATATTTATTGAGAGCTTACTGTGTGCCAAGCACTGTACTAAGCACTTTATAGACATGACTACTGCCCCCAAGGAGCTTTCAATCTACTGTGCGCGGAGCACTGTACTGAGCACTAGGGAGAGTCTAATAGAGTTAGTAGACAAGATCCCTTCCCTCAAGGAGCTGACAGTCTACTGTGTGGAGAGCGCTGTCCTGAGCACTCGGGAGAGCACAATATTCATTCTTTCAATTTATTCATTCAATCAAATTTATTGAGTGCTTACTGTGCGCAGAGCACTGTACTAAATGTTTGGGAGAGGACAATCTAACAATAAACAGGCACGTTCCCTGCCCACAACGAGCTTCCAGACTAGAGGAGAACAATAGAGTTAGTAGACTTCTAATCCTGGCTTTGCCACTTTACTGCTGTGTGACCTTGGGCAAGCCACCTAACTTCTCTGTGCCTCAGTTACCTCCTCTGTAAAATGGGGATTGAGACTGTGAGCTCCACGTGGGACAGGGGCTCCGTCCAACCCGATTTGCTTGTATCCACCCCAGTACTTCGTACAGTGCCTGGCACATAGTAAGTGCTTAACAAATACCACAGTGATGATGATGATTATTATTAGAGGGGGACAATAGAGTTAGTAGACATGATCCTCTCCTTAAGGAGCTGGGTGTCCCCTACTGTGTGCCGAGCACTGTACTAAGGATGTGGGTGAGCACAGGAGCATTCTGCATTACTCCCTTGACAACTGAGGGCAAGAAGACACCCCCAGGTGTGGAGCAATCGGCCATGCTGCAATGGAGCAATCTCAAGATCTTGGTCGGGTACCGGGAGGTGCGAGAGCGAGAAGGCTGTCGTCAGGACCCAGCCTGGCGATGGTGTAAGAGCTGGGAAGACTCGGGCTGCTTCCTTCACTTCCGCCGAAGCCTCTGTGCTCAGTAACGGTCCAGTGCACTGTGTCATCACGCTGCGGTCTGCAGCCGCGCCACGGAGCTGGGACGGGGCAGTCGGCCGCAGGCCACTGACGGTCCGCTCCGCTGTGTCATCATGTTTCCCCACTCCTCAAGGAACTCCAGTGGTTGCCCATCCACCTCCGCCTCAAACAGGAACTCCTCACCATTGACGTCAAAGCAGTTCACCTTCTCGCCCCTTCCTACCTCACCTCCCTGATGTTCTACTCCAACCCAGCCGGCACACTTCTCTCCTCTAACTCCAACCTTCTCAATTTGCTTCTATCTGCTCGCCTTCTACCACTCCTCAACTGCGCCTATCTTTCGCTCCACCCCACTTTCCCCACACACCAACTTGGACACACGCTCGATCTCATCAGTTCTGACTGCACAGTCTCTACCCTCGCCAACTCGGAAATCCCTCTCTCTGACCACAGCCTTCTCACTTGCCTCCTCTCTCACACTCCTCCTGCCCATAAATCTGTGCTATTCCCTCACACAGACCCGACCCCCGCTCTCTCGACCCCATCCAACTCTCTCAGCGCATCATCACACCCCACCTAGCCTCTATGCCCAATATACCCACTCTCGATGACCAAATAGACTTTCTCAACATCACCCTCTCTACTCCACTCCACTCGTTCACTCCCTTATCCCTTCGTTGCTCTCGTACCATTAACCCACAGCCCTGGATCACCTGCACTGCCCTCCTCCTTCGCTTTTATGCTTGAGCCGCCGAACCCTGCTGGTGGAAATCTAAACATCAGGCTGATCTTGTCCACTTCAAGTTTATCCTTTCTTGCCTTAACTCCACCCTCTCCTCTGCCCGGCAAACAATCTCTCTTCCCTTATTGACAGCCATGCCCATCACCCTCATCAGTTGTTCCAGACATTTAACTCCCTCCTCAGTCCCCCTGCCCGCCCCGCCCCCATCCCTTACACCCAATAATCTGGCCATCTATTTTTTTAAGAAAATTTACACCATCAGATGTGACCTCCCCAAAATCACCCCTCCCGCTCCACAATCCTCCCTCCTCCTGGCCCCCTCTTCAACTTTCCCATCCTTCCCAGCAGTATCTCCAGAGCAGATCTCCTGTCTCCTCTCAAATGCCACCCCCTCCTCATGCACATCAGACCTCATTCCCTCCCCTTATTGAAACTCTTGTCCCTTCCCTCAACTGCCATCTTCAACCACTCACTCTCCAATGACTTCTTCCCCTCTGTCTTCAAACATGCCCACATCTCCCCCATCCTAAAAAAAAAACCCCTCCCTTGACCCCACAGCTCCCTCCTAACTTTCATTCATTCATTCATTCATTCAATAGTATTTATTGAGCGCTTACTATGTGCAGAGCACTGTACTAAGCGCTTGGGATGAACAAGTCGGCAACAGATAGAGACAGTCCCTGCCGTTTGACGGGCTTACAGTCTAATCGGGGGAGACGGACAGACAAGAACAATGGCAATAAACAGAGTCGAGGGGAAGAACATCTCGTAAAAACAATGGCAACTAAATAGAATCAAGGCGATGTACAATTCATTAACAAAATAAATAGGGTAACGAAAATATATACAGTTGAGCGGACGAGTACAGTGCTGTGCTGTGGGGATGGGAAGGGAGAGGTGGAGGAGCAGAGGGAAAAGGGGAAAATGAGGGTTTAGCTGCGGAGAGGTAAAGGGGGGATGGCAGAGGGAGTAGAGGGAGAAGAGGAGCTCAGTCTGGGAACGCCTCTTGGAGGAGGTGAGTTTTAAGTAGGGTTTTGAAGAGGGAAAGAGAATCAGTTTGGCGGAGGTGAGGAGGGAGGGAGTTCCAGGACCGCGGGAGGACGTGACCCGGGGGTTGACGGCGGGATGGGCGAGACCGAGGGACGGTGAGGAGGTGGGCGGAGGAGGAGCGGAGCGTGCGGGGTGGGCGGTAGAAAGAGAGAAAGGAGGAGAGGTAGGAAGGGGCAAAGTGATGGAGAGCCTTGAAGCCTAGAGTGAGGAGTTTTTGTTTGGAGCGGAGGTCGATAGGCAACCACTGGAGTTGTTTAAGAAGGGGAGTGACAGGCCCAGATCGTTTCTGCAGGAAGATGAGCTGGGCAGCGGAGTGAAGAATAGACTGGAGCAGGGCAAGAGAGGAGGAAGGGAGGTCAGAGAGAAACTTTCCTCTCTAAAGTCCTGGAGTCATTTGCCTGCACCCACTATCCTCAAATTCCTCTCCTCCAACTCTCTCCTGGACCCCCTCCAATCTGGCTTCCGCCACCTTCACTCCACTGAAACCACCCTCTCAAAGGTAACGAATGATCTCCTTCTTGTCAAATCCAAAGGTGCCTACTCCATCCTAATCCTCTTTGACCACTCAGCTGCCTTTGACACTGTCGACCATCCCTTTCTCCTCAACACCTTGGCTTCACGGACTCCGTCCTCTCCTGGTTCTCCTCATCTCTCTGGCTGGTCATTCTCGGTCTCCTTCTTGGGCTCCTCCTCCCCCTCCTATCCCCTACTGTGGGGTTCCCTCAAGGTTCAGTTCAGATTCCCCTCTTATTCTCCATCCTCACTCTCTCCCTTGGAGAACGCATCTGCTCCCACGGCTTCAACTACCATCTCTATGAAGATGATCCCCAAATCTCCATCTCCTCCCCTGAGCTCTCTCCCTCTCTCCAGGCTCACATCTCCTCCTGCCTTCAAGACATCTCTACTTAGTTGTCCTCCTGTCACCTCAAACTTAAAATGTCCAAAACAGAGCTCCTGATCGCCTCTCCCAAACCCTGTCCTCTCCTGGAATTTCCCATCACTATAGACGGCACCACCATCCTTGCTGTCTCATAAACCCGAAATCTTGGTGTCATCCTTGACTCCAATCTCTCATTCAACCCACATATCCAATCTGTCACCAAATCATGTCATTCTCACCTTCTCAACATCACTAAAATCTACCCTTTCCTTTCCATCCAAACGGCTACCACGTTAGTAGAATCCGTGGCTCAGTGGAAAGAGCACGGGCTTTGGAGTCAGGGCTCATGAGTTCGAATCCCAGCTCTGCCACTTGTCGTCTGTGTGACTGTGGGCAAGTCACTTAACTTCTCTGTGCCTCAGTTCCCTCATCTGTAAAATGGGGATTAAGACTGTGAGCCCCACGTGGGACAACCTGATTCCCCTATGTCTACCCCAGCGCTTAGAACAGTGCTCGGCACATAGTAAGCGCTTAACAAATACCAACATTATTATTATCATCCTATCCCGCCTGGATTACTACATCAGCCTCCTTCCTGACCTCTCAACCTCCTGCCTCTCCCCACTTCAGTCCATATTTCACTCCGCTGCTCAGATTATCTTTCTACAGAAACACTCTGGGCATGTCACCCCCCTCCTCAAAAATCTCCAGTGGTTGCCTATCCACCGCCGCATCAAACAAAAACTCCTCATATTGGCTTTAAAGCTTCACATCACCTTGCCCCCTCCTACCTCACTTCCCTTCTCTCCTACAGCCCAGCCTGCATGCTTTTCTCCTCTCGTGCTGCTAATTTTCTCCCTGGGCCTCCATCTCGCTTGTCTCGCTGCCGACCTCTGGCCCCCGTCCTGCCTCTGACCTGGGTTGCCCTCCCTCCTCAAATCCCACAGACAGTGACTCTCCCCCCCTTCAAAGCCTTACTGAAGACCCATCTCCTCTAAAAGGCCTTCTCAGATGTAAGTCCCACTTTTTCTCATTTCCCACTCCCTTCTGCATCACCCTCACTTGCTCCCTTTGCTCTTCCCCCTCCTCCCAGCCCCACAGCACCTGTGTGTATATCTGTCATTTCATTTATTTATATTGATGTCTGCTTACTTGTACTGATGTCTGTCTCCCTCGCTCTAGACTGTGAGCTCGTTGTGGGTAGGGATTGTCTCTCTTTATTCAGTACATTCAGTATTTTCCCAAGTGCTTAGTACAGTGCTCTGCCCACAGTAAGTGCTCAATAAATACAATTGAATAGATGAATGACTCTCCTCCTCTTCAAAGTCCTATTGAAGGCCCATCTCCTCCAAGAGGCCTTCCCTGACTAAGCCCCCCTTTCCGCTTCTCCCACTCCCTTCTGTGTCACCCTGACTTGCCCCCTTCATTCATCCCCATTCCCATTCCCACAGCACTTATATCCATATCTGTCATAATAATTATAATAATTATGGTATTTGTTAAGCACTTACTATGTGCCAGGCACTGTACTAAGCACTGGGATGGATGCGGGTTAATCAGGGTGGATACAGGCAAATCGGGTTGGACACAGTCCCTCATCCCACATGGGGTTCACAGTCTCAATCCCCATTTTACAGATGAGGGAACTGAGGCACAGGGAAGTTAAGTAATTTGCCCAAGGTCACACAGCAGACAAATGCTGCTGAACCAGGATTAGAACCCATGACCTTCTGACTCTCAGGCCCAGGTTCTAGCTACTATGCCATGCTGCTTCTCTTGTACTTTTCCAAGTGCTTAGTACAGTGCTCTGCACACAGTAAGCGCTTGATAAATACGATTGAATAGACTGAATCAGTCTGCAGCTGCACTGTGGAGCCAAGACCGGGCAGTGAGGCAAGGGGTGGGGATGGTCCGCTTCTCTGGCAGTATGGTCTAATGGGTAGAGCCCAGGCCTGGGCGTCAGAAAGACTTGGATTCTAATCCCTGCTCCATCACTTGTCTGCTGGGTGACCTTAGGCAAGTCACTTCACTTCTCTGGGCCCCTGTTACCTCATCTGTAAAATGGGAATTCAATGCCTGTACTCCCTCCTTAGACTGTGAACCTCCTGTGGAACAGAGACTGTTTCTGACCTGATTATCTTTTCTGCACTCCAGTGCTCAGTACAGTGTTTGCTACATAGTACATACTTAACAAATGCCTCAATTATTAGCATTATTGTTGCTATTATTACTATTAGTGTTAAGAGAGGGTGTTAATTAGTAAAAATAATAATTGTGGTAATTGTTATTTACTGTGTAGCAAATGCTGTACTGAACACCGGGTTGGACACAATATATGTCCCACAAAGAGCTCACAGTCTTCATCCCCATTTTCCAGATGAGGTAACTGAGGCCCAGAGAAGTGAAGTGACTTGCCCAGCGTCACCCAGCAAACGTGGTGGAACTGGAATTAGAATCCAGGTCTTCTTGACTCTCAGGCCTGGGTTGTAGCCACTAGGCAATGCTGCTTCTCAGAGGAGCGAGGTGACTTGCTCAGCGTCACACAGCAGAGCAAGGATTTGAGCCCAGGTCCTTCCGACTCTCAGGCCCAGGCTCTACTCACTAGACCACACTGTTTCTCATGTTGGGTTGATGTGAGTGGGGTTTTACAGATTGATTGGGGAAGGTTTCCCAGGGAAAGTGGGATTTTTGGAGATGGGGAGTTGTGAAGGGAGTTCCAGACTGAGGGAGCAGTCTCAGGCTTCTCTTTCCCAAGCTGTTAGCACAATGTACTGCATCCCATGGATAATAATAATAATGATATTTGTTAAGCACTTACTATGTGCCAGGCACTGTTCTAAACGCTGAGGTGGTACAAGAGAAGCAGCATGGTTTGGTGGATAAAGCCTGGACCTGGGAGTCAGAAGGTCATTGCTTCTAATCCTGGCTCGGCCACATATCCTGGGTGACCTTGGGCAAGTCATTTCACTTCTCTGGGCCTCAGTTCCTTCATCTGTAAAGTGGGGATTGAGACTGTGAGCCCCCCATGGGACAGGGACTGTGTCCAGCTCAATTTACTTGTTTCCACCCCAGCCCTTAGTACAGTGCCTGGCACATAGTAAATGCCTAGCAAATACCAGCATTATTATTATTATTACTATTAATAAATGCTTATACTTAATAACTTAAGTGCTTACTATTAATAATAGTAATATTACAAGATAATTGGCTTGGATACAGTGTCTGTCCTAAGTAGGGCACACAGTCTAAGTAGGAGGGAGTGTAGATATTTGTTAGCTCGTCACTGGGCAGGGATTGTCTCTATCTGTTGCCAAATTGTACATTCCAAGTGCTTAGTACAGTGCTCTGCACAGAGTAAATGCTCAATAAATGCTACTGAATGAATACTGAATCCCCATTTTCCATTCATTCATTCATTCAATAGTATTTATTGAGCGCTTACTCTGTGCAGAGCACTGAACTAAGCACTTGGAATGAACAATTTCCAGATGAGGGAACTGAGGCCCAGAGAACTGAAGCGACTTGCTCAAGGTCACACAGCAGATATGTGGCAAATTCTGGATTAGAACCCAGGTCCTTCTAACTCCCGGGCCTGGGGTCTAGCCACTAAGCCTTACCGCTTCTCAAATGCTCCTTGAATACCTTGACTTCTACTACTAATACTAGAATCTCCTCCACCCTCCCTCTATTACTGATCAATCAGTGTTACTTATTGAACACTTACTACTGCGTAAAGAGCACTGTACTGAGAGCTTGAGAGAGCACGATCCAACAGAGTTGGACAAACTCCCTCCCAAAATGAACTCTTTTTTTGTTGTTGTTGGTAATTGTTAAGAGTTTACTGTGTGCCAGGCACTGTACTAAGCATTGGGGTAGATAGAAGCTAATCGGGGTAGATACAGTCCCTGTCCCACATGGGGCTCACAGTCTTCACCCCCATTTTACAGATGAGGGAACTGAGGCCCAGAGAAGTGAAGTGACTTTCCCAGGGCGACACTAGTCTAGAGGGACTGTAAGCTCGCTGTGGGCAGGGAATGTGCCTGGTCTCAGTTGAAGCCCTGCAAAGCAGGCAGAATAACAATAATAATAATAATTGTTCTTGTTAAATGCTTACTATGTGCCAAGCACTGTTCTAAGCGCTGGGGTAGATACAAAGTAATCAGGTTGGACTCAGTCCCTGTTCCACGTGGGACCCCCAGTCTTAATCCCCATTTTCCAGATGAGGTAACTGAGGCCCACAGAAGTTAAGTTAGAAAAGTAGTGTGGTTTAATGGAAAGAGCCTGGGCTTGGGAGTCAGAGGTCGTGGGTTCTAATTCCGCGTCCGCCACTTATTAGTTGTGTGACTTTTGGGCAGGTCAGTTAACTTCTCTGTGCCTCATCTGTAAAATGGGGATTAAGACTGTGAGCCCAATTTAGGACAACCTGATTATCTACCCCAGCGCTTAGAAAGTGCTTGGCACATAGTAAACTCTTAAGAAATATTATCATTATTATTATTAAGTGACTTGCCTGAGATCACTCAGCTGATAAGTGGTGAGCCAGGATTAGAACCCACATCCTCTGACTCCCAAACCTGGGCTCTTGCTAAATCATGCTGCTTCCCCAGCAGCACCTCCAGACGTGTGAAGACATCACCGGAGACATCACCGCGATAGTCAGAGCCGGGGACAAATGGCAAACCCCCAAGGCCTCTTGGCCCTTACCTGTACAGCTCTCCAAACCCAGGAGTGATATTGTTCTATCAGACTCTCCCTAACGCTTAGTACGTTGCTCTGCACACAGTAAGTGCTCAATAAATTAGTTCATTCATTCAGTCGTATTTATAGAGCGCTTTCAGTGTGCAGGACACTGGACTAAGTGCTTGGGACAGGACAGTAGAACAATAAACAGACACATTTCCTGCCCACAATGAGCTGAGAGGCTAGATTCCGTTTACGATTGACCCACTGACTGATTGATGTCCCTCCCTTCAAAGCCCTACTTGGAGGGTCACCTCCTCCAGGAGGCCTTCCCAGACCTACTCTAGAGGAACTGTAAGCTGGGGAGGGGAGGAGGAGCAGAGGGAAAGGGGGGCTCAGTCTGGGAAGGTCTCCTGGAAGAGGTGAGCTCTCAGTGGGGCTTTGAAGAGGGGAAGAGAGTGAGTTTGGCGGAGGTGAGGAGGGAGGGCGTTCTGGGACAGAGGGAGGACGTGGCCCGGGGGTCGACGGCGGGATAGGCGAGAACGGGGGATGGTGAGGAGGTGGGCGGCAGAGGAGCGGAGCGTGCGGGATGGGCGGGAGAAAGAGAGAAGGGAGGTGAGGTAGGAAGGGGAAGGGGATGGGGGGCTTTGAAGCCTAGAGTGAGGAGTTTTAGTTTCGTGTGAAGTTTGATAGGCAACCACTGGAGGTTTTTGAAGAGGGGAGTGACACGCCCAGAGCGTTTCTGTAGAAAGATAATCTGGGCAGAAGAGTGAAGAATAGACTGAAGCGGGGAGAGGCAGGAGGTTGGGAGGTCAGCAAGGAGGCTGATGCAGTCATCCAGTGGGGATAGGATGAGTGATTCTACTAACGTGTTAGCTGTTTGGATGGAGAGGACAGGGCGGATCTTGGCGATGTTGTGAAGGTGAGACCGGCCGATTTTGGTGACGGATTGGATGTGTGGGGTGAATGAGAGAGCCGTGTCAAAGATGACACCAAAGTTGTGGGCCTGTGAGACGGGAAGGATGGTGGTGTCGTTCACAGTGACGGGGAAGTCCGGGAGAGGACACGGTTTGGGAGGGAAGATAAGGAGCTCAGTCTTGGACATGTTGAGTTTTAGAGAAGCAGCGAGGCTCAGTGGAAAGAGCCCGGGCTTGGGAGTCAGAAGTTATGGGTTAGAATACCGGCTCTGCCACTTGTCAGATGTGTGACTGTGGGCAAGTCACTTCACTTCTCTGTGCCTCAGTGACCTCATCTGTAAAATGGGGATTAACTGTGAGCCTCACATGGGACAACCCGATTACCCTGTTTCTACCCCAGCGCTTAGAACAGTGCTCTGCACATAGTAAATGCTTGACAAATACCAACATTATGAGAAGCAGCATGCTCAGTGGAAAGAGTCCGGGCTTGGGAGTCAGAGGTCGTGGGTTCTAATCCCAGCTCTGCCGCTTGCCCGCTGTGTGACTTTGGGCAAGTCACTTAACTTTTCTGTGCCTCAGTTACCTCATCTGGAAAATGGGGATGAAAAGTGTGAGCCCCACGTGGGACTACCTGATCACCTTGTATCCCCTAGCACTTAGAACAGTGCTTTGCACATAATAAGCGCTTAACAAATACCACCATTTTATTTATTTATTTATTTATTTATTTATTTTTAGGTGGTGGGCAGACATCCAGGTGGAGATGTTCATAAGGCAGGAGAAGATGTGAGCCTGGAGGGAGGAGGAGAGAACAGGGGAGGAGATGGAGATTTGGATGTCATCTGCGTAGAGATGATAGTTGAAGCCGTGGGAGCGAATGAGTTCACCAAGGGAGTGAGTAAAATAAATAAATAAATGTTGGTATTTGTTAAGCGCTTACTATGTGCCGAGCACTGTTCTGAGCGCTGGGGTAGACACAGGGGAATCAGGTTGTCCCACTTGGGGCTCACAATCTTAATCCCCATTTTACAGATGAGGTAACTGAGGCACCGAGAAGTTAAGTGACTTGCCCAAATTTACACAGCTGACAAGTGGGCGAGCCGGGATTCGAACCCATGACCTCTGACTCCAAAGCCCGTGCTCTTTCCACTGAGCCACGCACTGCTTCTCCATCAGTATAGCTGGAGAACAGAAGGGGACCAAGAACTGACCCTTGAGGGACCCCCACAGTTAGAGGATGGGAGGGGGCGGAGGAGCCCGCGAAGGAGACTGAGAAGGAGCGGCCAGAGAGGTGAGAGGAGAACCGGGAGAGGACGGAGTCCGTGAAGCCAAGGTTGGATAATGTATTGAGAAGGAGGGGATGGTCGACTGTGTCAAAGGCATTCAGGGTGAGACTAGCATTCTTTCTTCTTCTTTTTTGGAATTTGTTAAGCACTTACTATGCACTAAGCGCTGCAGTAGTTACAGTTAATTGCGTTGAACACAGTCCCTGTCTTACGTGGGGCTCACAGTCTTCATCCCCATTTTACAGATGAGGGAATTGAGGCCCTGAGAAGTGAAGTGACTTCCCCAAGGACATCCAGCAGGCAAATGGCAGAGCTAGGATTAGAAGTGCCTGGCACACAGTAAACGCTTGCGAGTCGGAAGACCTGGGTTCTAATCCTGGCTCTGCCACTTGTCTGCGGTGTGACTTTGGGCAAGTCACCCCCCTTCTCTGTACCTCAGTTCCCTCATCTGTAAAATAGGGATGAAGCCTGTGAGCCCCACGTGGGACAACCTGATGACCTTCCATCTTCCTCAGCGCTTAGAAAAGGGCTCTGCACATAGTAAGCGCTTAGCAAATACGTACATTATTATTATTATTACCAGCTGCCCAGGTTCATTCACTCAATCGTACTTACTGAGCGCTTACTGTGTGCCAAGCACCGTACTAAGTGCTTGGAAGAGGACAATAGAACAATAATAAGCAGACATATTCCCCGGTCACAGTGAGTGTCTGACCCTGGGTCCCCCTCCTCCTGGCCCAGAACCATCCCCAGCCTGGGTCCTCATCCACTCTCAGACCCACCCCCTTCCCCCTGCAGTTATTACAGCGCCTGGCACGTAGTAAGTGCTTAACGAATACCATCGTGATTATCCATCTCTTTTTTACAGAGGAGGGAACTGAGGCCCAGAGAAATGAAGTGACTTGCACAAGATCACACAACAGACAAATGGCAGAGCCGGGATTAGAACCCATGACCTTCTGACTCCCAGGCTCGGGCTCTATACACTACACCATGCTGCTTCCCACTACAGTATCACAGATGGCCCGGGGCCCAGTGGGCGGGTGGCAGAGATTTCTCTGAGGCAGGTGAGGAGACCAGTCAATCAGTCGGTCAGTCGTATTTATTGAGTGCTTACTATATGCAGAACACTGTACTGAGCGCTGGTGGAGGCAGACTGTTCCCACGGGAAGGATTAGTATAAGGGGTAGGGGGGGCTGGGAGGAACCAAGGGGATGGGGGAGCCAGAAGACTGGTTAAATCGAGCTTCCAGGAATAAGAACAACAATAATAATTATGGTATTTGTTAACTGCTTATTATGTGCCAGGCACTGAGCTGAGCACTGGGGTGGATCCAAGCAAATCAGGTTGGACACAGTCCCTGTGCCACATGGGGCTCACCGTCTCAACCCCCATTTTCCTGATGAGGGAGCTGAGGCCCAGAGAAGTGAAGTGACTTGCCCAAGATCACACAGCGGACAAGTGGCGAAGTCAGAATTAGAACCCATGACCTTCAGACTCCCAGGCCCGGGCTCTAGCCACTACGCCATGCCAGTGGGCACCATTCCCATGGAGCAGACACTTTCCCCTGCCCCTCAACTCTCCTTGGTTAATCGGAAGCCGGCCTGAGGCGGAGGGCTCCCCCTAGTCCCGCACCCCATCCCGCAGACAAGGCCGAGCCGCGTTCTCCTCCATTTCCTCTTCCTCCTCCCAGGATGAGGAACCAGAACGAGAACAAGTGGAAGTAAAGCCCGTGTCCAGCTCATCTCCCTCCTCCCAGGAGCAGCTTTTCGCTAATGAATCAATCGATCGATCAACCAGTGGTATTTATTGAGCTCTTCCTGTGTGCGGAGCGTTGTACTAAGCGCTTGGGAGAGTACAATTCGATAGAGTCGGTAGATGCATTCCCCATCCTCTGGGAGCAGGCAGTCAAACCGTGTGAAGAACACTGTACTGAGTGCTTGGGGTGCCCAGTATGCAGGATCGATGTTCTTGAGGAGATTACAGTCCATTGTATGCAGAGCACTGCACTGAGCACTTGGGAGAATAAAAAGGTTAGTCTACTCGATCCCTGCCCTCAAGGAGCTGACAGTCTACTGTGTGCAGAGCACTATACTAAACACTCAGGGGGGATAACAGAATTGGTAGACCGATCCCTGCCCTCAAGAAACTGACAGTCTACTGTGTGCAGAGCACTGTACTAAGCACTTGGGAGAGGACAATAGAGTTGGTAGATGGGATCCCTGCCCTTGAGGAACTTTCAGCCTGCTGGACCTTGTTCACAACCCTGTGAACCTGGGGCAGGGAGCCCCTCCACATCCCTCCCCCACCTCCACCATCCCCTTCCCCAGGGCTTACCACCATTCCCCTATTGCAGCCCTCCTCCCACTCCCTGCCCCCAGCCAATGTTACCCCACTCTCCCCAGACCCCCGGAGCAGTAATGGAACCCCCTGGCCCCCAAGGTCACCCCTGCCTGTGGGGGCTGCACTGGGGCATTCCGAGGGCTGGACCTGGGGCCATAGACATGGGGTTGGGGGGGGAGAGGCTTCAGCCCCCTGCCCGGCCCCTCAAGATTCCCCCACCTGTGGGGGGTCCAGGGCCACAGACCTGCGAGAAGGCTCAGACATAAGAGGGGGGAAGGAAAAATCCTGAGCCCCCTGCCTAGCCGTTTCTGTTTGACCTGGGCCCATTCCGATGGGCCGTGCCATGGTTTCCAGACTACATTCCCAGGCCCACGGTGGCCCGCGGCTGTGGTCAATCAGGATGGATCAGGGTGGTCCAGAGTCCTCAGGCCACACCTGGCCAGGCCGGCCATGGGCCTACAGCCCGCACACCCCCTACTCCGTCGTCACCCAGGACTACCCAGCGACCTCTCACCGCCCCAGCCGCCCGCCACCGGCAAGAGAGATGGGCACAGGGCCGGGGACAGGGCACGGTCAATGGCTTGGACACAGAGAAAGAAGCACGGGCATGGACAGAGAGAAGGTTTTGGGGGTCAGGCATCCCCCGACCCTTGGGGCTGGCCCTTGACCCAGGGGAGCATCAGGAGTCGACCTATTGCGGGGTCTGGGCAGGTGGGGTGTCTTGTGTCCCGTGGGAGGGTTCCAGGGTGGGGGAGGGGACCAGCCATCCGGATGGTCCTCCCCGTCGGCCCTCAGAGAAAGGATTTCCAGAAAACGATCCCCACCGGCCCATTATCCCTATCTCTCTTTTACCTCTCCCTCCCTCTCCAGGCCCCTTTGCAGAGAAAATCTGAGGTCCAGCAGATACAGTTTGGGGCCGGGGACAAAAGGAGTGGTGAGTGGAGAGGGGGTGGCTGACCGCCTGCTTGGGCCCCGGATCGGATCTTCAGGGTCCAGGTGGGAGCTCTCAGTCCCCTCCCACGCCAGAGGAGAGAAGAGGGGACAGATCCCAGAAGGAAGGGTCCCTCGGGGAAGGCCAGGGAAGCCGGAAACGGGAAGGCCAGGGGGACGGGTGACCTGAAGGCCTAGGGCAGTCGGGTCCAGGGGCGGTCACATGGTGGTCGTGTTGGCCGACGATGAACTGTGGGAGGACGGGACCCGGTGGCGGACGAGGAAGTCCTTACTGACCAACCCGCGGGCGGCCAGGATCCTCAGCAGGCTGTGCCGGAACTTCTGGCCCACGAAGGCGTAGACGATGGGGTTGAGGCAGCTGTGCAGGTAGCCCAGCACCGGGGTGACCACCAGGGCACGGTCCACGTGGTCCCGCAGGCCGCAGCTGTCAGCCAACACTTGGATCCACATGAGGGAGTCGATCACCAGGATCACGTTGTAGGGCAGCCAGCAGAGCAGGAAGACCAGCACCACCGCCAAGACGACGCGCATGGCCCGGTGCTTCTGGCCCATGCGGGCGCGGAACAGGACGGCCAGGGTGCGGCCGTAGCAGAAGAGCATGACCAGGAGGGGCAGCAGGAAGCCGAAGGTCTGCTGCAACAAGCGCAGGATCACCCGCCAGCGGGCCGTGTCTTTGCCCATGTTCTCGTAGCAGACGGGGGTGGAGTTGTGCGGGGTGAAGACATCCCGGAGGACCAGGGCGGGCAGGGCCAGCAGGAAGGACAGGATCCAGAGGCCCAGGCAGACGAAGACGACCCAGCGGCGCTGGTGGGCTGCAGACCGGGTGGCGTGCACGATGGCCAGGTAGCGGTCGACGCTGATGCAGGCCAGCAGCAGGACGCCGCTGTAGAAGTTGAGGTCCTGCAGGACGGACACCAGCTTGCAGAGGACCGTGCCGAAGAGCCAGCCGGTCACCTGGTAGGCGGCCCAGAAGGGCAGGGTCAGGGCGAAGAGCAGGTCGGCCCCGGCCAGGTTGAGCAGGTAGACGTCGGTCACCGTGCGGTGCGGGCGGTTGTGGAGGACCACCAGCGCCACCAGTGAGTTCCCCACCACGTTGAACAGGAAGACCAGGCCGTAGAGCGCTGCCAGGGCAGGCCGCATCACCGCCCCGGTCTCCCGGGGACAGGTGAACGTTTCCGCGGGGGACGGGTATTCCGTGCTGTACTCGTAGCCGTCTTCCAGGAACAGGTCCCGGAGCTCCGACTCGTTGGAGACGACCCCCATCCCGCTGGCCTGGAGTCCTCCTGCAGGGAGACCCCCTGCCCCGCCACTGGGCAAATGCCCAGAGGATTCGTAATTATAAATGTGGTGTTCGTTAAGCGCCAGGCACCGGACTAAGAGCGGGGGTGGATTCAATCAAATCGGGGTGAGCAGAGTCTCTGTCCCTCGTGGGGTTCTCAGTCTCGATCCCCATTTTACAGAGGAGGTAACTGAGGCCCAGAGACTTGCCCAAGGTCACACGGCAGACAGTGGTTTGTGGTTTTCCGGGGAAACTGGGGGCTCCCCGACCGCCACAGCCAAAATCGACTTGCCCTCTGGAGACTCCGTATCTGCCTCCAAAAGTGTGTCACGAATCTCCTCCAAGAAGCTTTCCCTGACTAAGCCCTCCTCTCCTCTTCTCCTGCTCCCTTCCACAACGCCCTGACTCGCTCCCTCTATTCATCCCCCCTCCCAGCCCCATCGCACTTGTGTATATATCTTAAATTTATCGATTTATTCATTTGCTTGTTTATATTAATGTCTGTCCACTCCTTGTGGGCAGGGAATGTGTCTGCACTGTATTATCCTCTCCCAAGAACTTAGTACAGAGTTCAATAAGCAATGTGACTCAGTGGAAAGAGCCCGGGCTTGGGAGTCAGCGGTCGTGAGTTCTAATCCCGAATCTGCCACTTGTCTGCTGTGTGACCTTGGGCAAATCACTTCACTTCTCTGGGCCTCAGTTACCTCATCTGGAAAATGGGGATTTGAGCCCCACGTGGGACAACCTGATGACCTTGTATCTACCCCAGTGTGTAGAAGAGTGCTTGGCACATAGTAAGCATTTGACAAATACCATCATTATTGTTATTAATAATAATAATGTTGGTATTTGTTAAGCGCTTACTATGTGCAGATATTATCATTACTAATATATGCCATTCAATGAATGAATGCATGAAGGTCTACCACGGTGTAAGGAATGAGAGAGGAGAGGCAAAAGGTGAAACCAGCTGCTGCGAATACCAAACAGGCACAACAACACAACATTTTCATCTGGAAAATGGGGATTGAGAGTGTGAGCCCCATGTGGGACAGGGACTGGGTCCAATCCAATAATAATAATAATGTTGGTATTTGTTAAGCGCTTACTATGTGCAGAGCACTGTTCTAAGCGCTGGGGTAAACACAGGGGAATCAGGTTGTCCCACGTGGGGCTCACAGTCTTAATCCCCATTTTCCAGATGAGGGAACTGAGGCACAGAGAAGTTAAGTGACTTGCCCAGAGTCACACAGCTGACAAGTGGCAGAGCTGGGATTTGAACTCATGAGCCCTGACTCCAAAGCCCGTGCTCTTTCCACTGCGCCACGCTGCTCCTCTAATCCAATTTGCTTGTATCCACCCTAGTGCTAAGTACAGTGCCTGGCACATAGTAAGTGCTTAGCAAATACCACCGTTATTTATTATCAATACTGACTGTGAGCCTGTCATTGGGCAGGGATTGTCTCTATCTGTTGCTGGACTGTACATTCCAAGCGCTTAGTCCAGTGCTCCGCACACAGTAAGCGCTCAACAAATACAGTTGACCAACAGACTGAAGAGCCTGGTCCTGCCCCTCCCCCAGACCCCCAGGGAGCATCAAGCGCGGAGTGTGTGGCATAGAGTGTGCAGCACAGAGCATGGCAGAGAGAACGCTAACCCACCAACCGACCCAACCATGGCCTAGTGGGTAGAGCCCAGGCCTGTGAATCAGAAAGACCTAGGTTCTCATTTCGGCTCTACCGCTTGTCTGCTGTGTGACCTTGGGCAAGTCACTTCACTTCTCCAGCCCTCAGTTCCCTCATCTGGAAAATGGGGATGAAGACGGTGAGGCCCATGTGAGACAGGGACTGTGTCCAACCCGTTGATCTTGCATCTACCTCAGTGCTTAGAACAGTGCCTGACACATAGTAAGTGCTTAACAAAGACCACAATAATTAATAATAATAATTAACCCTTGAGTTGGGGAAGTTTGGCCGCGACAGAGAGGAAATGAACGGGCTCCTTATCGAGCCAGGACCGATGGCCACGTGAACTGGAGCCTTAGGAGGAGCAAAGATGCCTGTTCTCCCTCTCCCCAGTGGGGGATAAACTGAGGCACACTCCAGAGAAGAATTCCTCAATGTGTGGGGGGCTTTTTAAACATCCTGCAGGGATGGACAGGGTCTATTGTAAGCTCGTGTGGGCAGGGAATGTGTCTGTTTATTGTTGTATTGTACTCTCCTGAGTTCTTAATACAGTGGTATTTGTTATTTGTTAAGCGCTTACTATGTGCAAAGCACTGTTCTAAGCTCTGGGGGGGGGGGGGCATACAAGGTGATCACGTTATCCCACATAGGGCTCACAGTCTTAATCTCCATTTTCCAGATGAGGGAACTGGGGCACAGAGAAGTGCGTGGCTCAGTGGAAGGAGCCCAGGCTTAGGAGTCAGAGGTCAAGGGTTCTACTCCTGGCTCCGCCACTTGTCAGCTGTGTGACCTTGGGCAAGTCACTTAACTTCTCTGTGCCTCAGTTACCTCATCTGTAAAATGGGGATTAAGACTGTGAGCCTCATGTGGGACAACCTGATTACCCTGTATCTACCCCAGCGCTTAGAACAGTGCTCTGCACATAGTAAGCGCTTAACAAATACCAACATTATTATTATTATTTGGTCATTCATTCATATTTATTGAGCACTTACTGTGTGCAGAGCACTGTAATAAGCACTTGGGAGAGGACAATGCAACAAATAAACAGACACATTACCTGCCCACAACAAGCTTACAGCCCACGGGGGTGGGGAGGGAGACAGACATTAATAGAAAAATAAATGACAGATCTGGCCATAAGTGGTGTAGGGCTGGGAGGGGAGAAGAACAGAGGATGCAAGTCAGGGCAATACAGAAGGGAGTGGGAGAAGAGGAAAGGGGAGGGGGCTTAGTCAGGGAAGGCTTCCTGGAGGAGATGGACCTTCGATAAGGTTTTATTCCCCTATTTATTTTGTTAATGAGGTGTACATCCCCTTGATTCTATTTATCATGATAAAGTTATCTTGTTTTTGTTTTGTTCTGTTTGCTCTGCTGTCTGTCTCCCCCATTAGACCGTGAGCCTGTCACTGAGCAGGATTGTCTCTATCTGTTGCCGAATTGTACATTCCAAGCGCTTAGTACAGTGCTCTGCACATAGTAAGCGCTCAATAAATACTATTGAATGAATGAAGCAGAGGAGACTCATCGTCGGGAGGATTTGAGGAGGAGGCATTTGCAGGCCAGAGGCAATTAAATCGATCCTTGGGGCTTTGAGTCAAATCTCCGCTTGGTCTCTGGGGAATTGTCTGGAGCCCTGAAACACCCCCCCCCCCCACCGCTGGCCTCAGGAGAGAGGAAGCCCCTTGGACGCCCCACCCCCCCAACCCCTGCCCCCTCACAAGCCCCCATCCCCCCCGTTCTTCTCCTTCTGGCTGTGGGTTTTCCCCTTCCCCTGTGCAGCAGGGGCTATTTTAAGCCCAACGAAATCCAGTGGAGGTTGGTGAAACAAAGCAAAGAGAAATGCCCATCCACCCTGAACACCCCCTCCCCCAACATTCATACATTCAATCAATCGTATTTACTGAGCGCTCACTCTGTGCAGAGCACTGCAGCGTGGCTCAATGGAAAGAGCACGGGCTTGGGAGTCACTGGTCATGGGTTCTAATCCTGGCTCTGCTGCTTGTCAGCTGTGTGACTTTGTGCTTCTGATGGGTTGGTTGTCGGCTGAGTTGGAAAGTGCCCCCAGCCTTCGCTCCGGTCTCCCCACTTTCCCAGCCCCGGCCGGGGGGTGAAGATACCCAGAGGTGGGTCCCGCCTGCAGCGGG